>NC_136262.1:255759839-255794839 GCF_964187855.1 Myxine glutinosa | reverse complement strand
CGAATGTACGTGAACCCGCCATTCTGCAACCAACATCTTCAAAAACACAGATACCGCCAATTCTGGACTCGTACACAACTTTGACACCGGTTACACTGATCAAGAAGGATCCCATTGTTCCATTGCAGAATGGTCCACTAACATGTGACAAAGAACTTGTGAAATCTGCTATTGACTGTGAAACTAAATGGCTGAACAATACCCAAGACCTTATCACCAAAGAGCTTCAGAGCACAGATGAGCCAATATCGTGGGGTGCGTTCCATGCAAACACACTGGAAAGTCCAAGAAACTTTGATGTCACAATTACATCACTGTTACCGTTGTTCTCAGACGATTCCAAGTCTGTCGCCATGATCCGTCATGCAATGGATGTTGTAAAATCTGCGGTTGAACTTCTGAATTCTGGTCAGGTACCAGTGTTAACAGCGGACCAGCCTCTGTTTGCAATTGCAAAGCAGATCCAGTGGAACTGGCCAGATGTGTATGGAGAAGAAAAATTTGTTATTCTGCTTGGTGGACTCCACACAGAGATGGACATCTTGAGAGTCCTTGGAAAGTTGCTGGACGGAAGTGGCTGGACACATGCGCTAACCCAAGCAAACGTTGCCACAGCAGGGATGGCTGACTCATTTTTAAAGGCGTCACATATTACAAGAACGAGGCATGCCCATCAAGTCACTTCTGGTGCATTGTCAATCCTCATGCGTAAAGCTTACGACACCTACACGTGTGAGGAAATAGAACCATTGGCCTTTGACAAGTGGTGCCTTAAACAAGCTGAGATGTCTCCACAGTTCCAGTACCGGCTGATCATTATACGATTAGAGCTCCTCGTTTTGGTGTTTGTGAGGTCTATTCGTGAAGGGAACTTCGCACTCTACGTCGCAGCCCTAGAAGCAATGGCTCCCTGGTTCTTTGCCCTTGATCAAACACACTATTCCAGATGGATTCCCGTTCATATTTGGGACATGGTTACACTGCAGGACAGACTTCCTGATGTAGCGAGGCAGTTTGAACAAGGTGACTTTGTGGTGCACAAAACAAATCGTCCATTCTCAGCTCTTGCCATAGATCATGCACACGAACAAAATAATGCAGTCGTAAAGGGTGATGGTGGGCGGTTGGTCTTCTGCAAAATCCACGAGCACTCCTACGGTGGATGGTAGCAGGTCCTGAACTGGCTAGGGTTGTACATGGCTTTGAAACAGTTGCCCTCGAGAGCAGTACTTCGAAGAACAATCTTAAGCATCATGAGCATACGCTGTCCGCACAAGTCTCCTTTGCAAAATAGGTAGGTCACGACGCTCGTTCAAGTAATTGATGACATGGGAAATCCATTCACAGACGAAAGCGGGGACTTGCTGGTCTTGGATAGCCGAGATATTGTTGATTCAGAAATAGCGGATAACGTGCGCTCCATAGAGAATTTGGGCCAGCAGCAGTATGAGCAATATGTCAAAGAGCGTATGTTAGAGAGAACAACCCCTATAATGGATCCCATCAAGAGAAACAACATACCTTTGTTCAGCCGACCGACCGTTCAGCCGACAATGCATTTATTTTAAAACTCAACCATGTGGTAATTCCATGTAAAGTAATTTTACTTTTCATTGAATGTGAAATGTTTTAATATTGTTCATTTTTAAATCTCATTTCACATGCATCAGTGTACTATGTGCATAATTTAATGGTAGCGATGTATTGTTGTGCTAAACTGTTGGCAGGTGGAACAACAGAGCGATTCGGTTACTAAATTACCATATTATAAATGATGTGTACAATTACACCTTCATGCATTACATATATTATTGCAAGTAAAAAATACTTAGAATTTATATTATGAGTATAATACACCCATGTTGTGATATATCACATCACATCACATTGCTTAAAATCGGTCAAATTTTTCACCGATTTCAGATAATTTGGCACAAAAAAGCCCTTTATGTTGAAATAAATGTATTTTATGAAAGAATTAATGCTGTAATTGGATTCCTTGTGTCTGAAAACATACAAAATGATGTTTTATTCATGTCTGTAGCTTGAATATTAAAGAAAATATCGGGTTTAATAGAAATTCACGGCTCGGCTGGTGGCCATCTTGGATTTTGGCCAAATATGGCCACCAGGGGGATTTTTTTCTTGGCACTATATCTGAAATGGATTATTATGTATTCAAGATGAACTCTACGAAATTTGGTGCTTTTACCACAATCTGAACAATTGTTTCACATATCTGCCCCACTATTATTCTCTGTAGGCTAAGGATGTGTTTCCCACTAGTTTGACTCTTCATTGCACCGAATTAAATAAGAGTAGGCCCTCCGACGCCCCATGACAGCTTCCAAGTGCCAGGTTTGCCACTTTGTTGCAATTGACACTTTAGGCACTTTGCTGCATTTTCATCTGCCGTCCACTTTGCAGCATTTGACTCCATTACGCACGAGGTAACGCCGAAGAAGAAAGGCGGGTCTCCACCTCGTCATAGAGGGGAGGAGTAAGTCGGCCCCGCTCATCTAACCCAGAACAAGGGGTTTGGCCTGAGAGGGTGGAGAGAGAACGTTTGGGGGAGGTTCGCAAAGGGTGAAGGGCAGGGCCTATATAACCCGCCGCGGGACGCTCCCTAAGCAGATGAGTCCAGGAGATGAGCTTTTACAGAGATGGGTCCAGGAGATGTGCTGGAGACGAGCAGGTGTGACAGCCGCCGTGAGACGTGCTGCAGGAAAAGCGGACCGGGGCAACGCAAGGAGCGCACGAGGCAGCAGTACGGAGAAAGGAACTTCGCCCGCGCAGTTTGGGACCAAAGCTCGGCTTCTTGACGGCGGTGCCTTCTGGCCCGACCGTGCCCAGTACCCGCTGAACCTTCCTTGCCTCTAAAAGCTACCCATCTCCAAGCCATTCCTTCCGGCCTGCATTTCCCCGTGTAAGTGTGATCGTCCGTCTGTCTTTCACGTTGTCCTGGGGTTTATTAATTAAGCTTGTATAGGTAAGCTAATGATTTCACTGTGTTTCTGCTCATTCCATTTTCTGTATATAACCAACTGCTCTCTTTGCTTTGGCTTGTGAAAATAATTAATAAATCCTGTTATTCCTCCGTATGTCTTCTTCTTCTTCCTCTTTACATTCGGTCGCTTTAGAGGTTTCCAAATTGAATATCTGTGGCGCGATTTCGGCCAACGTCCAGGAATCGGGTTAGTCGGGGTAACTGTTAGGGCCGCGGTGCCATCCGCTCGGCAAACCAACATCCTTAACCGTGGGCCGTAACAATATATATATATATATATATATATATATATATATATATACACACACGTCAGTGCGTGTATATACATGTGAGTGCGTGTATGTGTGTGTGTCGTTGGTTATCTCCATGTGCGGGTTTCAGAAGGTGGAACGGAGTCCTTCAAGAAACCCAAGTATCCATCTCCATTTCGGTAAGGGATCAGGGTTCATGGACCAAGGTGTGTGTCAGTGTGTGTGTCAGCACGTGTGCGGGTGTGTCAGCGCGTGTGCGTCAGCGCGTGTGTCAGCGCGTGTGCGTCAGCGTGTGTGCGGGCGTGTCAGCGTGTGTGCGGGCGTGTCAGCGCGGGCGTCAGTGTGTGTCAGTGCGTCAGATTGGCATATATGCCGCATTAAAAAGAAAAGAAAAAACTACATGTCATGGGATTAGAATTTCGATTGCCAACATTATGAGCCAAGCGATCAGATGAACACAATATAATACCTTCATGTCCTTATAAAGGGTCTTCATTAACAGGCCAATCAACTGCGGATATGTACAATTAAACTCAGGATACAGAATAAAAAGTTAGATTGCCCTACCTATGCCACAGTAGGCAAACGCACAACTTTGGAATGCTGAGATATACAGTGCATTCAGAAAGTATTCAGACCCCCTCACTTTTTTCAGTTTTTTTAAATGTTGCAGCCTTATGCTGAAATCGTTTAAATTCATTTTTTCCCTCATCAATCTACACTCAATACCCCATAATGACAACGAGAAAACAGGATGTTAGAAAGTTTTGCCAACTTATTAAAAAGAAAAAACTGAAATATCACATTGACATAAGTATTCAGACCCTTTGCTATGACACTTGAAATTTAGCTCAGGTGCCTCCCAATTCTCTTGATCTTTGAGATGTTTCCACACCTTGATTGGAGTCCACCTGTGGTAAATTCAATTGATCGGACATGATTTGGAAAGGCACACACCTGTCTATATAAGGTCTCGCAGCTGACAATACATATCAGAGCAAAAACCAAGCCATGAGGTCGAAGGAACTCCTGCAGAGCTCAGAGACCGGATTGTGTCGAAGCACAGATCTGGGGAAGCCTACAAAAAAAATCTCTGCTACATTGAAGGTTCCCAAGAGCACAGTGGCCTCCAAAATTCTTAAATGGACGAAGTTTGGAACAACCAGGACTCTTCCTAGAGCTGGCTGCCCAGCCAAACCACCATGCTTCACCGTTGGGATGGTATTGGGCAGGTGATGAGCGGTGCCTGGTTTCCTCCAGACATGACGCTTAGAATCGAGGCCAAACAGTTCAATCTTGGATTCATCAGACCACAGAATCTTGTTTCTCACAGTCTGAGTCCTTCAGGTGCTTTTTTTTGCAAACTACAAGCAGGCTTTCATGTGTCTTTCACTGAGGAGAGGCTTCCGTCTGGCCACTCTGCCATAAAGCCCAGATCGGTGGAGTGATGGTTGTCCTTCTGGAAGTTTCTCCCATCTCCACACAGGATCTCTGGAGCTCAGCCAGTGACCATCGGGTTCTTGGTCACCTCTCTTACCAAGGCCCTTCTCCCCCGATTGCTCAGTTTGTCCGGGCGGCCAGCTCGAGGAAGAGTCCTGGTTGTTCCAAACTTCTTCCATTTAAGAATTATGGAGGCCACTGTGCTCTTGGGAACCTTCAATGCAGCAGAGATTTTTTTTTGTAGGCTTCCCCAGATCTGTGCCTCGACACAATCCTGTCTGAGCTCTGCAGGCAGTTCCTTCGACCTCATGGCTTGGTTTTTGCTCTGATATGCGTTGTCAGCTGAGAGACCTTAGTCAGGTGTGTGCCTTTCCAAATCATGTCAAATCAATTGAATTTACCACAGGTGGACTCCAATCAAGGTGTAGAAACATCTCAAAGATGATCAAGAGAAATGGGAGGCACCTGAGCTAAATTTCAAGTGTCATAGCAAAGGGTCTGAATACTTATGTCAATGTGATATTTCAGTTTTTTTCTTTTCAATAAATTTGCAAAACTTTCTAAAATCCTGTTTTCTCTTTGTCATCATGGGGTATTGAATGTAGATTGATGAGGGAAAAAATGAATTTAAACGATTTCAGCATAAGGCTGCAACATAACAAAATGTGAAAAAAGTGAAGGGGTGTGAATAATGTTGCGGATATGGGATTTGCATCCATCCATATCCGCTTGTAAATATTCCCCTATTTCCTCAATACTTCCCAACTATCCCCAATCCCCCATTCCCTAGTCCCATTTTCTGTAAACAACACTCTGTAGACCCGACCTCCCCCTATTTCCCCCATTAAATGTCGTGCCCAGGTTCACCGCATCTCATGTAAGACAACTATAGGACATCTTGCTAGTTATTCTTAGTCTATGTCAGTTAAGGACTCGTTTCCATTAATTCTGACCCTTCGTTGCACCAGAATGTGATTGTATGGCACCGTTAGGAAGTTTAGGACCTCCCAATACCTCACCGCAGCTCTTCCTCACGGTTCAGCAACAACAACAACAACAACAGCAACGGCGTGCACAGGGAGTGCGCGTCCTCACTCCGGCTTGGTTGGTAGGGGGTGTTGGGAGGGCACGAGGCCTTCCCAACGAGCCGCCATCGAACATGTGCTCGACGGGGTTACCAAATAGGGGCTCCCTGTCAGCTCCTCGTCAAGGGCGGAGCCCGGTAACCCCCGCACCCAATGGAAGCGGCGGACCGGCACCAGGGGGGCGGAGCCAACCAGCCGAGGGCGTGTCACTCCCCGCTGAGCATGCGCAGGAAGAGGGAGGTGACGTCAGATGCGCGCTGAGCTTGGAGCAAGCAAGACGTACCCTCCGAGCGCTGTGAGGCCTCCCCGCATCTCTGGACTGGACCGTGCTTTATCCTGTCCCCGAGCCAAGGTGCACCTTGTGCTATCGACTACCTGTCCCTTCCTGCCATCAATCCCTGTGTAAGTCAGCCTTGTTCCGTTTGTCTGTGGTCTGTCTGGGTTAAGATAAGACGGTATTTAAGTGCCTATTTCTTCTGTGTCTTTACCTCACTACTGTGTAATCTACCCCCTTTTCTCCACCACTGTAATTATACCCTCCTCCGGAGGTCTTGAGAACTGTACCCTTGCGTCGTTTCATCTATCCCAGTCGTTGTGTCCTTTCCATCATTGATTTAGCATAGCGCGATTTGGTCAACGTCTGGGTGGAATCGGGGTCTAGTCGGGGAATAACTGTTCGGTTCGCGGTCATACCAACCGCTCGGTCAAAAATAACATCCAAACCGCGTCCGTAACAATTATACCCTCTTGTCATATAATAAGAGGGTAACAAGAGGGTATAACACACAGGGTATAATCCCACTCCTGACACCAATTGTTACGGACGCGGTTTGGATGTTATTTTTGACCGAGCGGTTGGTATGACCGCGACCGAACAGTTATTCCCCGACTAGACCCCGATTCCACCCAGACGTTGACCAAATCGCGCTATGCTAAATCAATGATGGAAAGGACACAACGACTGGGATAGATGAAATGACGCAAGGGTACAGTTCTCAAGACCTCCGGAGGAGGGTATAATTACAGTGGTGGAGAAAAGGGGGTAGATTACACGGTAGTGAGGTAAAGACACAGTAGAGATAGGCACTTAAATACCGTCTTATCTTAACCCAGACAGACCACAGACAAACGGAACAAGGCTGACTTACACAGGGATTGATGGCAGGAAGGGACAGGTAGTCGATAGCACAAGGTGCACCTTGGCTCGGGGACAGGATAAAGCACGGTCCAGTCCAGAGATGCGGGGAGGCCTCACAGCGCTCGGAGGGTACGTCTTGCTTGCTCCAAGCTCAGGCGCGCATCTGACGTCACCTCCCTCTTCCTGCGCATGCTCAGCGGGGAGTGACACGCCCTCGGCTGGTTGGCTCCGCCCCCCTGGGGCCGGTCCGCCGCTTCCATTGGGTGCGGGGGTTACCGGCTCCGCCCTTGACGAGGAGCTGACAGGGAGCCCCTATTTGGTAACCCCGTCGAGCACATGTTCGATGGCGGCTCGTTGGGAAGGCCTCGTGCCCTCCCAACACCCCCTACCAACCAAGCCGGAGCGAGGACGCGCACTCCCTGTGCACGCCGCCGCCGTTGCTGTTGTTGTTGTTGTTGTTGCTGAACCGTGAGGAAGAGCTGCGGGGAGGTATTGGGAGGTCCTAAACTTCCTAACGGTGCCATACAATCACATTCTGGTGCAACGAAGGGTCAGAATTAATGGAAACGAGTCCTTAACTGACATAGACTAAGAATAACTAGCAAGATGTCCTATAGTTGTCTTACATGAGATGCGGTGAACCTGGGCACGACATTTAATGGGGGAAATAGGGGGAGGTCGGGTCTACAGAGTGTTGTTTACAGAAAATGGGACTAGGGAATGGGGGATTGGGGATAGTTGGGAAGTATTGAGGAAATAGGGGAATATTTACAAGCGGATATGGATGGATGCAAATCCCATATCCGCAACAATACTTTCTGAATGCACTGTAAACAATACCAATTGGGAAATGACAAAACATCAACGATAATATAACGAGACAGCCGATAAATCACTGCAATACAAAAGTTTACCTTAACCAATTTGCGCTGTCCCAATTGTGGTTTGCCATCAGCTCCAACAGGATTCAACAGCACACAGTATTGTTGCAGGCTCAGCGTGGTGACATCCACTACACCTTGCACCTCCTCGGAGACATCTGGAATGTGGCTTTCGGCATCATCCATCGTGATGAGCCATTCTTCCCCATTCTTCCGCAAGTGTCCATTTTCGTCAC
This sequence comes from Myxine glutinosa, assembly GCF_964187855.1. Classification (NCBI taxonomy): domain Eukaryota; kingdom Metazoa; phylum Chordata; class Myxini; order Myxiniformes; family Myxinidae; genus Myxine; species Myxine glutinosa. Next base: position 255,786,801 of record NC_136262.1, on the reverse strand, counting down.
GGAATGTGCGTTTTGCAAGCATATGCAGCGCTTTCTGAGAACACCCAAAACTTCAAGATTAGGAAATGTAGTGTATTGCTTTTGTGGCAGAGGAAAAAAAAATTATATTCCAAATTTCATTGAGGATCTAAGACAAGGCAACCCCCAAATGAGCCGTCATTGTATGTTGGCAAGCAGTAAGTTTTAGCAGTGTACATCATGATAAAGTTTGAGGAAAAACCTTCAGTGCATTTTTATTGATATATTTTGGACATGGTGACAAAACGTCTATCAACAGCACGAGTTGGACTTTGTTAGGATTCGCAGAGACAAACTGGCACAGACTTGGAAATGAAGTGTGCTCGAACCGAAGAGACCATGGCAACAATCAGTACACGTGCCAATAAGGGTTGGAGCACTTTCAATCACGATGGATAACAGTCCTCTCCAATCAGAAAGGGCAAAACAATGTTGTTCATGACAAGTCCACAAAATATTGTACATATTTTACAAGAATAAGAAAACCGTTAAAAGACGATGGATAAAGAATCAAATATGCAGGTTTTATGCATTATGCTAGTTTTTAAATTAAACAACCAATCAATCATCTTGGATATCATAAGACGATATACGACCTTCGGACAATTACACAAGATTTGACTTTACAATGACACTCAAGATGGATCAGGCTCAGCACCTTCTCAGTGAGGATGTACGCATCAACAACACCAACCACCTCCTCATAGGCTCCAAGCAGATATGCTCCAACTTTCTTCCACAGCCACTCCTCTCCTAGATGTTAGCAGCAGACAAAATTGGAAACCTTTCAATAAAATTGACCCAAAAAGCACAATGCTGTGTCAAAAATTATTTATAAATTGCAGAAGATTTGGAAAGAGAACAAACATATACAAGAATTGACATTGAGAGAGGCAGGTCCTCCGACTTGCCAAAACATTCTGACCAACTTGATATATATGTGTGTGTGTATAATATATATATATATATATATATATATATATATATATATATATATATATATATATATATATATATGATCAAGGCACCTCCTAGCTTTAATGGTGAGCACCAGCCACGAATTATGTCTCACACGGTAAATACCGCATAACCCGCAAGGAACCAACAGCCTGTCTGCCACAGACCATCGTTCCCACCAGTGCAAACCAAAACCAGGGGGTGCGGTGCGATCGGCGGGGATAATAATCAACGAACATAACAGCGTGACGAGCGCTGTCCCGATCTCCTGTGGACCGAAGTCCTAGACCAAAGCGTCACCTCCGACCCAAAGGGTCTTCTGGAGGCTTCAGCCCGGCCACTCTGTCAACAGACAGAGATTTATTCATTGGTCCCCATTGGCTAAACATCAAGCAGAGCCGCCAATCCAGATTTCGGGCTTATTAACCCTCGTCAGGACGGCATACTGCAAAAAATCTAATCTAATTTTGGCCCTCATTGGTTAGATTTTTTGCAGTATGCCGTCCTGACGAGGGTTAATAAGCCCGAAATCTGGATTGGCGGCTCTGCTTGATGTTTAGCCAATGGGGACCAATGAACAAATCTCTGTCTGTTGACAGAGTGGCCGGGCTGAAGCCTCCAGAAGACCCTTCGGGTCGGAGGTGACGCTTTGGTCTAGGACTTCGGTCCACAGGAGATCGGGACAGCGCTCGTCACGCTGTTATGTTCGTTGATTATATATATACTAGCGGGGTCACCCGTGGGAATCCCACGGGCATGGACGTGTGTGACATTTCGACATATTGAGTTAGATGCTGCACCTGCACATTCAGTTATATAAAATGGTTACTGGTAATTGATCACATCCACAAATGATGTAATCCACACAATTTATGTACTTTACATAACGTTAATAGGAATACATGCCCGTGTAGCTGGGAAATACAGTTTGTTTGAAATAAATCACAAATATCAGAAGAAAGTTTTTTAAATTTAGAACTATTCTCAGAGTTAAACATCACCGTAATATTATGCGGTTGCTGCAACGTTTTCGGTGAATTATATGTCATTCCCATCTACACGGGCATGTATTCCTATTAACGTTATGTAAAGTACATAAATTGTGTGGATTACATCATTTGTGGATGTGATCAATTGCCAGTAACCATCTTATATAACTGAATGTGCAGGCGCAGCATGTAACTCAATATGTCGAAATGTCACACACATCCATGCCCGTGGGATTCCCGCATGGATGTGTATGGCGAATTTTAAATATATGTCGACTGTTATTTTAGGCGGTGTATTTTCGTTTATCATCATGGCGCGATTTAAAAAAATATATCTCTGCATTTTCCTCTCCAATACCTCCTCACACTTTACACACACACCGGCCCATGTTTACATATACACACACACACACATATACACCCACACACATATACACATACACACACACGTACATCGACACACATGCACACACACACACACACACACACACATATGCAAATATGTATACACATATGTATCCACATATACACATATATACATCTCCACACACACACACACACACACACACACACACACACACACACACACACACACACACACACACACACACACACACACACACACACACACACACACACACACACACACACAAACACACACACACAGACATACACAGACATGTATATACACATACAACAACATGCATTTTAAGGCCATTTTCCCTGCTAGAGCGGGGGTTAGCCTACATACACATACACACACATATATACACACACACACATATTCACGCGCACACACACACATACACACACGTACACACGTACACACACGTACACATGTCCCACATGTATATATCCCACATCCCACATGTATATACATGTTTAAAGTGTACGTGCCCTTCCCCCCTCCCCCGCCCGGCAACGCTGGGTACTTCTGCTGGTAAAGAAAAAAATAAAAACGAAGAAATAGGTGGAATTGGCTGAAATTCGCTCGGTGAATTCACGCGGTGTATTCGGTTCGGCTCGGTTCACTCGGTTTAAAGAAAAAGCGATAATGTCGACATGTTGCTGTCTGTGTCATGTTGGGCGGTGTATGATACTCGTTGGCTGTTGGGCGGTGTATGATACTTGTTAGCTGTTGGGCGGTGTTGTGCGGTGATATGGTGTATTTTAAAAAATATATCTCTGCATTTTCCCGCGTTGGTGACACCGAGTCGTTCTTCATCGATCGTCTCATTCATTTTGGAAATGGAAGTTTCCACGCAACGCATGAATTGTCACGATCCTCAAGAGGAATTTGTCTCGTAATCATCAAATGATAAATGGCAAGTAAATTATATTGTGGAAAATTAAAGATTTCAAATAAACCTATTTAAAGTGTATGCGCACATAACTAATAAAAAAAACGAAGAAATATCTCTCGGTAATTTCCTGAAACATATTTTACTTCCGGCTAATATGTTGAATGAAATAAAAACGAAGAAATATATGTCGGCATCATTGTTGACGTTTTTGTGACGACTGTCATCAAACGAAATAGTAATATATCATAACGGAAAAGCAAAAGCGAATTTTTAATATATATCGACACATTGCCGGCGGTGTCATGTTGGGCGGTGTATGATACACCATGACGCGATTTTAAAAAATATATCTCTGCATTTTCCCGCGTGTGTGGATTGTTCTCAATTATTGCTGACACCGAGTCTAAAAGTAAAACCATCGATAAAAATGAAATCATATGGTGAGTTAGATTGGAGATAAAGGCGTGAGAGAGACTCAATGGCCTTGAAGTTACAGGCCTTTGAGAATTCATTTCGTTCTATAAACGGCAACTTTCATCGGATTTTCTTCCCGTTTTTTTTCAACCGAGTCTAAAACTATGTTAGCGACTGTGAAAAATGAAATGATTTATCGAATTTGATTTGAAATAAAACTGGGGGAGAGCAAGACACCACGGGCCTACAAAACAGGACTCAAAGCTATGCGAGTTAATAAAATGGTGGATATTTGTTTATAGCCACTCCCAGAATGGGTGGAGCTATGGGTGGAGCTACTCTGCAAACCGAGTAAGCCACACCCCGGACAGACACCCAACAGATAGACAGACAGACAGAATCATCTACGGCTATTATAATATAGATATATATATATATATATATATATATATATATATATATATATATATATATATATATATATATATATATATATATATATATATATATATATATATATATATATATACATATATACATATATATATATACATACAGTGCATTCAGAAAGTATTCAGACCCCTTCACTTTTTTCACATTTTGTTATGTTGCAGCCTTATGCTGAAATCGTTTAAATTCTTTTTTTCCTCATCTACACTCAATACCCCATAATGACAGAGAAAACAGGATTTTAGAAAGTTTTGCAAATTTATTAAAAATAAAAAACTGAAATATCACATTGACATAAATATTCAGACCCTTTGCTATGACACTTGAAATTTAGCTCAGGTGCCTCCCATTTCTCTTGATCATTTTTGAGATGTTTCTACACCTTGATTGGAGTCTACCTGTGGTAAATTAAATTGATTGCACATGATTTGGAAAGGCACACACCTGTCTATATAAGGTCTCAGCTGACAATGCATATCAGAGCAAAAACCAAGCTATGAGGTCGAAGGAACTGCCTGCAGAGCTCAGAGACAAGATTGTGTCCAGGCACAGATCTGGGGAAGCCGACAAAAAAAATCTCTGCTGCATTGAAGGTTCCCAAGAGCACAGTGGCCTCCATAATTCTTAAATGAAAGAAGTTTGGAACAACCAGGACTCTTCCTAGAGCTGGCCGCCCGGCCAAACTGAGCAATCGGGGGAAAAGGGCCTTGGTAAGGGAGGTGACCAAGAAAGAACCCGTTGGTCACTCTGGCTGAGCTCCAGAGATCGTGTGGAGATGGGAGAAACTTCCAGAAGGACAACCATCACCGCAACACTCTACTGATATGGGCTTTATGGCAGTGGCCAGACGGAAGCTTCGCCTCAGTGAAAGACACATGAAAGCCCACAAGATCTTGTTTCTCACAGTCTGAGAGTCCTTTAGGTGCTTTTTTTCAAACTCCAAGCGGGATTTAATGTGTCTTTCACTGAGGCGAAGCTTCCGTCTGGCCACTCTGCCATAAAGCCTATATCGGTAGAGTGTTGCAGTGATGGTTGTCCTTCTGGAAGTTTCTCCCATCCCCACACAGGATCTCTGGAGCTCAGCCAGAGTGACCATCGGGGTCTTCGTCACCTCTATTACCAAGGCCCTTCTCCCCCGATTGCTCAGTTTGGCCGGGCGCCCAGCTCTAGGAAGAGTCCTGGTTGTTCCAAACTTCTTCTATTTAATAATTATGGAGGCCACTGTGCTCTTGGGAACCTTCAATGCAGCAGAATTTTTTTTTTTTTGTCGGCTTCCCCAAATCTGTGCCTCGACACAATCCTGTCTCTGAGCTCTGCGGGCAGTTCCTTCGACCTCATGCCTTGGTTTTTGCTCTGATATGCATCGTCAGCTGTGAGACCTTATATAGACAGGTGTGTGCCTTTCCAAATCATGTCCAATCAATTTAATTTACCACAGGTGGACTCCAATCAAGGTGTAGAAACATCTCAAAGATGATCAAGAGAAATGGAAGGCCCTTGAGCTAAATTTCAAGTGTCATAGCAAAGCGTCTGAATACTTATGTCGATTGATATTTCAGTTTTTTATTTTCAATAAATTTACCAAACTTTCTAAAATCCTGTTTTCTCTTTGTCATTTTGGGGTATCGAGTGTAGATTGATGAGGGAAAAATGAATTTAAACGATTTCAGCATGAGGCTGCAACATAACAAAATGTGAAAAAAGCGAAGGGGTCTGAATACTTTCTGAATGCACTGTACATAGTTGCGCCAGCACTCCCCAACGGTAATTGCACACAGCATGCAGGTTCTCTCGTTAGTTATTTCATTAAGTACATATGCAGATAGTGCTACCCTTTTGTCAATGAATCAATATGCATTGTGGAGGATTCACGAGGTATTTCACTTTTTTCCCCATTTTCTTCATATCCAAGAAATCCAAACGAAAAGTAAAAGCCCCAGCACTATTTCCCATGATAAGCAGCAATCATGTTCACTTGTGCCACAGGTCCAGAAACAGCTAAGCCTTTACAACCTGTGCCGGATGGGCAGTCCTCGTAAACAAGTTCAAAGAAGCTGAAACACCTGGGCTACGTCTGCAGGTAAGCCTTTTCCCATAAACAAGAAGTTTAAAACAACCAGCCTGTAAAATTTTCCTGTAAAACCACAAGCCTTGACCACACCTGCATTTCCCGGAAAAGGACTTCTGTGACTCACTGGGACTGACACAATCTGTCAATTTCCTGGCCCAGATTTCAGTCAATGGAGCATCTTCTCTTCTCAACTTGGTTATGACTAACTTCCCTGCAAATGTCTGCTGTTGTTCTTCTGCTCCAATCGGTTCATCTGATCATGTGCTTGTTAAAGTGGACATCTCTCTGACCATTCTCAGAGAGCCTCCTCAGCGTCGACGAGTCTGGCATTTCACTCAGGCCAACTGGCACGGTCTTCAAGCAGCCATCAATCATCTGGACTGGTCTCTCATCTCTACCGCCTCTGACATCAACTCATCCTGGGAATTCTTCCAAAGTAAATGTCTGTGTCTCTGTCTGTGTCTCTGTCTCTGTCTGTGTCTCTGTCTGTGTCTCTGTCTGTGTCTGTGTCTCTGTCTGTGTCTGTCTGTGTCTCTGTCTCTGTCTGTGTCTCTGTCTGTGTCTGTGTCTGTGTCTGTGTCTGTGTCTCTGTCTGTGTCTCTGTCTGTGTCTCTGTCTGTGTCTCTGTCTGTGTCTCTGTCTGTGTCTCTGTCTGTGTCTCTGTCTGTGTCTCTGTCTGTGTCTCTGTCTGTGTCTCTGTCTGTGTCTCTGTCTGTGTCTCTGTCTGTGTCTCTGTCTGTGTCTCTGTCTGTGTCTCTGTCTGTGTCTCTGTCTGTGTCTCTGTCTGTGTCTCTGTCTGTGTCTCTGTCTGTGTCTCTGTCTGTGTCTCTGTCTGTGTCTCTGTCTGTGTCTCTGTCTGTGTCTCTGTCTGTGTCTCTGTCTGTGTCTCTGTCTGTGTCTCTGTCTGTGTCTCTGTCTGTGTCTCTGTCTGTGTCTCTGTCTGTGTCTCTGTCTGTGTCTCTGTCTGTGTCTCTGTCTGTGTCTCTGTCTGTGTCTCTGTCTGTGTCTCTGTCTGTGTCTCTGTCTGTGTCTCTGTCTGTGTCTCTGTCTGTGTCTCTGTCTGTGTCTCTGTCTGTGTCTCTGTCTGTGTCTCTGTCTGTGTCTCTGTCTGTGTCTCTGTCTGTGTCTCTGTCTGTGTCTCTGTCTGTGTCTCTGTCTGTGTCTCTGTCTGTGTCTCTGTCTGTGTCTCTGTCTGTGTCTCTGTCTGTGTCTCTGTCTGTGTCTCTGTCTGTGTCTCTGTCTGTGTCTCTGTCTGTGTCTCTGTCTGTGTCTCTGTCTGTGTCTCTGTCTGTGTCTCTGTCTGTGTCTCTGTCTGTGTCTCTGTCTGTGTCTCTGTCTGTGTCTCTGTCTGTGTCTCTGTCTGTGTCTCTGTCTGTGTCTCTGTCTGTGTCTCTGTCTGTGTCTCTGTCTGTGTCTCTGTCTGTGTCTCTGTCTGTGTCTCTGTCTGTGTCTCTGTCTGTGTCTCTGTCTGTGTCTCTGTCTGTGTCTCTGTCTGTGTCTCTGTCTGTGTCTCTGTCTGTGTCTCTGTCTGTGTCTCTGTCTGTGTCTCTGTCTGTGTCTCTGTCTGTGTCTGTGTCTGTGTCTGTGTCTGTGTCTGTGTCTGTGTCTGTGTCTCTGTCTGTGTCTCTGTCTGTGTCTCTGTCTGTGTCTCTGTCTGTGTCTCTGTCTGTGTCTCTGTCTGTGTCTCTGTCTGTGTCTCTGTCTGTGTCTCTGTCTGTGTCTCTGTCTCTCTGATTTATCCCATCTCGCCTTCAGTTGTCATACCCTTCCTCCAGTCCATGGTACACAGAATCTTGTGGTGAGGCAGTTGCCCTGAAACAACTTGCCTTCGCCTCATGGAAGGCAAATCGAACTGAGGGCAATCGCATTTCCTTTCACAAAGCTCGGAGGAAGTGTGTATCTACCTCAGGAGAGCCAGGAAACAATATCTCTCTACTCTCAATGCTGAACTCTTGAACCCGTCTCCTTCCTCCAAATCCTGATGCCGTCTGGTCAAATCTGTTTCTGGTGCTTGTCCCCTTCCATCCCCTCCCTTACCTCAAACGGCTACACAACTGCTCTTTACCACGTGAAAAGGGCAGAATGCCTTAACTCTGTGTTTGCCTCAAAATCTTGTGTCCCAAACCCATCTCTCTCTGTACCCACCTTACCCACTCATACACAGCTGCTCCTATACTCTGTCATTCTCTCCTGACAAGGTGGAGAAGTTTGTCAATCCTCGACTCTGATTCTGCAAATGGACCAGGTGGCATCAGCCCACGGGTCCTAAAATCCTGCTCTGCCGCTCTTTCACACCTCTCTATTCTCTTCATCCTCTCTTTTGCTCAAGGTCATCTGCCATCAGTTTGGAAATCAGCCAACATCACTGCTTTAAACAAAAAAGGTGCAAAAACAGATCCTTGCAACTACAGACCAATCAGACTGCTCCCAACCATCAGCAAGGTCATGGAATCCATCATTGCTTCCGATATTAAATCCTTCCTCTTCTCCATTGGCTTGATCCCTGATCATCAATTTGGTTTCAGACCTGGTCATTCTACTCTCGACATGCTGCTTCTGCTTTCTCAACAATGGATGGAGGTCCTCAATGCCAAACAGGAAATCAGAACTGTCTCCCTTGACATATCACGTGCCTTCGATACGGTCTGGCACCCCGCTCTGCTCACCAAACTCTCCTCTTCCGGTATCCATGGAAATCTCAACGCAAGGCTCACAGACTTCCTCTCCAGTCGTAGTCAACATGTGGCTCTAAATGGAATTTTCTAATCTCCTCTTTGGGAGCAGTCTATATATATTTATATAGTCTGGGAGCAGTCTATATATATATATAAACAGAAATCGGGCGCTACTTTTGACTCACCCTGTGTATATATATAAAAATAACCACCTTTAGAGGCCATTTTTCCCCACAAAGCGGGGGTTGGCCTTTTTCGGGAACCATGGTTGTTGTTGTTTTTTCGGTCCCCTTTTTGAAGCAATGTTTTACGGCCGGATGCCCTTCCTGACACCAACCCTTTTTGCCGCTGTTAACGACAAACAGGGAATTACCAGTGAGCTGGTACTCAATTTGCCGACCTCGGAAGGATGACAGGCTGAGTCAACCCCCCTGGCGTTAATTCAGCGATTGACCGGGATTCGAACCCAGGATCCTAGGATCCTAAGCCGGCACCCTAGCCTCTAGCCCAGCACTTGTATGTATGTATGTATGTATGTATGTATACATGTATATATGTATGTATATATATATATATATATATATATATATATATATATATATATATATATATATGTATGTATGTATGTATGTATATATATATATATATATATATATATATATATATATATATATATATATATATATATATATATATATATATATATATATGTGTGTGTATATATATATATATATATATATATATATATATATATATATATATATATATATATATATATATATATATATATATATATAAGATTTTGTTTGTTTTTTGTGTATGTGTGTGTGTGTGTGTGTGTGTGTGTGTGTGTGTGTTTGTCTGTGCAAGCTAATCTCCTGAACGGTGAAAGATAGGAGGAAACCTCTAATACAAAAAAATGTCGGGACGGGCTCGGGAAGGTTAAAGGGCTAGGTGGCGAGGCCGGTCGATGCCGCTTCGGCCGGGCTGGGCCCATTTCGCAATTAAAAGCTGAGCTGAATTATAGTAGTCAATCTTCTACGGCCACGAGTAAAAGCTGAATTATAGTAGTAAATTCATTCAAAAAGAACCAAAAATGTCGGGACGGGCCCCGGGAAGGTTATAGGCTCGGTGGTGAGGCCGGTCGAGGCCACTTTGGCTGGGCTGTGCCCATTTCGCAATTAAAAGCTGAGCTGAATTATAGTAGTCAATCTTCTCCGGCCACGAGTAAAAGCTGAAATATAGTGGTAAATTCATCCAAAAAGAACCCGGGCAATGCCGGGTGCTTTCGGCTAGTATGTATATATATCGCTACGGTTTTGAGATTGGCACATGTTGATCATTAAAGGTTAAAGGGTTGCCCCCCATAGTTAGTCCACGAGCAACACGTAGGCCACCTTAGAGTATTAGTTATGTCATAGTATGTGTAAGTATAGGCCATTTCCACTAGTAATACCTGCGTTGTGTAAAGACATGAGTTTAGGTCCCTTCATTTTTATGTCCACCCTCCAAATTCCACCTCTATGGGCATAATTGATCCCACGCCCCATTTGGCTGATCCCTCAGTTTGTTACGTTTTGGCTACCCGCAGCATTTGTTACGCTTTGGCTGCCAGCAGCATTCGCTGCACTTTGTTCGCTCGCTAGTCGAGTAACACGAGGTAGGCCTGAGAAGAGGGAGGAGCGCGGGGTCGGGGTGGGAGCGGCGTCAAAGCAGCACGTCAGAGGCGATGATGGTAAGGGCCACCAGCCAACCAGGGCTCTAAGGGAATGGCGTGATAGGGCGTGGTAAGGCGCGTCTGGTAAATGCAAGAAGGTTCGCAGGGCGTGCCTATAAAAGCCAGTGCACAAAGCCCTTGGAAGGACTTGGTCGAGGACTTCTAAGAGAGGACTTTCCAGGAAGACTCGTGCGAAAGGACTGGTTGGAAAGGGGGCTTGCGGTGAGGATTCGCAGAGGGAGAAAGACTTGCTTGAAGGAATTGCGCATTGTAAAGGACTCGCAAAGAAGAGGGCTGGAAGGACTTTTACGGCGAGCACATTGAGAGCACTTCATTGTGTCAGCGCTTCAAGGCTTTGAACTGTATTCGCCTATTACGTACGCAGCCACGCGAGCGAACGCGGCAATAGCTGCCAGTGTTAACCGCCAGAGCCCAGACCCTACCGTTCGCCCCGTATTATCCCGTGTGCACCAACGACATGCGGAGAGCTCCTGCGTCTCGACTTGCCATCTGCCCGGGACGAACCAGAGGCCGGAGGGAGCTGCACGAGAGCCATCCCAGGACGTGGAGAACATCATCCGCAGCTGCAAGCCCTGTTTGAGTGTGTCTGTGTGTGAGACGGGCCCGTTTGTCCTGGGAGTAGGTTAAGACTGTTCTTAAGGAATGCCCTGTGTCTCTTCTTCTTCTCATCATTGTGAATAGTGTAAATAAACCTTGTTCTTTCTTCCAATTTGATCGCCTTCGTGTTTTCCATCATTGACTAAGCGTGGTACGAATTAAGGTTGCTTGAATCGGGTTCCATCTATAAACGGCACGGAACGCGTGTACGCACCGTTCGGCGTCTCAGCACGCGTGATTCGTGCGGGGCTTATTTCCTCATTTCGGGGAAGCGCGAGTAATTAGGTAATAGTGATTCTAGGCTTAAAACCCTATTTCGCGCTGTCTGGGAAGGACGTCATAGGTCCCGGGTCCCTTCGGCCAGTCAAAGACAAGGGGACTAATCGCCCCTTGGTAAGGGGAGAAGGCCGGCACTGAGATCCACAACAATTGGTGTCAGGAGTTGAGGGGATTGAGGGGTGGTGGAATTGAATATTCTGCAATTTGTGTTCACTAAACTATTTCTTCAAACAAATGACTCCTTTAGCCAAGGTTTCAATAATAAATGGCAAAAGCAAGAATTGGAAGCAATAAAGTATGCAGATGGTTCCATTTTAAATTTGAGTGTCATGTCCCATTTTTGACCATGTGCAATTCACATTTCATGAAGTCTCATTTCAAAATTCCATGAATAAGGGCACCCATCACAGCCATCTTAAAAGGGTTCCTTGGACATTCCCTGAAGTTAAAAAATTAAAGTGAAATATCCCACCGGCAACACGGTCGTTGCCATCACGATCCTTCGTTTCCTTCCGAGCTTTCAGCTTCAGCGCTTGATTTGGATAGATGATGATTGCAGAGATAGTTTCCACTTCTTCAACTTCTTTTTTTGGAATGTAAGTGCCTGGAGATGGACAACGCCAAGGAAAAAGTTTCCACTTCTGGTTACCCTCAGAGCACCATCCTTCCTCTCCTCACGGTAAACACAGCAAATTGGCTTTACCTGGCCCTTGAAACAGCCACTCGTCTCCCGCCACACGTGACTCCGACTCATCTTCAAAATCCAGCATTGCACGCAAGCGCAGAGCCGTGTTCGCGTATATGATCTTAAGAGGCCTCACATTCTGTAGAACAGGAAATTAAATTTAACAAAAGCAGAAAATATATATTGTAACCACAACACGTGCTTTAAACCTGCCGACAGAGATGAAGGCGAAGAAGATACAAGGTGGCGATTCAAGTAAAAACAAACATCGTCAAGCAAGAAACCTGTTTTGACAGTTGTCGATTTACCTTCTCAATAATCTCTCCAGGGAAGAGATGAAAGGGTTTTTGCACAAGTCGAATCTCAAGGTCACCATGGTTCAGCTTGACCTGGCCTCCCTCATCCAAAACTGGGGTACCTTGGTCATCCCGTACCACCGGGTTCATTATCACACAATAATGACGTGGAGGCACAACGACCATCTTTTCTGGACGAAAAATAATCCTGGAACGGAGAGACACATGACAAACATTTAGATACAACACAACCGGTTATGTCTGCACCGAGAAGTACTTCTCAGAAGACAAAGTTAGCAGCTCGTAGACAGGCAGACATAGCAGGTAGTTAAACTCACCTTTCATGATCTTGCCGTATGTAGGTTTTTGGACCAGACTCCACTCGGGCTATGTTGGTGTTCTGATCGAGGATGTGGATGAAATGGTACGGAGGAATACGAATGACAGACTCATCCTCGTGCATTTCTTCACCTGCTTGGGTTCTTGTAGATTTACCCCGAGACATCTCTGCACAAGAAGAAAATTCAAAATTCAATTTTGCACCAAGAATGGTGCAAAATTTGTCAAAAAAGCATGGGTACATCCTCGCAAGTAGCCAGCATAGCTGCGTTAAGATTCAAACACTCTGCGGGTGCAAACGATGGACTATTCTCAGCAGATAATCAATCCAATTGTCAATTAATAGATGACATCAGCACCGACTGAGCATGGAAAACTACTGAAATAAAAATATTCTAAAAAATGCGAAGTCAAGACTCACAGAAGAGAAAAAAAATGCACTCTTCCATGAGCCTCAACATTACATTAAAAAAGGTAAACACCTACCTTTAATCATTTCTCTATCTCCTGCAACTACAACAGGCTCACCTTTGCTGCAGAAGGCTAAAAAAAAAAATTTTTTTAATGATACTAAAACCATGAGTACCTGGATTAATAATTAATATTATATATAGTGCACACTGTAGAGTGGTGCAAACCGATACAAACGCTCAAAATATTTTCTGCATCAAATCAGATTCTCTGTAAAACCCTCTTCATCTGTTTTCTGCTGACTCCACCCCATGCCATGACATCACTCGTCCTTCAGACAAGCACGCTGCAGTCCCTCCCCTCTCTTCGGACATTGACAAAATCTCAGGCTGGTCAAGCACTAGGAATATGTCTTTCTATCCTGACGTCTGCGTGCGCGCCTCTGCGTGAATCTCTCTGCGTGCGTGTGTCTGTGTGTCACATCTGGCAAACCCTCCTAACTGTTAAAGTTACATGTATCATGACTTTATACGGCGGTCTAGAACAGTGTTTGTCCATCTGTATGTATGTATGTATGTATGTATGTATGTATGTATATATATGTATGTATGTCCCCTCAAACGTATACCAATCAGAGCTGAGGATCTGGTCACATGACAGGGTGATGTGATCAAGTCTGATGTCATGACGGTGGTTCAGCGGCTGACTCCACACTCTGGCATTTTGATTCTAATTTCGTTCAGGCCGAACATATCGTCGAACCTGTCATATATCACAATCACCATGCTCTACCTTTACGATTTTCATTCAGTGTGAAACACAAACAAACCCAACTTGTAACCCCTGCCCCCAACTCGTAACTCTTAGCCCCCAACTCGTAACTCTTAGCCCCCAACTCCTAACCCCCAACTCTTAGCCCCCAACTCCTAACCCCCAACTCTTAGCCCCCAACTCCTAACCCCCAACTCTTAGCCCCCAACTCCTAACCCCCAACTCTTAGCCCCCAACTCCTAACCCCCAACTCTTAGCCCCCAACTCCTAACCCCCAACTCTTAGCCCCCAACTCCTAACCCCCAACTCTTAGCCCCCAACTCTTAGCCCCCAACTCCTAACCCCCAACTCTTAGCCCCCAACTCCTAACCCCCAACTCTTAGCCCCCAACTCCTAACCCCCAACTCTTAGCCCCCAACTCCTAACCCCCAACTCTTAGCCCCCAACTCCTAACCCCCAACTCTTAGCCCCCAACTCTTAGCCCCCAACTCTTAGCCCCCAACTCTTAGCCCCCAACTCCTAACCCCCAACTCTTAGCCCCCAACTCCTAACCCCCAACTCTTAGCCCCCAACTCCTAACCCCCAACTCTTAGCCCCCAACTCCTAACCCCCAACTCTTAGCCCCCAACTCCTAACCCCCAACTCTTAGCCCCCAACTCCTAACCCCCAACTCTTAGCCCCCAACTCCTAACCCCCAACTCTTAGCCCCCAACTCCTAACCCCCAACTCTTAGCCCCCAACTCCTAACCCCCAACTCTTAGCCCCCAACTCCTAACCCCCAACTCTTAGCCCCCAACTCCTAACCCCCAACTCTTAGCCCCCAACTCCTAACCCCCAACTCTTAGCCCCCAACTCTTAGCCCCCAACTCCTAACCCCCAACTCTTAGCCCCCAACTCCTAACCCCCAACTCCTAACCCCCAACTCTTAGCCCCCAACTCCTAACCCCCAACTCTTAGCCCCCAACTCCTAACCCCCAACTCTTAGCCCCCAACTCCTAACCCCCAACTCTTAGCCCCCAACTCCTAACCCCCAACTCTTAGCCCCCAACTCCTAACCCCCAACTCTTAGCCCCCAACTCCTAACCCCCAACTCTTAGCCCCCAACTCTTAGCCCCCAACTCCTAACCCCCAACTCTTAGCCCCCAACTCCTAGCCCCCAACTCTTAGCCCCCAACTCCTAACCCCCAACTCTTAGCCCCCAACTCCTAGCCCCCAACTCCTAACCCCCAACTCTTAGCCCCCAACTCTTAGCCCCCAACTCCTAACCCCCAACTCTTAGCCCCCAACTCCTAACCCCCAACTCCTAACCCCCAACTCTTAGCCCCCAACTCCTAACCCCCAACTCTTAGCCCCCAACTCCTAACCCCCAACTCTTAGCCCCCAACTCCTAACCCCCAACTCTTAGCCCCCAACTCCTAACCCCCAACTCTTAGCCCCCAACTCCTAACCCCCAACTCTTAGCCCCCAACTCCTAACCCCCAACTCTTAGCCCCCAACTCTTAGCCCCCAACTCCTAGCCCCCAACTCCTAACCCCCAACTCCTAACCCCCAACTCTTAGCCCCCAACTCCTAACCCCCAACTCTTAGCCCCCAACTCCTAACCCCCAACTCTTAGCCCCCAACTCCTAACCCCCAACTCTTAGCCCCCAACTCTTAGCCCCCAACTCTTAGCCCCCAACTCCTAACCCCCAACTTAGCCCCCAACTCCTAACCCCCAACTCCTAACCCCCAACTCTTAGCCCCCAACTCCTAACCCCCAACTCTTAGCCCCCAACTCCTAACCCCCAACTCTTAGCCCCCAACTCCTAACCCCCAACTCCTAACCCCCAACTCTTAGCCCCCAACTCCTAACCCCCAACTCTTAGCCCCCAACTCCTAACCCCCAACTCTTAGCCCCCAACTCTTAGCCCCCAACTCCTAACCCCCAACTCTTAGCCCCCAACTCCTAGCCCCCAACTCTTAGCCCCCAACTCCTAACCCCCAACTCTTAGCCCCCAACTCCTAGCCCCCAACTCCTAACCCCCAACTCTTAGCCCCCAACTCTTAGCCCCCAACTCCTAACCCCCAACTCTTAGCCCCCAACTCCTAACCCCCAACTCCTAACCCCCAACTCTTAGCCCCCAACTCCTAACCCCCAACTCTTAGCCCCCAACTCCTAACCCCCAACTCTTAGCCCCCAACTCCTAACCCCCAACTCTTAGCCCCCAACTCCTAACCCCCAACTCTTAGCCCCCAACTCCTAACCCCCAACTCTTAGCCCCCAACTCTTAGCCCCCAACTCTTAGCCCCCAACTCTTAGCCCCCAACTCTTAGCCCCCAACTCGTAACTCTTAGCCCCCAACTCGTAACCCCCAACTCGTAACTCTTAGCCCCCAACTCGTAACCCCCAACTCGTAACTCTTAGCCCCCAACTCGTAACCCCCAGCCCCCAACTCGTAACCCCCAACTCGTAACCCCCAGCCCCCAACTCGTAACCCCCAACTCGTAACCCCCAGCCCCCAACTCGTAACCCCAACTCGTAACCCCCAGCCCCCAACTCGTAACCCCCAACTCTTAGCCCCCAACTCCTAACCCCCAACTCTTAGCCCCCAACTCCTAACCCCCAACTCTTAGCCCCCAACTCCTAACCCCCAACTCTTAGCCCCCAACTCCTAACCCCCAACTCTTAGCCCCCAACTCCTAACCCCCAACTCTTAGCCCCCAACTCCTAACCCCCAACTCTTAGCCCCCAACTCCTAACCCCCAACTCTTAGCCCCCAACTCCTAACCCCCAACTCTTAGCCCCCAACTCCTAACCCCCAACTCTTAGCCCCCAACTCCTAACCCCCAACTCTTAGCCCCCAACTCCTAACCCCCAACTCTTAGCCCCCAACTCTTAGCCCCCAACTCCTAACCCCCAACTCTTAGCCCCCAACTCCTAACCCCCAACTCCTAACCCCCAACTCTTAGCCCCCAACTCTTAGCCCCCAACTCCTAACCCCCAACTCTTAGCCCCCAACTCCTAACCCCCAACTCTTAGCCCCCAACTCCTAACCCCCAACTCTTAGCCCCCAACTCCTAACCCCCAACTCTTAGCCCCCAACTCCTAACCCCCAACTCTTAGCCCCCAACTCTTAGCCCCCAACTCCTAACCCCCAACTCTTAGCCCCCAACTCCTAGCCCCCAACTCTTAGCCCCCAACTCCTAACCCCCAACTCTTAGCCCCCAACTCCTAGCCCCCAACTCCTAACCCCCAACTCTTAGCCCCCAACTCTTAGCCCCCAACTCCTAACCCCCAACTCTTAGCCCCCAACTCCTAACCCCCAACTCCTAACCCCCAACTCTTAGCCCCCAACTCCTAACCCCCAACTCTTAGCCCCCAACTCCTAACCCCCAACTCTTAGCCCCCAACTCCTAACCCCCAACTCTTAGCCCCCAACTCTTAGCCCCCAACTCCTAACCCCCAACTCTTAGCCCCCAACTCCTAACCCCCAACTCTTAGCCCCCAACTCTTAGCCCCCAACTCCTAGCCCCCAACTCCTAACCCCCAACTCCTAACCCCCAACTCTTAGCCCCCAACTCCTAACCCCCAACTCCTAACCCCCAACTCTTAGCCCCCAACTCCTAACCCCCAACTCTTAGCCCCCAACTCCTAACCCCCAACTCTTAGCCCCCAACTCCTAACCCCCAACTCTTAGCCCCCAACTCTTAGCCCCCAACTCCTAACCCCCAACTCTTAGCCCCCAACTCCTAACCCCCAACTCCTAACCCCCAACTCTTAGCCCCCAACTCCTAACCCCCAACTCTTAGCCCCCAACTCCTAACCCCCAACTCTTAGCCCCCAACTCCTAACCCCCAACTCTTAGCCCCCAACTCCTAACCCCCAACTCTTAGCCCCCAACTCCTAACCCCCAACTCTTAGCCCCCAACTCCTAACCCCCAACTCTTAGCCCCCAACTCTTAGCCCCCAACTCCTAACCCCCAACTCTTAGCCCCCAACTCCTAGCCCCCAACTCTTAGCCCCCAACTCCTAACCCCCAACTCTTAGCCCCCAACTCCTAGCCCCCAACTCCTAACCCCCAACTCTTAGCCCCCAACTCTTAGCCCCCAACTCCTAACCCCCAACTCTTAGCCCCCAACTCCTAACCCCCAACTCCTAACCCCCAACTCTTAGCCCCCAACTCCTAACCCCCAACTCTTAGCCCCCAACTCCTAACCCCCAACTCCTAGCCCCCAACTCCTAACCCCCAACTCTTAGCCCCCAACTCCTAACCCCCAACTCTTAGCCCCCAACTCCTAACCCCCAACTCTTAGCCCCCAACTCTTAGCCCCCAACTCTTAGCCCCCAACTCTTAGCCCCCAACTCTTAGCCCCCAACTCTTAGCCCCCAACTCTTAGCCCCCAACTCGTAACTCTTAGCCCCCAACTCGTAACCCCCAACTCGTAACTCTTAGCCCCCAACTCGTAACCCCCAACTCGTAACTCTTAGCCCCCAACTCGTAACCCCCAGCCCCCAACTCGTAACCCCCAACTCGTAACCCCCAGCCCCCAACTCGTAACCCCCAACTCGTAACCCCCAGCCCCCAACTCGTAACCCCCAACTCGTAACCCCCAGCCCCCAACTCGTAACCCCAACTCGTAACCCCCAGCCCCCAACTCGTAACCCCCAACTCGTAACCCCCAGCCCCCAACTCGTAACCCCCAACTCATAACCCCCAGCCCCCAACTCGTAACCCCCAACTCGTAACCCCCAGCCCCCAACTCGTAACCCCCAACTCGTAACCCCCAGCCCCCAACTCGTAACCCCCAACTCGTAACCCCCAGCCCCCAACTCGTAACCCCCAACTCGTAACCCCCAGCCCCCAACTCGTAACCCCCAGCCCCCAACTTGTAACCCCCAGCCCCCAACTCGTAACCCCCAGCCCCCAACTCGTAACCCCCAGCCCCCAACTCGTAACCCCCAGCCCCCAACTCGTAACCCCCAGCCCCCAACTCGTAACCCCCAACTCGTAACCTCCAGCCCCCAAATCGTAACCCCCAGCCCCCAACTCGTAACCCCCAACTCGTAACCCCCAACCCCCAACTCATAACCCCCAGCCCCCAACTCATAACCCCAGCCCCCAACTCATAACCCCCAGGCCCCAACTCATAACCCCCAGGCCCCAACTCATAACCCCCAGGCCCCAACTCATAACCCCCAGGCCCCAACTCATAACCCCCAGGCCCCAACTCACAACCCCCAGGCCCCAACTCATAACCCCCAGGCCCCAACTCATAACCCCCAGGCCCCAACTCATAACCCCCAGGCCCCAACTCATAACCCCCAGGCCCCAACTCATAACCCCCAGGCCCCAACTCATAACCCCCAGGCCCCAACTCATAACCCCCAGGCCCCAACTCATAACCCCCAGGCCCCAACTCATAACCCCCAGGCCCCAACTCATAACCCTTAACCCCCAACTCATAACCCTTAACCCCCAACTCTCAGCCCCCCAACTCTCAGCCCCCCCAACTCTCAGCCCCCCAACTATAAGCCCCCCAACTCTCAGCCCCCCAACTCTCAGCCCCCCAACTCTTACCCCCCCCCCCCCACCTCTCAGCCCCCCCCAACTCTCAGCCCCCCAACTCTCAGCCCCCCAACTCTCAGCCCCCCAACTCTCAGCCCCCCAACTCTCAGCCCCCCAACTCTCAGCCCCCCAACTCTCAGCCCCCAACTCTCAGCCCCCAACTCTCAGCCCCCAACTCTCAGCCCCCAACTCTTAGCCCCCAACTCTTAGCCCCCAACTCTTAGCCCCCAACTCTTAGCCCCCAACTCTTAGCCCCCAACTCTTAGCCCCCAACTCTTAGCCCCCAACTCTTAGCCCCCAACTCCTAGCCCTAAAAAGATGTTGGGAAGAACCTCGATAGATCGATTTCAAGTTATTCTAGCGTTTAAGACATCGATGTGCCAAGCTTTTCACTGTTTGAATCGTTGACATTTGCCACACAGAACTCGTTTTTTTGCATTCTTGACCCACAAAAGAACATTAACAATTGTGTGCTTTGTGGTTTTAAACTTAGGAACAACCAAATTCAACATATGTTGTTTGCGAAGATCACTGAGAAGTGAAAAAAGAAAAATGAATGATCGTTTTAAGGCCATTTTCCCCGCTAGAGCGGGGGTTAGCATTGCGGGCCCCATGACAATAATGGTCCCCTGTTTGAGGCAATGTTTTTATGGCCGGATGCCCTTCTTGACGCCAACTCTTGGTCGCCTCTTACGATGCGCAGGGATACGGCGTACCTATTCTAAATCGGGTTGCACACCGTGATCATTCATCCCAGCAAGCTGGTACTCAATTTGCTGACCTCGGAAGGATGGAAGGGAAGTGGTGTGAGAATGGTGAAGGGTAGGCAGGGACAGAAATACAAGTTTGTGTGGCAAGGGTGCCTGGAGGGCGTGAATGGTGTTGGTGTCCTGTTTTCTGAGGAGTTTGTAGACAGTGTGGTGAGTGTGACTAGAGTGAGTGATAGGTTGATGATGGTGAAAATGATGATTGGAAAGCTCTTGGTGAACGTCATCTCGGGATATGCTCCGCAGGTTGGTCGGAGCGATGAAGAGAAGGACAAGTTCTGGTGTGCGATAGAGAAGCTGATGGAAAACGTGAAAGATGAGGAAGTTGTTGTGGTAAGAGGAGACCTAAATGGACATGTAGGAAGGAGTATGGATGGTTTTGACGGAGTTCATGGGGGTTACGGATATGGTGTGAGAAATGGAGAAGGTGAAAGGATTTTGGAGTTTGCTGATGGAGCTGATTTGTTGATTTGTAATACTCAGTTCCAGAAAGAGGATAATAAGCTTGTTACATACACGTCAGGTGGGTCGACGAGAACCGTTGACTACCTGATGGTGCGTAGGCGAGATAGGGGGCACCTCCGAGACACAAAGGTGATCCCGGGGGAGGAGGCTGTTTCACAGCACCACTTGGTTGTCTGCGACGTAGAGTGAAAGGTGCGAGGAGAGCTCGGCGGGTGAAGTACCAACCGAGAATGAAGGTGTGGAGGTTGAAAGAGGTGACAGTAAGGGAGGCATTAAAAGAGAGGCTGCGTAGGGTCAAGGATGATGTGGTTGAGCTTGAAAGTGGTTGGATGTCAATGAAAGCTAGTCTGTTGGGAGCCGTTGGTGAGGTATGTGGATGGACAAAAGGACCACCGAGGCACTCAGAAACATGGTGGTGGGATGATGAAGTTGGAAAGAGGATTGACGAGAAGAGGAAGAAGTTCAAGGAGTGGCAGAAGGCGAAGGGTACGGGAGCAGAAACAGCAGAGCATGAAAGTTACAAGGCAGCCAGGAAGGCTGCAAAGAAAGAGGTAGCAAAGAAAGAGGTAGCAAAGGCGCAGGAGGCATGTAGGAAAATGTTCGGAGAACGCTTGGATTCGGAAGAGGGTCACAGAGCGGTATTCAGGATTGCAAAGCAGATAGCGAAAGAGGTGTGATGTGATGGGGGTGAGCTGCTTGAAGGATGAAGTGGGACAAATCGTTGTCGACCCAGATGGAATTAAAGGAAGATGGAAAAGATATATGGAAATGCTGTTGAATACAGAGAATGAATGGGATGGCAACATAGAGAGTAACCCAGTTTTAGGACCGGCAGAGAAGATAACTGAGAAGGAAGTTGAGGAAGCGATAAAAGCAATGAAGGGTAGAAAAGCGGGAGGGCTGACGGGAGTTGTGGGAGATATGTTGAAGGCAGCAGGAAGTTGGGGTGTGAAGAGAATGACAGAGATCTGTAATCTGGTGGTGAAAGAAGGCCACATTCCAGTGGATTGGGAACTGAGTACCCTCGTCCCTCTATACAAGGGGAAAGGTGACCCTCTGGAGTGTGGCTCGTACCGAGCAATAAAGTTATTGGAGCATGGAATGAAGGTATTGGAAAGGGTGTTGGAGAGGAGGATAAGGAAGAAAGTGAAGATCGACGAAATGCAGTTTGGATTTATGCCAGGAAGAGGAACGACAGACGCGCTTTTCATTGTGAGGCAGTTGCAGGAGAAGTACATGGAGAAGAGGAAGAAGTTGTTTCTTGGGTTTGTTGATCTGGAGAAAGCATTCGATCGGGTTCCACGCAAAGTATTGACATGGGCATTGAGGAAGTTAGGAGTGGAGGAATGGTTGATCAGAGTAGTGATGGCAATGTACAAAAGAGCGCGCACAGCTGTAAGGACAAAGGACGGGAACAGTGGTGAGTTTGAGGTGAAGGTGGGAGTGCATCAGGGGTCGGTACTAAGTCCACTACTATTTGTAGCTGTGATGGAGGTGCTGGCTCAGAACGTAAAGGAGGGTTTACCGTGGGAGTTGTTGTATGCAGATGATCTGGTGGTGATTGCGGAAAGTATGGATAGACTGAAGGAAAAGATGAACACGTGGAAGGAATGTATGGAGACAAAAGGTCTGAAGGTGAATATCGGAAAGACGAAGGTGATGGCAAGTGGTAAAGCATGTGGTGAGGTGGAAAGAACTGGGAAGTGGCCCTGTGCTGTGTGTAGGAAGGGTGTCTGAGTGAACTCCATTCAGTGTACAATGTGCGCTGAGTGGGTTCATCAAAAATGTAGTGGTCTGAGAGGGTCATTAACCAGTGTGGCAGCTACATTCAAATGTAAGGTGTGCACAGAGGGAGCTGCAGATGGAGGAAATGTTTTTGGATCTTGGAGACGGCGTGAAGCTGGAAGGTGTGAAAACATTTTGCTACCTCGGAGACATGCTGAATGGAGAAGGTGGATCAGACTCGGCAACGGTTGCTCGAGTGAGATGTGCATGGAAGAAGTTTCGGGAATTGAGTGGCGTGCTGATGATGAGGGGAGTGTCGTTGAAGCTGAAGGGAAAGGTGTATGCTGCATGTGTGAGAAGTGTTATGATTTATGGGAGCGAGACATGGGTAATGAACGTAGAGCAGCAACGAAGGTTGGAAAGGGTGGAAATGCGAATGGTTCGACGGATGTGCGGAGTATCGTTGAGAGAGAGGAAGACAAATGATGAATTGCGAAAGATGATGGGAATAGAGCCTGTGATTGATGCTGTGAAGAGGAACAGGTTGAGATGGTTTGGTCATGTGTTGAGGAAGGATGAAAGTGACTGGTTGAGAAGAGTGATGGAAATGAATGTAGAAGGAAGTAGAAGACAGGGAAGACCGAGAAAGACTTGGCTAAAGATGGTGGAAGAAGAAATGCGGGCAAGGGGGTTAACAAGGAGAGATGCAGAAAATAGGGCAAAATGGAGAAGATTGTCATGGGGACCGCAAGGCTAACCCCCGCTCTAGCAGGGAAAATGGCCTTTAAAATGCATGTTGTTGTTGTTGTTGTTGAAAGGATGACAGGCTGAGTCAACCCCCCTGGCGTTAATTCAGCAATCGACCGGGATTCGAACCCAGGATCCTAGGATCCCAAGCCGGCACCCTAACCGCTAAGCCAACATCAGGCTATGAGACTTTGAGCTGTCTAAGTTATAAGACTTAAGCTGACTTTGAGAAGTCAGCGTTCATATTTCATCAACAGGTAATCATCACGACCTGGGAAACAAGCCTCAGAAATTGCTGAAATACGATGCCGTACTGACAGTTTTCACCCACAAATCGTACACAGTTACCCCCAGCATGACCCTCAATGGTTCGGAGACATATTGCTTAAATACAGACAGGTAAGACATTTTATTTGAACGTTTTTTTTTTTCCCCCCCAAAATATTATCCTTTGCAACTTTGTCGATGTCGCTACTTGCGTAGAGACAGTCCATTAGTAATGTCAATACTACCCCTATGTTATATTCAGCCAGTATCGTAGAGGTATTGCTCCTGCCCACCCCGGTCGGTCAACTCGACACATTTGTTTTCACGATTTTGCAATAAACCATTTCTTTCCAATAAATTTACATGATCAAAAGGGTTCTTCCCCTTTCTCTTCCAGTAAGTAAAAATAAAAGTCGTCATTCATTGATTGGGATATTATTGCTTTTTGCTTCTCAATATTTAGCTTCCAGAGCTGCCTGCCCAGCCCACTAGCTATCTTGTGCTGTTGCTGGCGGAGTGTACCAAGCTAGACACGGGTGAGACTTGCATGTTGATTTGAAGCCAGGCCCATGTGAGCCAAAGCTCAGAGCTTGTCCTCAGGTAGTTATCTATATTACGAGAATATAAGACCAGTCACTTTGCTGACGGGAATACCAATGTTTTAGAAATAGATTTATGTATGCACGTGAGGAAGTTGGTCACTTACGTCTTCCCCTCCATGAAGCACCACGTCACACAAGTCGCCACCCCTTACACATGGAGAATACAGTTCAGTGGGGAAGAAGGAAATTCTGCCATTTTTGCTAATAAACAAATGGTACAGTGTTTTGACCAACAGGCATCCTGCTTTTTGATGCTTTAAAAGGTGGCGTATAAATCAGAAAGAGTTTGATATGGGGATTATACAGTCACGTGAAAAAGTAAGTACACCCCATGTAAAGTTTTGATTTTTCAACATATTTCAACATACAGCTATTTGATCTTCATTTCAACAATATTGATAGATAAAGGTGATATAATATAACAAATATCATGGAACATTTACATTTTGTAGTCCATTGTATAATTTAAATAAACATAAATGCAAATTTCGCATGTGGAAAAAGTAAGTACACCCTTCGCTCTAATAGGTGGTATTGCCCCCTTTGGCAGAAACAACCTCAAGTCGGCGATTCTTATAACTGTCTACCAGTCTCTGACATCGACTGGGAGAAATTTTTGCCCACTCCGCCATGCAGAATTCTTTCATCTGTGCGATGTTTGAGGGGTTTCTTGCATGCACAGCTCGTTTCAAATCCCCCCACATCTCGATAGAATTTAGATCCGGGCTTTGACTTGGCCATTTCAGAACCCTCCATTTCTTCCTTTTCAGCCATTCCTTGGTGGATTTACTGGATTTACGCTCCGCACACCTCACCACACGTCGTTTCAGAGGGGTAGGCATCTTTGACTATTTCGGTGTCTTTTGGGTCTACATGGTGTTTTGGGTCTTCTGGGTCTTCAGGGTCTTTTGGGTCTTTTGGCTCCTCTGGGCCTTTAAGGGTATTTTGGGTCTTTGAGGTGTTTAGGGTCTTTAGAGGCTTTTAGGTCTTTGGGGCATTTTGGGTCTTCGGGGCGTTTTGGATATTCGGGGTGTTTTGGGTCTTCGGGGTGTTTTTGGGTCTTTGGGGTGTTTTGGGTCTTCGAGGTGTTTTGGATTTTTGAGTATTCAGGGTCTTTTTGAGCCTCAGAGCCTTGCAGGGTATTTTGGGTCTTTGGGGGTCTTCGTGGTCTGAAGGGTCTCAGCAGTCTTAACGCAATTAAGAGGGTTTTAATTTTATTTGAAGAAGAATAAGTTTTCGCCGCATATAAACATAGCGACAAACGTAGCGTCATAACGACGTAACCATACACGTTTGCTGTATTATAACAAGATAGCCTTTCCTTTTTGTTCCATGGCAGTTTCATCCCACTTTTATCTCGTTGGTCCACACGCAGTGTCCTCCTTGCCCCTCCGTTTGCCTTCATTCATCCCCCAACAAGTTTTCCAGTGTTTATTCCAATCCCCTGCTGTTGTGTTCCCCCACTTTCAAGTGTTTTTTTTCTGATTCGTTTTGTTTTGTCATTCTTCCACGAGCCTCGACTTTTAGTACAATTTTTTTTTAAAGCCAGCCATATTAGTGATATATAGTACTGTAAATCGCTTTATAATATAATCTCAGGTGTGTGTGCATATATGTATGTATATATGTGTGTGTGTATGTATATGTATATGTATATGTATACTGAACAGCAAAAGAAACGTCAGTCAGAATCAATATTTTGGAGTCTTTCTTTTCAAGTCATGATCAACACGAATTGAGGTTTAGGATCAATATGAAACATTACAGGTATGGTCACCACAGTTCAAACAACAATGTGAAATGTTCTGAATAAGAAAAACACAAGACCAGGTGAGAACAAGGGAGGTCAAAATCAGTATCTTGTGTGACCCCCGTGAGCGTTGATGACAGCCATACATCGTCTGTACATGGAGTGGATTAATCGGTTGATGAAGGCATTTGTCACTTGGACCCACACTCTGAGAAACGCCTGACTGAGTTGAGCTGCAGTTGTTGGCCTTGGTCGAACGTCATTCAGTCTTCTTTGAACCTCGTCCCACAAGTGCTCTATCGGGTTTAAATCGGGGCTGAGCACAGGCCAGTGCATGGTTTGGATGCCATTTTGTTGCAGGAAGTCCCTTGTTGCTCTGGCAGTGTGGGCACGGGCGTTGTCCTGCTGGAAGACATGATTTCCGTGACGTCCAAAATGTGGCACAACGTGAGGTCTGAGGACTTGATCGATGTAGCGAGCAGCTGTGACACCATTGCCTCTTCCTGGACCAATATTCTGGAACACCACAGGACCGACTTTGTGATTGAGAGCAATAGCACCCCATACCATGATGTTTGGACCACCCCACGAGTCTCTTTCCATCACAGTCATCTGTTCCCCACGTCTACGCCAAACTCTCACTCTGTCATCTGCCGTGGAAAAACAGTATCGGCTTTCGTCTGAGAAATGAACAGTTCTCCACTGCTGGTAACGCCAATTTTGATGTTGTGTGGCCCACTGGTCGGTCAGGGCAGTGTCGAGCTGTAAGAATGGGGCCACGATACGGCCTGTGACAACGGACATCCCTGTTCTTCAAACGTCGACGGACTGTATCACCTCTAATGTGTCTCTGGTGGGTTCCAACTGTTTGTCTTGCAGTTTCTGTAGCCCTGGTAAAGCGATCTTGGATGTGATGACGCACAATCTGTCGATCCTGTCGTGGTGCTACCCTCGGTCTGCCACTGCGTGGGTGGTCATCGGTGCTGTTGGTGGCCTGGTATCGTTCCTGTAACCTGTTGATGGTTCTCACGTTGACATGGAAAGCATTGGCAACCATTTGTGCAGTCTGTCCAGCATGCAATCTTCCAATAGCCTGGTC
>NC_136262.1:255742339-255757339 GCF_964187855.1 Myxine glutinosa | reverse complement strand
CCATCAGAGGGGCCTTGCCCCAACCGATGGGGTCCATAAGTGGTGCTCGGCCACAGACATGTGGTCCATAAGGTGGTGCATCGATGCAGACAGCTAGTTCCGGGAGTTTCGGGCGCACAATGGCGGACTCACGCACGCTCCCCTCGGCGCCCAGTGGCGCACAGGTCCTCATGTGGGAGACAAAGGGGGGAAAAGACAGATGAGCAAGGGGTAAGGTCTCAAGGGTACACATCAAACAAGGCAATGCAAGGCGAAGTGCGTACGGAGAGCGAAGTGAGAAAAGCTCGTCCCTACCGTACGTCACCCCCCCTTGTCACCTACTCTACCCTTGCCCTTACCCCATATTTACAAAATCTACACCTTTACAAATTCGTCGCTAAGGTCACGTCTTCCCCATATTTCCCCTATACCAAATTCGTCTCCACAATCCCTCTATCCAAAATTTGCCATCACCCAATTCATCATCAATCCTCATAAGGAGGAAGAGATGGAACATCAACACAATGTCACACCCACGTCATGATGCGTCTCACATTCCAAACATTTGCATCATAAAAATAATAAAACATGGCATGGTGTGGAGTTACGTCACCTCAGGTGAGTGGATGTAGATGGTGCGAGGACATTCCCAATCCTAACTATCCTCTAAATGACTAACACACTTTACACTACTCGGGGTCTTTCCCTACCAATCCGTTGGCCAACTTACACTATGGGTTCTAAAAACCAATTCCCATTGACCAACCTGTGGTGCTTCCTTAATTTGGGGTCTCACTCCCCCGATGCAACTCCCTGTGCCCTTGCACAATTTCAGGACTGGGGCGTGTAGCTCTCCCAGCAGGCCTACCCACCTGCACACCTCCACCACTGCAGTTGCCACCCGAGCTTACCTAGCTCCTCACCCTAACCTATCTAACTGGGGAAGGCCCCTCCTGGCTCTGTCACCCCTTGGTGCCCTCTGGCACTGGGCTACCCGGGTCCGTCCTCCGGATCCTCGGGCCCCATCCACAACAACTCTACTGGCTCCCAGAGCCCACCTGCGGCCTCACCTGGCCGACATCCTCACAGTGGTGCAGTGCCCAACCAACTACACACACTAACAGGCTACACGCCCAGCCATTTCCACGTCACTAATGCACCCATCCAAATACCATTCTTCCACCACGCACCACAGATGCCAATATCCAAGCACAATTTACCTGTACCCTCTACCTAACTCTTACACTACCCTCCCCGGGTATTCGTGATGGGGTCCATCCTCCTTTCCCCCATCCACACCTTCGCACCATCCACTCCACTCCACAGTTTCCACCATACTCACTCCACGACCATCCATTCCAATACTCCATATACTCCAGACCATTTATTCCATACACCTGTTCTCCATTCACCTGTCGTTGCACACCTGTGCAATCACATCTGGTGCCACCTGCACCCTCCTCCTCTTCCTGGACCATTTGGTCAGCACAACTCATCACTATCACTCACTCAAACACTGCTCCATACACCTGTCCAGTTGCACACCTGTGCAATCACACCTTTTAACCATACACACGGCATCATCTGAACTACCTGTTGCCCTGCTAACTTAGTGCTCCCCGTCTTCCCTTTAAACTAAGCACATACCACGTCATTATCATCCAACTAATCTACCTGCGTCCCCACTACAGGCATCATTGTCACTACCTAACCTTAACGTTACCTAAGGTCATCTTCTCTAAGTCCCTATCAATATATCCTAACCCTCCCAGGCTAGTTTTCACTGCCAACCCCATAAACCTAGTGCTCCTTTGCCCCCGCTGCGAGAGATGGCAGAGTTGCCATCCCACCACATCGGGTATCTTCCACTACCAATTTTACTCACCAAATTGCAGCCAATCAAAAATTTGCCAATCACTACCAATCCTCTGCCAATCACTGCCAATCCTTTGCCAATCAAATTTTTTTTTTTTCTAATTTCGGGTCCAAAACACTATCCTCGTCACACGTCTACTCACTAGTGCCTCTCGGTGCGCCAATTCATCTCCAAAGCTCGGCTTCGCAAAGCCGAGCAATGAATGCGGGTTGCTTGGTGCCGGCGGCTGGATGCGTCCGGTACTCGGTGCAGGGAATGACGCTTACCCAGGCCGAGAGCCCACGCACCACCTCGGCACGGAGCCGTCCAATGGCCCGATCTCGACCTGCCGGAACGCCTCAACAAAAAGGGGTCGCCATGACGACCCTTCCTATCGGGCTGCCCGCTCCGCTTAGTGGAGCACGGACGCGGCCGTTCAAAGCACGGCCCGGCGTGGATCTCGCACGGCGGTTCTTTCGAAACCGCCGCGGATCCCCGCGGCACGCAAAGCTGCCCGGTTCGCACCGAAGGCCCGATTCGGCTATACGTCGCTCTAACCGCTAACCCGGTTACCGTCGATGCTTCACCTGCATGCTCACACCCCGCAGCCTGTTCCTTGCTCATACATCCAGCCGTCTCCATGCTCTTTGTCATTGCACCTTCCCTGACACACCCAGGTACACTCATTCCGCTCACAGACTTTGTCACACACCTGACCAGTGACCACCGCACACCTTTGCACACACTCGTCGTTCGCACACCTCACCAACACACCTCTTCACGCCCCCTCCTCGGTCACCTCCTCTGTGACAACCACAGGTGCTCTCACTTGCACACCCAACCACGTGCCTCACTACCAACTCCAGCGTGCATTCCCATACGCGCTCTACCATTCCAGGTGTGCATCCTTTCACTCCAGGTGTACATCCTCTCTCACCTGCCACAACCAACTCACGCTCCGTTTCACTCACAACTCTTACCACCACACTCGGTCACGCATTCACCCTTACTCTTGACAACGTACTCTGTACTCATGCACCCGTCCGTTACACACCTTTCTCGCGCACTCTCCCTTTACACCCTCCGTAACACTCACCACAGGTGTGCATTCTCCCTTACTCTTGACAGCACACTCTTTCCTCATGCACCCGTCCGTTACACACCTTTCACGCGCATCCTCTTGCGCACTCTCTCCCGTTACACCCTCCGTAACACTCACCACATGTGTACACTCTCGTTACATCCTCTGTAACACTCCCCACTCCGCGCTTCCATGTGCCCCCTCGCACACGCGCTACGACCAACTCACTCTCGACACACTCACTCCTCGGCACGCACTTTTTCCTCACACACCCCAGAGTCGGACATTCTCGCACACCTCCTCCTTCGCACTCCGTACCTGTCGCACACTTCACCACCGGCCTCTCACGAACACCCGGATCCAAATCAACCCCCAAGCCGACTGAAGCTCCCCTCATCATATACATTTCCACGTCTATCGCCACTCACCTTGGCACCTCGTCTCCGCACCTCCTTCGCCACCTGCAAACTCTTTATTTGGTTAGCGAGCACACAATCACGATTCGAGCACAGACCTTGTACCAATTCCATTACTTCCTCCTTTATCTCTTTCTCAGCTTCCCTTCGTCTCTTCTTAATTTCAATCACCCCTTCTTCCACCTCCTCTAATTTTTCCTTTACCTCCTTCATCTCCTGGTGCGCCCCTCTATCTCTTCCTCTAACGCCACTTTAACCGTTTCTATGTGCGTCCTCACCTCCCGGTCCTTCATCTCCATTACTTCTGTCACCTCGTCCAACCTCGTTGTCAGTCCCTCACGTACCATCTGACATTGCCTCTTCATCGCTATAAAGTCGTCTTTTAGTTCTTTTTGTGTCGCCTTTAACCCTCCTAGTACCGCAGTGTTCCTTTGTACCTGCTCCACTAACTCCGTCTGTCCCACCATCAGCTGTTCCACCTCCTGCGTCAGGTCCTCTATGCCCCCCTGTAACCTAGCCATATTATTCATCACCTCTTTCTCCATTCGCTTTACCTCCTCGCGTACCCCCGAGACCTCCTCGCTTACACCTCGTCGTATTTCCTCCTTCATCTCCTCCATCTCTTTTGTGGATGCCGCCCTCATCTGTCCTAATTCATCTCTTTGGGCATCCAATTTGGTTTCTACCCCGATTTTCACCTCCTCTATCTGGTTCCCCATCCGTTTGATTTCCCGGGCGGATTGCTCCCCTACTTCCCGCAATTTGTCGTCCATTGTTTTCTCTAACCCCCTTAACCCATTTTTCACCCCCTCTGTTTCTCCTGGGCAGCCATTCTATTTTACACCCCCGTTAACCCATTTTTCACCTCTTTTATCCCGTTGTCTAACCCCTCAAATTTATTGTCCAACCCCTTAAAATTATTGTCTAACCGTTCACCGGTACCCCTCGCTTCGTCCCTCGTTGCTCCCATTTGGCCCCTCAATTCGTCCCTCATTTGCTCACCCATTTTTTCCATATACCCCATCATCTGCGCCGCGAAGAGGTTCAATTTCCCCAGCGCTGCGGTCTCGGTTGCCGCAGCGCCGCCATTTTGTGCCTCTTCAACCACGTGCGCGAGCAGCCATTTTGTGCGCCTGACACCTCCTCAACCACCTCCTCATTGCTCTCCTCCATTTCTTCCCCCTGATCCTGGGTTACCCCTAACCCCTCTTGTCGTCCCCCCACCGGCATCCGATCGCCTTGACTATCCATGGCACGACTCAATTTGGGATTTTAAAAACTAAATCTTGGCCGCCCCAAATTTTGACCAAATTTTTTCTTGATGTTTTAAAAATTTGGTTCGGGCCTCGTATCTCACTCCGACACCAATTGTTACGGACCGCGGATAAGATGTTAATTTGCCGAGCGGATGGCGCCGCGGCCCTAACAGTTACCCCGACTAACCCGATTCCTGAACGTTGGCCAAAATCGCGCCACAGATATTCAATAGGGAAAAGACAAAGGCGACACGGACGTGAAGAAGAAGAAGAAGGAGAAGAAGGAGACAAAAAGGTTTGAAATGCTACTAAATTTATTCCTACTATTTACACAATCAAAGAAACCAAGGAGAAGGAAGGATAATAAAATAATTTACAGAAGAAATCAGAGAGTGAAAATCACTAGCTTACCTAGTCTTAATTAACCCAGGGACAAGACAAACAGAACAAACTCACGTACACGAATGGGGAAATTGCAGGCAGGAATGACAGGAGGTGGGTGGCTGGAGGGGGAGGAAGGCACGGAGCTGGCTGCAGCTTGATCCCGCACGGGACGTCGGGCTGGACCTCGACGGCCGCCGATGCCACCGATCCTGTCGTGTGCGCGGGTTAACGGGTCGGAACTGCTTGGTGGAGCCAACGCTGCTGGTGGGGGGTCTGGTGTGACGGGTCCTCTCTCTCTTTCTTAGTCCAACTCAGTCCAACAACTTCCTCTCTTGCTTAGTCCAACTCTTAGTCCCACTCAGTCCAACTTTTGCTCTCTTGCTCTCTTGCTTAGTCCAACAACAACTTCCTTTGCTTTCGCGCGCGCTCTATATAGCACCTCAGGCGATCAAGCCGCTGGTGTCCAGGACACGCCCATCGGTCAGCTCGCCTCGGCCCTGATTGGTCGGCACGGCCCTCTGGCTCCGCCCTTGATGACGATGGGCGGGCACGCCCAGGAGTCGGCAGCTCCTCCCCCTTCTTCTCCAAGCCGACCTCGGGGCGAATTGAGTCGCAGAGGGAACAGTTGGCAATTGTTGGAAGGGGAATGTGAATGAAAGGGGATCTACTCTTATTTAATGCAGTGCAATGGAGTGTTTCAATTAATGGAAGACACAGCCTTACACTAATACACATAATAAGGATATAACTGTCAACAAGGGGGGAAATCTATGATTGGCTAACGTGTGGTGTTTATGAACTAATTACGGGACGCACTTTGACCTTTATACATAACTGGAGCAAGGAGGGCGATATTTTTACAATGTACTATACAATAAAAAAAACACAAAAAAAAAAAACACAATCCTCATATCCACAACAATATATATATATTGTTACAGACGCGGTGGTGGATGTTAGTTTACCGAGCGGTTTGGTATGACCACGTCTGCACAGTTTACCCGATTATGCTCGAACGTTGACTAGTCGCGCTACGCTAGGTCAATAAAGGAAAAGGACACCACGGCTGGGATTCAAATGACACGACACCAGGGATACGGTTCTCAAGACCTCCGGAGGAGATTATATTAGGGCGGAAGGTCAGATTACAGGGATGAGAGGTACAGCATAGTAAGATAAGCACTTAGACACACTCTTATATTAACCCCAACAGACTACAGATAAACGGGACAAGGCTGACTCACACGGGGATTGATGGCAAGGAAAGCGGGTATTCGATGGCCAGCACAAGGTGCACCTTGTGCTCAGGGACAGGATAGCGCGGCCCAAAAGATGCAGGAGGTCTCTCAGCGCTCGGAGGTGGCTCTCTTGTCTTCTCAAGCTCGGGACGCATCTCACGTCACGTCCGGTACGTGGCCGCGTATATCCGGCGGGGAGTGACACGCCCTCGGCTCGTTAGCTCCGCCCCAGATGGAATCGGCTCGTTGCTTCTCATTGGGTGCGTGCGGGGGGGTTACCGGCTCCACCCTTGACGAGGGGCTGACAGGGAGCCCCTTCGTGGTAACCCCGCCGGAGCGCATCGTCAATGGCGGCTAACCGAGCTGGTGTGAGGACGCACACTCCCCCGCGCAGCGCCGTTGTTGTAGTTGTTGTTGTTGTTGTTGTTTGTAGTTGTTGTTGTTGTTGTTGTTGTTTGGGGAAGAAGATGGGAGGAGGTATGGGAAAGGTCCTAAACTCACTACTGGTGCCATATAATCACATTCTGGTGCAACGAAGAGTCAGAATTAATGGAAACGAGTCCTTAACTGACATAGACTAAGAATAACTAGCAAGATGTCCGAAAGTTGTCTACGTGAGATGCGGTGGACCTGGGCACGACATTTAATGGGGGAAAAAGGGGAAGGTCGGTTCTACAGAGTGTTATTTACAGGCAATGGGACTAGGGAATGGGGGATTGGGGATAGTTGGGGAGTATTGGGGAAATAGGGGAATATTTACAAGCGGATATGGAGGCCAAATTCCATATTCGCAACATTGCACCCTTCTCTACCCTCGGGGCGTCCCGACCCGATAAATTTTTACCTAGTTTAGTGTGGCACTCAGATGTAGTTCCCACTACTATTAACTCTACCCTGAGTGCGACAGTTTTACAGATATTCACAAATGAGTAAATATGTCCCCCTGCGACGTTGCACCCTTCTCCTCTCAGAAACACACCCACAGGATAACCGAATTGCGGAAAGAATTCGCAAACTAAACATACAGCCGGTAGGGAGCATTATTTACACGACTACGCTGATATTTACACTACGATCCAGGACCTGTTTCTGGAGGAACACATGCAGATGTTATGCATAGAGAGAGCACGCATGCCAGCATCGATACACCAACCCACGAGTGCTCTGTGGCCTACGGCCTTTAATAACGTGCAGAGCACCCTTTTCCAGCACGAAAAGCACCACCCCCTCATGTACAGTCAGCACCATCCGGTGCACCAATAAAGTGTCTATAAATCATTGTGTGGTGTCGCAGCCGGCCGATGTTCTGCCGCTGGTCTTGCCTTCGTGTGGTGCACTTGGCCTTCTTACTTCTTTCAAAAATAAAGAAAGGCGCCAACCGCGTCCATTTCTTTATTGTGGCCGTCAGGGGGCCAACTATTAGTGGTTCACCTGTATGGCATAGGTGCCACGTTGACCCATAGGTCCATCCACGGGTGGTGCTTGGCCGCAAAAGAACTGCGGTCCATTGTGGGTGGCCACAAACATTGCGGTCCATATGGTGTATCGATCCAAGCAGCAAGCAGCGAAAGTGCAGGCCCACAACTGCGGAGCCAGCACCTCTCTCTCCTCTCTCTCTACCCCAAAGCCAGATCCTCGGAGGTGGGAGACAAAAGAAGCAGACAAGTGAGTAAGGTGGTAAGGGCGCAAAAGTGCACGCAATGCAAGGTAATGCACACTGGGGGCACATGGGAACCAGGTGAGACAGGTACGTTCCTACCGTACGCCCCCCCCCCCCCCCCCCCACCAGGTAACCTACATGGCCCCTCCCTTACCCCTTACTGCATCCACAAAACACAACACTACCCATAAACATCTACTTTACCAATCAACAAACGTCCCTACTGTCTTCCCCGTTCCTCCCATAAACCAAATTCGTCTTCTCTCCCTCCTAACCAATCAAATTTGCCATTTTCCAACTGCACATCAAAATTTGCCATTACCAATTCATCATCAGTCCCTCCTAGGGAGGGAGAGATGGAATCACCCCAATGTCTCATCCACGTCGTGATGCGTCTCACAAATCCTCACAGCAATTCTCATTTCTGCACACAGAACAAAGAAAACAGGTGTGGAGTCATCATCATCACCACAGGTAAGTGGCTGCGTATGGTGCGACAGGTTCATCAATCCTAACTATTTCCTAAATGACTTTAACAACTTTACACTACCCGGGGTCTTTCTCCGGCCAAACCATTGGCCCTCTTACACTATGGGTTCTAAAAACCAATTCCCATTGGCCAAACTGTGGTGCTTTTCAATTTGGGGTCTCACTCCCCCGATTCATCTCCCGGTGCCCTCGCACAATTTCTGGGCTGTGGCGTGTACCTCTCCCAGTGGGTCTACCCACCTGCACACCTCCACCACTGCAGTTGCCTCCGAGCTTACCTGCTCCTTACCCTAACCTAACTACCTGGGGAAGGCCCTCTGGCGCTCTCCCCACTCGGTGCCCTCTCTGGCACTGGGCTACCCGGGTCCGTCCTCCGGATCCTCGGGCCCCATCCACAACTCTACCGGCTCCCAGAGCCCACCTGCGGCCTCACCTGGCCGACATCCTCACAGTGGTGGAGTGCCCAACCAACTACACACACTAACAGGCTACACGCCCAGCCATTTCCACAACACTAATGCACCCATTCACAACACCATTCTGCAACCGCACCACAGATGCCAATATCCTACCACAATTTACCTGTACCCTCTACCTAACACTTACACTACCCGCCCCGGGTACTCGTGAAAGGGGTCCACTCTTCCCCCATTCACACCTTCGCACCAGGCACACCACTCCGTACCACTTACTCCAACTCTCTCCACACACCTGTACCTGCACACCTGTGCTCTCACACCTGGTGCCACCTGCACCCTTCTCTCCCCAAGCGCATTCGCGCTGATCCACAACAATCACTACTCATACACTGCTCCACACACCTGTCCAGTTGCACACCTGGGCAATCACACCTGTCCAATTCTCACCTGTTCAATCCTCACACACACGGCATCATCTCAGCTAACTACTCCCTTCTGAAACTTGCGCTTCCCAGTCGTCCCTTTAAACTATTGCGCTCCCTCGTCATTATCATCCACACTAATCTACCTGCGTCCCCACTACAGGTATTAGTCACTAACTAACCTTAACGTTACCTAATGTCATCTTCTAGGGCCCTATCACTATAACCTAACCCACCCGGGCTAGTTTTCACTGCCATACACCCCATAAGCTATTGCTCCTTTGCCCCCACTGGGAAGGGTGGCAGGGATGCCAGCCTTACCCACCGGGCCCATCGCTCACTACCAATTTTGCACATCCAATTTCAACAAATCAAAAATTTGCCAATCCTACTCATCATCTGCCAATCACTACTGCCAATCCCTTGCCAATCATCAAATTTTGTTTTTCTCTAATTTTGGGGCCAAAACACTAACCTCATCACCCAGTCTACTCACTAATGCCTCTCGGTGCGCCAATTCCTGTCCAAAGCCCGGCTTCGTAAAGCCAAGCCATGAATGCGGGTTGTTCTGCGCCAGCGGCTGGATGCGTCCAGCACTCGGTGCAGGGACGGGGGCTTACCCGGGCCGAGATCCCACGCACCATCTCGGCGTGGAGCCATCCAATGTCCCGATCTCGACCTGCCGGACTGCCTCAACAAAAAGTGGTCGCCATGACGACCCTTTCTATCGGGCTGCCCGCTCCGCCTAGTGGAGCACGGACGCGGCCGTTCAAAGCGAGGCCCAGCACGCACCGAGGGCCCGCTTCGGCTAAAAGTCGACCTAACCTCTAACCTGGTTACCGTCGATGCTTCACCTGGGTTCTTACACGCATACGCTACCCCTTTCGTGCTCCTACATCCAGCCGTCTCCATGCTCCTCGTACCTTTCCTTACACACCCAGGTACTCTCATTCCACTCACAGCCTTGGTCACACACCTGACCACCGAACACCTTGGCACACATTCGTCACTCGCACACCTCACCAATACACCTCTTCGCGCCCCCTCCTCTGTGACAATCACAGGTGTGCTCCCATTCGCACACCCAACCACGTGCCTCACTACCAATTCCAGCGTGCATTCCCACTCACGCTCTACCATTCCAGGTGTGCATCCTTCCATTCCAGGTGTACATCCTCGCTCACCTGTCACAACCAACACTCTCCTTGTCACTCTCACTACTCTCACCTCCACTCTTGACAGCGCACTCACCCTTACTCTTGACAGCGCACTCTTTCCTCATGCACCTGTCCGTTACACACCTTTCTCGCGCACACTCTCCCGTTACACCCTCTGTAACACTCACCACAGGTGGACACTCTTCCTTACTTCTGACAGCGCACTCTTTCCTCATGCACCTGTCCGTCACACACCTTTCTCGCGCACACTCCTGCGCACACTCTCCCGTCACACCCTCTGTAACACTTACCACACCGCGCTTCCATGTGCTCCCTCGCACACGCGCTACGACCGACTCATTCTCGCCAGCACCCTCACTCCTTGGCACGCACTTTTTCCTCACACACCCCAGAGTCGGACTTTCTTGCACACCTCCTTTTTCGCACACCAGACCTGTCGCACACTTCACCAACGGCCTCTCACGAACACCCGGGTCTATCTCGACCCCCAAGCTTATCAAATCACCTGGCGCATCATACGCACGACCATATTGGTCACCACTTACACCGGGTCCTCTTCCTCTTCGCTTCTCCTCCATCACCTGCGAATCCCTCATCCGGTTAATGAGCACATCATTACGATCCGAACACAGACTTTGGACCAATTCTTTTATCTCCTCTTTTATCTCTTTCTTATCCCCTCTCCGTCGCTTCTTAATTTCGCTCACCCCTTCTTCCACTTCTTCTAATTTCTGCTTCACCTCTTTTATTCCCCGGTACGTCTCCTCAAGCTCGTCCTCCAAGGCTACCTTGACCGTTTCCATGTGCGTCCTCACCTGCCGGTCCTTCGTCTCCATTACCTCTATCACCTCGTCCAACCTCATTGTCAATCCCTCACGTACCATCTGACATTCCCTCTTCGTCGCTACCAAGTCATTTTTTTAGGTCATTTTGTGTCGCTTTTAACCCTCCTATTACCGCTGTGTTCTTCTTTACCTGGTCCGTTAGTTCTTTTTGTCCCTCCGTCAGCTGTTCCACTTCCTGCGTCAGGTCCTCTATGCCCCCTTGTAACTTTACAGTCCCCTTTCTCACCTCCTTCTCCATGTGCTCCTTACAGTGCCTCACCTCCTCGCGCACTCCTCCGACCTCCTCACTCACTCCTCTTCTGATCTCCTCTCCCATCACTTGCATCTCCTGCCCAGATGCCACCCTCATCTGCTCCATTTCCTCCCTGTGAGCATCCAGTTTGGTTTCTACCCCCATTCTGACCCCCTCTATCTGCTGCCCCATTTGGTTAACTTCCCTTTCCGCTTGGTCCCTCATGTCCCTCAATTTGCCTTCCATCCTGTTTTCTAACCCCTCTAACCCATTTCTCACCTCTTTTATCCCGTTGTCTAACCCCTCAAAATTATTGTCTAACTTCCCAAATTTCTTGTCTAATCCCTTAAAATTATTGTCTAACCCCTCACCGGTACTCCTCGCTTCGTCCCTCATTACCCCCATTTGGTTTCCCATTACTCCCAATTGCTCACTCTGAGCCCTCGCTTCGTCCCTCATTACCCCCATTTGGCCCTCCAATCGCTCACCCTGAGCATCCATCCGGTTCCCCATTACCCCCATTTGGCCCTCCAATCGCTCACCCATTTGTTCCATAAGGGCCCTCATTTGCAACATAAAAAGGTTCGGATCCACCAGGGGCGCTGCCACGGTCGCGGGCGTGGACGCCGTGGCCACCTCGTGCGTGACAACGCTATTTTGCGACCCTGCCGCCCTCACTGCTTCGCTCTCCTCGCGTCCCTCAATTTGGTCCTGGACCGACCCTGCCTCACTCTCCCCTACCGGACCCCAGCTGTCTTGGTCTGCCATAGCGCGACTTTCAAAATTCGGGTTTTTATTTCCGTATAACAAAATCAAATTTCGCCGTTATAATTTCGCGCGGGAAACGCGCTCCGAATCGATTCTACTACAAATTTGGGCCTAATAAATTTAGTCCCGGGTTCGAATTCCACTCCTCGACACCAATTGTTACAGACGCGGTGGTGGATGTTAGTTTACCGAGCGGTTTGGTATGACCACGTCTGCACAGTTTACCCGATTATGCTCGAACGTTGACTAGTCGCGCTACGCTAGGTCAATAAAGGAAAAGGAAACCACGGCTGGGATTCAAATGACACGACACCAGGGATACGGTTCTCAAGACCTCCGGAGGAGATTATATTAGGGCGGAAGGTCAGATTACAGGGATGAGAGGTACAGCATAGTAAGATAAGCACTTAGACACACTCTTATATCAACCCCAACAGACGACAGATAAACAGGACAAGGCTGACTCACACGGGGATTGATGGCAAGGAAAGCGGGTATTCGATGGCCAGCACAAGGTGCACCTTGTGCTCAGGGACAGGATAGCGCGGCCCAAAAGATGCAGGAGGTCTCTCAGCGCTCGGAGGTGGCTCTCTTGTCTTCTCAAGCTCGGGGCGCATCTCACGTCACGTCCGGTACGTGGCCGCGTATATCCGGCG
The DNA here is from genome assembly GCF_964187855.1 of Myxine glutinosa. NCBI lineage: Eukaryota > Metazoa > Chordata > Myxini > Myxiniformes > Myxinidae > Myxine > Myxine glutinosa. The sequence goes on along the minus strand of NC_136262.1, from coordinate 255,744,461 downwards.
GGGAGTGACACGCCCTCGGCTCGTTAGCTCCGCCCCAGATGGAATCGGCTCGTTGCTTCTCATTGGGTGCATGCGGGGGGGTTACCGGCTCCACCCTTGACGAGGGGCTGACAGGGAGCCCCTTCGTGGTAACCCCGCCGGAGCGCATCGTCAATGGCGGCTAACCGAGCTGGTGTGAGGACGCACACTCCCCCGCGCAGCGCCGTTGTTGTAGTTGTTGTTTGTAGTTGTAGTTGTTGTTGTTGTTGTTGGTGTTTGTAGTTGTTGTTGTTGTTGTTTGGGGAAGAAGATGGGAGGAGGTATGGGAAAGGTCCTAAACTCACTACTGGTGCCATATAATCACATTCTGGTGCAACGAAGAGTCAGAATTAATGGAAACGAGTCCTTAACTGACATAGACTAAGAATAACTAGCAAGATGTCCGAAAGTCGTCTACGTGAGATGCGGTGGACCTGGGCACGACATTTAATGGGGGAAAAAGGGGAAGGTCGGTTCTACAGAGTGTTATTTACAGGCAATGGGACTAGGGAATGGGGGATTGGGGATAGTTGGGGAGTATTGGGGAAATAGGGGAATATTTACAAGCGGATATGGAGGCCAAATTCCATATTCGCAACAATATATATATATATATATATATATATATATATATATATATATATATATATATATATATATATATATATATATATTGTTACGGTCCGCGGTTAAGGATGTTATGTTTGCCGAGCGGAGGCCCCGCGACCTAACAGTTTCCCCGATTCACTCGAACGTTGGCCGTATCGCGCCACAGCTATTCAATGAGGGAAAAGACAAAGACGACGGATGTGAAGAAAAGGAATAAGACGAAAAAAAGGTTGAAAATACTACTAAATTTATTTACTATTTACAGGGTCAAAATAACCAAGGAGAAGGAAAGATAAGAAAATAATTTACAGAAGCTTTTAGAGACAGTGAAAATACTAGCTTATCTAACAGGCTTAACTTTTTCCCAGGGACAAGACAAAAGACAGACTACGAACACACTTACACGGGGAATGATGATAGGAATGGCAGGTGGATGGCTGGGGGGAGAGGGAGGTCCAACGGGTCCGGCAGCACGATCGGCGCGTTGGGCAGCCACCGTTCCTTCGCGGCCCTGCTCCAAACTGCCGTCCAGGCCCCACGCTGCTGTGGCTGCAGTTTCGGTGGCTCAAGCTGCTGTGGATGCAACCGCCACTCTTGTCATGGACCTCTCTTTGTCATGGACCTCTCTTTGTCATGGACCTCTCTTTGTCATGGACCTCTCTTTGTCATGGACCTCTCTTTGTCATGGACCTCTCTGTCATGGACCTCTCTACGCAGCTTTGCTCTGACTCCCTTTCTTATCACTCTTGCGCCCGCGCTTTTATAACGCCTCTGGCGATTAAGCCACCGGCCTTCAGGACACGCCCATCGGTGTGCTCACCTCGGCCATGGTTGGTCACGCGACCCTCTGGCTCCGCCCTTGATGACGACGGGCGGGCACGCCTTTCTTCCCCGACCCAAGCACATGTTCAATGGCGGCTTTGGAGGGGATGTAATTGGCAAATTGAGGCTTGGCCATGACGAAAGGGGAAATGGAGGTTTTTGGGAATGGGAATGAAGGGAATCTATCTATTTCACTTGGTGCAATGGAGTGTCATTTTAATGGAAGACAAGGCCTTACCCTAAAACACATCATAAAGATATAAGCTACTGAACAAGGGTTTTATAGTGTCCTTCAATGAATGCTTTATGGAATTAACTACCGGAACGCCCTTTGACCTTTACACAACACTGGAGGCAGGAGGGGCCAGACTCGAGCAATAATAATAATACACACAATCAAAAAAATAGTCCTCATATCCGCAATAATATATATATATATATATTATATATATATATATATATATATATATATATATGACCCTTTCTAGGTCCCCCATCCTCACCACCCACCCCTCCTTGCTCTCCCTCCTCTCTCTCCACTCCCCTCTCCCTCTTCCCTTTTTCTCTCGCTCCAACCTCCTCCTCGCATCCTCTACCTCCCGGAATGTACAGTATCGCAACGTCTGGCAAGGAGTCGCTCTCCAACACTTCCTCACTTCTCTCTCTCCCCGTG
>NC_136262.1:255467339-255737339 GCF_964187855.1 Myxine glutinosa | reverse complement strand
CATTCCACCCTCGCTGGCCGCGGTAATTACAATTACATTATGGGTGGCAAAACGCCCCCTCCCCATTACATTATGGGTAGCAATAAGTCCCGCCCATGACATTATGGGTGTCAACACGCCCCGCCCCCCATTACATTATGGGTGGCAATAAGTCCCGCCCATGACATGATGGGTGGCAATACGCCCCGCCCCCCATTACATTATATGGGTGGCAATAAGTCCCGCCCATGACATGATGGGTGGCAATACGCCCCGCCCCCCATTACATTATGGGTGGCAATAAGTCCCGCCCATTACATTATGGGTGGTAATAAGTCCCGCCCATTACATTATGGGTGTCAATAAGTCCCGCCCATTACATTATGGGTGTCAATAAGTCCCGCCCATTACATTATGGGTGTCAATAAGTCCCGCCCATTACATTATGGGTGTCAATAAGTACCGTCCATTACATTATGGGTGTCAATAAGTCCCGCCCATGACATTATGGGTGTCAATAAGTCCCGCCCATTACATTATGGGTGGTAATAAGTCCCGCCCATTACATTATGGGTGGCAATAAGTCCCGCCCATTACATTATGGGTGGCAATAAGTCCCGTCCATTACATTATGGGTGTCAATAAGTCCCGCCCATTACATTATCGGTGTCAATAAGTCCCGCCCATTACATTATGGGTGTCAATAAGTCCCGCCCATTACATTATGGGTGGCAATAAGTCCCGCCCATTACATTATGGGTGGTAATAAGTCCCGCCCATTACATTATGGGTGGTAATAAGTCCCGCCCATTACATTATGGGTGTCAATAAGTCCTGCCCATTACATTATGGGTGTCAATAAGTCCTGCCCATTACATTATGGGTGTCAATAAGTCCCGCCCATTACATTATGTGTGGCAATAAGTCCTGCCCATTACATTATGGGTATCAATAAGTCCCGCCCATTACATTATGGGTGGCAATAAGTCCCGCCCATTACATTATGGGTGGCAATAAGTCCTGCCCATTACATTATGGGTGTCAATAAGTCCTGCCCATTACATTATGGGTGGCAATAAGTCCCGCCCATTACATTATGGGTGGTAATAAGTCCCGCCCATTACATTATGGGTGGTAATAAGTCCCGCCCATTACATTATGGGTGTCAATAAGTCCTGCCCATTACATTATGGGTATCAATAAGTCCTGCCCATTACATTATGGGTATCAATAAGTCCTGCCCATTACATTATGGGTATCAATAAGTCCCGCCCATTACATTATGGGTATCAATAAGTCCTGCCCATTACATTATGGGTATCAATAAGTCCCGCCCATTACATTATGGGTATCAATAAGTCCCGCCCATTACATTATGGGTATCAATAAGTCCCGCCCATTACATTATGGGTGTCAATAAGTCCCGCCCATTACATTATGGGTATCAATAAGTCCTGCCCATTACATTATGGGTATCAATAAGTCCTGCCCCTTACATTATGGGTGTCAATAAGTCCTGCCCCTTACATTATGGGTGTCAATAAGTACCGCATAATGTAATAAGTCCCATTGCATTATGGGCGTGACGTCCTTTCCGATGTTTCCACGTGATTGAGCACCAAACACCAATGTGTAACCATTTAGAGTGTACGTCACACTCCACAGGTGTGCATGCTTTATTTCGTGTAATAACGTTGGACTTGCAGTTTCCCCAAAATCCGAATCAAACATTTGTTTTGCAACCTGCGTGCGAAATCATTTACTAGAGAAGCTCCTCGAATGTAAATGTAAGTGTATCGATGGTAGTAATGATTTGTAAACGTTTGTAGATTTTATCACTGCGGAATTTTCACAATATTAACATTAAAAATGGAGTCGTGAATGTGTGTTGTAAATGTGTTGATATTAAAGAGGGAAAGTTTTATGGATTTTACAAGAGAGCAACAAAACTTTGTGTTCGAAGTGAAACATTCAGTTGTCACTACGGGTAGGCCCCACATGTTACATGTGCTCTTCATGTTCTCACTGCGTGTTCGGAACTCGTAAGTAGCATTTCCGTGCCGATCGAACTTTACACACGTGGGGTGTAAAGTTACCAAGCAGCTAGCTAGCGCTTGCCAAGCGAGCCGTTCCTTATCGAGGGTTACGATGGAGTGCTTGCTCGAGTGATTAAGCCGCTTGGCGAGCGGGCCGTTCTTTATCGAGGGGCTATGATGGAGTGCTTGCTCGAGTGCTTAAGCCACTTGGCGAGCGAGCCGTTCCTTATCGAGGGCTACGATGGAGTGCTTGCTCGAGTGCTTAAGCCGCTTGGCGAGCGAGCCGTTCCTTTGAGGGCTACGATGGAGTGCTTGCTCGAGTGCTTAAGCCGCATGGCGAGCGAGCCGTTCCTTATCGAGGGCTACAAGGGAGTGCTTGCTCGAGTGCTTAAGCCGCTTGGCGAGCGAGCCGTTCGTTATCGAGGGCTAAGATGGTGCTTGCTCGAGTGCTTAAGCCGCTTGGCGAGCGCTCCACAAGAACCTTGGTTACTGAACACACCCCAGTTGTAACGGTAGCGACAAGACAGCGTGCCCACCGAAGCGTTACTCAGGTAAATAAGTTGTTGCTGAGGTGTTGTTTTCACCGCGCTAAAATGGCGGCGGCCGTCGCTACCCGGAAGTAGTCCAAAGTCGAGTCAACTCAGGCGCTGCGAACACAATCAATTCGTATGGGGAAATTGTCAGAAGTGGGAGGATTGAAACTAAAAACGACGGCCCAGGTAGCATTTGTTGGCGTACCACGATAGCACTGTTACCATGGAGACCGCTATGGTGGAGTGATTGTTTGGTGACGGAACACCCACGTGGTCTCCTGCACAGCTGATCACTGCGTACCGATGCGTCATGCACAAAAGCTGTGAAGGTGTTTTCTACCAAACAAAACCTCAAAGTAGAAAAGTTATCTTTCCTCGAGTTTCGTTCCAAAAATAGATTTCCTGAAAGACGCGCCACGTGATTGGATGTCGAACAGAGTAATGACCCAGATTGGGCATCGCTCGACTCCGGGACAACATGTCTTGCTCTGCAGCAAACACCTGGCCCAGGTAAGAGTGATGTGGAGTGTTGACAGCTGTGAATATTGTGACTTCGTCATGGAGAAATTTCGACGTTATTTGGATACGATTTCCCCATATACGGTGCATATAGTGTTATAACTATGATAACGTTGATGGGAAAATATCTTGGTTACCCTAATTAACTTGACCTTCACCTTTAGTACATACTAGCAGAAGTACCCGGCATTGCCAAGGGGGGAGGGGAGGGGAGAGGAACGGGGGGGGGGAGGGGAGGGGAGGGGAGCGGGGGGGGGAGGGGGGAGGGGAGCGGGGGGGGGGAGGGGAGGGGGGAGGGGAGAGGGGAGGGGGGGGAAGGGGGAGAGGGGAGGGGGGAGAGAGGGGGGGGGGAGGGGAATGTGTAAATTTAAAAAATGTGTAATTTAAGAAAAGTGTAAATTAAGAAAATGTGTCCCCATCTACAATCTATATATATATAACACAGTGTGTGTGTGTGTGTGTGTGTGTGTGTGTGTGTGTGTGTGTGTGTGTGTGTGTGTGTGTGTGTAATGTTACCGATAGACTCCTAAACGGAGAGGCTTACGTGCTTGATATTTGACAGACATGGCCATTGAGCGTGGGACGAACATGGCCGAACTCAAAATATTTGACGATCCATATTTTTTATTCATATTTACCTCAGTGCATTTCAGCGAAGTACCCGCTAATCTCAGCCGGTTCCAGAGCAGCTCGCCGATTCGCTCAGAGCGATCACGTGATAGTAGTGTATATATTGTTGCGGAGATGAGGACTGTATATTTTTTGATTGTGTGCTGTACTATTATTATTATTGTTTTTTCTGCGCCCTACCTCCGGAGCTGTGTAAAGGTGAAAGGGCATCCCATAATTAGTCCACAAGCATACACATCAGCCAAATAATAGAATACCCCTGTTGATAGTTATCTCTTATTATGTGTTTTTAGAGTAAGGCTGTGTCTCCCATTAATTGAAATACTCCATTGCACCAGTGAAAGAGATAGATTCCCTTCATTCCCACTCCCCAACACTTCCATTCCCCCCTTTCCGTCAATTGCAATTCGCATTGCCAACTGCATGTTGGGCGGTTTTCCCTTCATCCGCCATTGACCACGAGGCAGGGTTGGGGGAAGGAAGGCGGGTCCCCACCTCGTCAGAGAGGGGAGGAGTGAGCCGGCCCCACTCGACCAACCATGAACAAGGGGTTTGGCTTGAGAGGGCGGGGAGAGAACGTTTGGGGGAGGTTCGCAAAGGTTGAGGGGCGGGGCCTATATAACCCACGGCGGGGGTGTTCCCAGGAGAGAGGCACGTTGAGTTGGTCTGAGTCGGTTGCTAGAGGGAGTTGGTCGTCAAGAGAGAGTCGTGAAGAGTCAGTCAGTAGAGGTGGTGGTCAAGTGGTTGCGTTGGTTGCGGTGAGGAGTCGGTGGTAAAGAGTGAGGGACCAAGAAAGAGTTGAGGGTTTGGACCAACGAGTCAGACAAGTCCTGGGAACGCAGCGGACGGAGGCCGCAGCAGCAAGAACACCCAACAGCCAAAGGGGGCCTGAACGGCGGTTTGGAGCAGGGCCGAAAAGGAACGGCGGCTGCTAAACGCGCCGGTTGAGCTGCAGGACCCCCTTGGACCTTTCCTCTCCCTCCAGCCATCCACCTCCTGCCTTTCCACCCTTCTTGTATATGTGAGTTTGTTTTGTTTGTTCTGTCCCTGGGTATTTAATTAAGTCTGTAGATAAGCTAGTATTTGCACTGTGTCACCTGCGTCTTATGTGTTGTAAATAAACTTGATTGCTCCTTTTTGCTTATGTGTGTAAATAGTAAATAAATTCAGTAGTATTTCCAACCTTTTTGTCTTCTTCTTCTTCTTCTTCACATCCGTGTCGCCTTTGTCTTTTCCCTATTGACTAGCTGTAGTGCGATACGGCCAACGTTTGGGTGGAATCGGGTGAGTCGGGGATCCTGTTAGGTCGCGGTTAAATACACCACCGCTCGGTCATCATAACATCTAAACCGCGATCTGTAACAATTGGTTGTCAGGAGTTGGATTCGGACCTGGGACTAAATTTGTTAGGCCCAAATTTTGGAACACCAATTGTACTATTAGTGTAACAATTGGTGTCTGGGAGTGAGATTCGGGGCCCGAACCAAATTTTTAAAACATCTAGGAAAAAATTTGGTCAAAATTTGGAGCGGCCGAAATTTGTTTTGTTTTACAAAACCCGAATTTTGAAATCGCGCCATGGCTGGTCAAGGCGACGGGATGCCGGTGGGAGAGATAGACGGGGTAGAATCGACCCAGGACCTCGGGGAAATGTATGTGGAGGAAAGGGAGGAGGAGAGCAATGAGGTGGTTGAGGGTGTATCAGACGCACAAAATGGCGCTCTCGCGCACGAGGTTTCAGGCGCGCAAAGAGGCGCCTCGCACGAGCGCGCGGTAGCCGAGCCCGCTGTATCAGCGGGCTTTAACATGCAGCAGTTCATGGCACGGTTTAGCGAATACATGGCACAGTCGAAGTGCGACAACGAAAAAAGAGCCAGGGAAATGGAGGGAATGGAAAACAGAATGGGGGAGCGACTAGGAAATCAAATCGGGGAGTTAGACAAGAAATTTGGGAAGTTAGACAATAATTTTGAGGAGTTAGACAAGAAATTTGGGAAGTTAGACAATAATTTTGAGGGGTTAGACAACGGGATAAAAGAGGTAAAGAATGGGTTAACGGGGGTGGAAAACAGAATGGCTGCCCAGGAGAATCAGTTAGAGGGGGTGAAAAATGGGTTAATGGGGTTAGAAAATAGGATGGAGGACAAATTGCGGGAAATAGGGGAACAATCTGCCAGGGAAATCAAACAAATGGGAGAGCAGATAGAGGAGGTGAAAATCGGGGTAGAAACCAAACTGGATGCTCAGAGGGATGAATTGGGACAGATGAGGGTGGCATCTACAAAAGAGATGGAGGAAATACGACGAGGGGTAAGTGAGGAGGTTTCGGGGCTACGCGAGGAGGTAAAGCGAGGTGAGAAGCGTATGGAGAAAGAGGTGAGAAATAATACGGCAAAGTTACAAGGGGGAATAGAAGATCTGACGGAGGAGGTGGAACAGCTGACAGAGGGACAAACGAAGTTAGTGGAGCAGGTTCAAAGGAACACTGCAGTACTCGGAGGGTTAAAGGCGACACAAAAAGAAATTAAAAACGAATTAATAGCGACGCAGAGGCAATGTCAGATGGTACGTGAGGAACTGACAATGAGGGTGGACGAGGTGACAGAGATAATGGAGACAAAGGACCGGCAGGTGAGGATGCACATAGAGACGGTCACGGTAGCCTTAGAGGACGAACTTGAGGAGACGCACCGAGAAATAAAAGAGGTTAAACAAAAATTAGAGGAAGTGGAAGAAGAGGTGAGTGAAATTAAGAAGGGACGAACAGAAACTAAAAGAGAAATCCAGGAGGAGGTGATGGAATATGTGCAAGGTCGGTGCTCAACTCACAATGTGATGCTCACTAACCAAATAAAGAGTTTGCAGGTGGCAAAGGAGGTGCGGAGACGAGGTACGGAGGTGAGTGGCAATGTATATGATGTGAGGAAAGCTTCAGTCGGCTTGGGGATTGGTTTGGATCCGGGTGTTCGTGAAAGGCCGTTGGTGAAGTGTGCGACAGGTCTGGTGTGCGAAAAAAGAGGTGTGCGAGAATGTCCGACCATGGGGTGTGTGAGGAAAAAGTGCACGCCGAGGAGTGAGTGTGCCGTCAGGAGTGAGTTGGTCGAAGCGCGTGTGCGAGGGAGCACAGGGAAGCGCGGTGTGGTGAGTGTTACGGGGGAAGTAACGAAAAAGTGTGCGCAAGAGGATGCGCGAGAAAGGTGTGTAACGGACGGGTGCATGGGGAAAGCGCATGCTGTCAAGAGTAAGGGAGAATGCACGCCTGTGGTGAGTGTTACAGAGGATGTAACGAAAGAGTGTGCGCGAGAGGATGCGCGAGAAAGGTGTGTAACGGACAGGTGCATGAGGAAAGATTGCGCTGTCGAGAGAAAGGGTGAGTGCGTTGTCAAGAGTGGAGGTGAGAGTAGTGAGAGTGAAACGGAGCGTGAGTTGGTTGTGACAGGTGAGCGAGGATGTACATCTGGAATGGAAGGATGCACACCTGGAATGGTAGAGCGTGAGTGGGAATGCACGCTGGAATTGGTAGTGAGGCACGTGGTTGGGTGTGCGGGTGAGAGCACACCTGTGATTGTCACAAAGGAGGTGACCAAGAAAGGGGCGCGAAGAGGTGTGTTGGTGAGGTGTGCGAGTGACGAATGTGTGCCAAGGTGTTCGGTGGTCAGGTGTGTGACCAAGTCGGTGAGCGGAATGAGTGTACCGAGGTGTGTAAGAAGAGGTACGACGAGGAGCATGGAAACGGCTGCATGTATGAGCAAGAAAGGGGTAGCGTATGCATGTAAGCGTCCAGGTGAAGCATCGACGGTGACTGGGTTAAAGGTTAGAACGACTTATAGCCGAATCGGGCCCTCAGTGCGCGTCGGGCAGCTTCGCGTGCCGCGAGAACCAGCGGGGATCCGAGCCACGGCGGGTTCGAAAGGACCGCCGTGCGCGATCCACGCTGGGCCTCGCGTGGAACGGCCGCGTCCGGGCTCCACTAGGCGGAGCGGGCAGCCCGATAGGAAGGGTCGTCATGGCGACCACTTTCTATTGAGACGTGCCGGCAGGTCGAGATCGGGACATTGGATGGCTCCACGCCGAGGTGGTGCGTGGGATCTCGGCCCGGGTAAGCCCCCGTCCCTGCACCGAGTGCCGGACGCATCCAGCCGCCGGCACAAAAGAACCCGCGTTCATGGCTCGGCTGTACGAAGCCGGGCTGTAGACGTGAATTGGCGCACCGAGAGGATGTAATAAGTAGACGGGTGATGAGGATAGTGTTTTTGATCCGAAATTTAAAAAAGTGAGTAGAATTGGCAGTAAATGACAAATTTTTGATTTGTGGAATTTGGATGTGCAAAATTTATAGTGAGAGACCCCCGATGTGGTGGGATGGCAAATCCACCATCCCTCACAGTGGGGGCAAATGCGCTATAGCTTATGGGGTGTATGGCAGTGAAAACTAGCCCGGGTGGGTTAGGTTATATTGTGTGTAGGGATCTAGCGAAGATGACATTAGGTAACGTTAAGGTTAGTTAGTGACTGATACCTGTAGTGGGGACGCAGGTAGATTAGTGTGGATTATAATGATGTGGGAGCGCAATAGTTTAAAGGGACGACTGGGAAGCGCAAGTTTCAGAGGGGAGTAGTTAGCTGAGATGATGCCGTGTGTTTGAGAATTGAACAGGTGTGATTGCACAGGTGTGCAACTGAACAGGTGTGTGGAGCAGTGTATGAGGGAGTAGTGGTGATTGCGTGTTGTGTTGACCAACTGGTCCAGGAAGAGGAGGAGGGTGCAGGTGGCACCAGGTATGATTGCACAGGTGTGCAACGACAGGTGAATGGAGGACAGGTGTATGGAATAAATGGTATGGAGTATTGGAATGGATGGTCGTGGAGTGAGCATGGTGGAAATTGTGGAGTGGAGTGGATGGTGCGAAGGTGTGAATGGGGGAAGAGTGGACCCCCATCACGGATACCCGGGGCGGGTAGTGTAAGTGTTAGGTAGAGGGTACAGGTAAATTGTGGTTGGATATTGGCATCTGTGGTGCGAGGTGAAAGAATGGTATATGGATGGGTGCATTAGTGTTGTGGAAATGGCTGGGCGTGTAGCCTGTTAGTGTGTGTAGTTGGTTTGGGCACTCCACCACTGTGAGGATGTCGGCCAGGTGAGGCCGCAGGTGGGCTCTGGGAGCCGGTAGTTGTGGATGGGGCCCGAGGATCCGGAGGACGGACCCGGGTAGCCCAGTGCCAGAGGGCACCAGGGGGTGACAGAGCCAGGAGAAGGCCTGCCCCAGTTAGTTAGGTTAGGGTGAGGAGCTAGGTAAGCTCGGGTGGCAACTGCAGTGGTGGAGGTGTGCAGGTGGGTAGACCTGCTGGGAGAGCTACACGTCGCAGCCCAGAAATTGTGCGAGGCACCGGGAGATGAATCGGGGGAGTGAGACCCCAAATTGAGAAACACCACAGTTTGGTCAATGGGAATTGGTTTTTAGAACCCGTAGTGTAAGTTGGCCAATGGATTGGCAGGGAAAGACCCCGGGTAGTGTAAAGTGTGTTAATGTCATTTAGAAAGTAGTTAGGATGAAGTCTCCTCGCACCATCTGCATCCACTCACCTGAGGTGACAGGTACTCCGCACCATGCCATGTTTAATTATTTTTGATGCAAATGTTTGGATTGTGAGACGCATCATGACATGGGTGTGACATTGTGCTTTGAGTTCCATCTCTTCCTCCTTATGAGGATTGATGACGAATTGGGTGATGGCAAATTTTGAAGTAGAGGGATTGTGGAGACGAATTTGGTATAGGGGAAATATGGGGAAGACGTGACAGTAGTGACGAATTTGTAAATGTGTAGATTTTTGTACATATGGGGTAAGGGCAAGGGTAGGGTAGGTGACAGGGGGGTGACGTACGGTAGGGACGAGCTTTCTCACTTCGCCCTCCGTACGCATTTCGCCTTGCATTGCCTTATTGATGTGTACCCTTGTGACCTTACCCCTCGCTCAATTCTCTTTCCCCTTTTGTCTCCCACATGACCTGTGCGCCACTGGGTGCCGAGGGGAGCGTGCGTGGGTCGGCCATTGTGCGCCCGAAATTCCCAGAACCAGCTGTCTGCATCGATGCACCACATTATGGACCACATGTCTGTGGCCGAGCACCACTTGTGGACCCCATGGGTTGGGGCATGGCCCCTCTGCTGGAACCGGCCATGAGGGCCCGAAATCTTGCTGGCGGACCTTGGCCACATGGCACCGATGCCCCACAGGTGAACCACACGTAGTCGGCCCCTGTGGGCCATAAATAAAATAAAAACGGACACGTTAGGTGCATTCTTTTATTGCAAATAGGCCGCCAGCAAGGGAAGATGACAACACCAGGAAAATAATAATAACCAGCAGAGGGAGCCGAAGAGCAAGAGATCACCTGCAGGGTTAGGGGTTGTTGCTTTATTTTATTGATGAACAATGGTGACTGCACCGATTGGTTCTTGGGTGTGTATTGGTGCAGTTTTGGGTGCTTTCATGGTGCGTCGATGCAGAGCAGACTGTCTCCCCCCCAGAAAGAACAATCACAGGTCCTGGGTTAGTTTTGTAAATAAAAATAGCGTCATTGTAAATAATGCCTCCCACCGTCAGTGTATAGTTTGAAGACCATTCCGCAATTCGGTTAACTGTGGGCGTAAGTCTGTTAGGCAGGGTGCAATGGAGCAGCGGGACACATTTATTTATGTTTTAAAACTGTCGCACTCAGGGTCAGGTTAAAAGTAGAGGGAACTACACCTACGTGTCACACTAAAAGTAAAAGTTGTAGGCCCGGGACGTGCCTAAGAGGAGGAGGGTGCAGTGTTGCGGAGATGAGGACTGTATATTTTTTGATTGTGTGCTGTACTATTATTATTATTGTTTATTCTGCGCCCCCCTACCTCCGGAGCTGTGTAAAGGTGAAAGGGCATCCCATAATTAGTCCACAAGCATACACATCAGCCAAATAATAGAATACCCCTGTTGATAGTTATCTCTTATTATGTGTTTTTAGAGTAAGGCTGTGTCTCCCATTAATTGAAATACTCCATTGCACCAGTGAAAGAGATAGATTCCCTTCATTCCCACTCCCCAACACTTCCATTCCCCCCTTTCCGTCAATTGCAATTCGCATTGCCAACTGCATGTTGGGCGGTTTTCCCTTCATCCGCCATTGACCACGAGGCAGGGTTGGGGGAAGGAAGGCGGGTCCCCACCTCGTCAGAGAGGGGAGGAGTGAGCCGGCCCCACTCGACCAACCATGAACAAGGGGTTTGGCTTGAGAGGGCGGGGAGAGAACGTTTGGGGGAGGTTCGCAAAGGTTGAGGGGCGGGGCCTATATAACCCACGGCGGGGGTGTTCCCAGGAGAGAGGCACGTTGAGTTGGTCTGAGTCGGTTGCCAGAGGGAGTTGGTCGTCAAGAGAGAGTCGTGAAGAGTCAGTCAGTAGAGGTGGTGGTCAAGTGGTTGCGTTGGTTGTGGTGAGGAGTCGGTGGTAAAGAGTGAGGGACCAAGAAAGAGTTGAGGGTTTGGACCAACGAGTCAGACAAGTCCTGGGAACGCAGCGGACGGAGGCCGCAGCAGCAAGAACACCCAACAGCCAAAGGGGGCCTGAACGGCGGTTTGGAGCAGGGCCGAAAAGGAACGGCGGCTGCTAAACGCGCCGGTTGAGCTGCAGGACCCCCTTGGACCTTTCCTCTCCCTCCAGCCATCCACCTCCTGCCTTTCCACCCTTCTTGTATACGTGAGTTTGTTTTGTTTGTTCTGTCCCTGGGTATTTAATTAAGTCTGTAGATAAGCTAGTATTTGCACTGTGTCACCTGCGTCTTATGTGTTGTAAATAAACTTGATTGCTCCTTTTTGCTTATGTGTGTAAATAGTAAATAAATTCAGTAGTATTTCCAACCTTTTTGTCTTCTTCTTCTTCTTCACATCCGTGTCGCCTTTGTCTTTTCCCTATTGACTAGCTGTAGTGTGATACGGCCAACGTTTGGGTGGAATCGGGTGAGTCGGGGATCCTGTTAGGTCGCAGTTAAATACACCACCGCTCGGTCATCATAACATCTAAACCGCGATCTGTAACAATATGTTGCTTCTGGGACACTCTCATTTTCCCATTGACTTACATGTTAATTTTCCTCTTAACCTCATTGCCCCTTAACACCTCTATTTCTCCCACCCTCATCTTTATGAACCTTTTGTCTATAGTACCTATCCTTAATGTTGTTCATTAGACCACTCAAACACTACAAATATTTGTTTTCTCTTATAGACCTATAATCCTTCTTCTACATATCATCTGGCAGATTATCTTTGACCCACTCAAACATCGACCCATTCACTTCCATGTTAATTTTCTTCTCACCTCTTTACGAACCTTTTAGCCTTTTGACACTCAAACAATGATTCCCCCTTGGTCTTATGGTACTCTTACTATCAATGATCCCGAGTAGACCACTCAAACATTGATCCTACAAATATTTGTTTATGCGTGGGAAATAATTTAATTCTCTTGCCACTCCCTTCACCATCTAATATATTAACAAAAAAGATGTTTGAGTTTGGTTCTTTATTAAGATATTTTAACTGAGCTAAGATAAAATGGTAAACCTCCCTCAATGTTCTTGTTTGAGCGCCTCCAGTGCCACACACTTTTTGGTAGGCTCTGCTCACCTTTTGTTAAGCTCCGTCCACTTTTTGGCAAGCCCGCCCACTTTTTGTTAAGCCACGCCCACTTTTTACTAAGCACCGCCCACTTTTTTGTTAAACCACACCTACTTTTGCTAAGCCCCGCCCACTTCTGCTAAGCCCCACCCACTTTATAAACTCTTCAGCATTGTATCATTTCCAGGTAATACATTACATCATTTTCAGGGAATTCCCATCGCATCATTTCCAGTTAAGACATGCCCAGGGAATTTCCACAGGAAATGACACACCCAGTCCTTATAAAAGGCACTGACCACACAGGCTTTTTCAAACACGCTTTCTGCTTCACTTGAGAATGGACTACTATGCCGAAATGGAATGGGATAACTTTGCTATTCCTTGGAGTCCTACTACCTGTGTAGAACTCAACCTTCAGATTGATGAACTGGACTCGAACTTCTTATCAATGGAGGTAAGTTTGTTTATTTATTTATTTATTTATTTAATTAATTATTTATTTCATTATTTATTTAAATTTTTTTTTTTTTTTTTTTAGATGAGACTCGTGTAAGAGTTAACAAAGTTAATTTTAATATTCATAGAGCTTGATTTATACAAATAAAAATATTGTATTAAATTAATACATTATTATTTTCTTTCACAGGAAATTGTATCTGAGATACGAAATGAAAATTCTGCTTTTAACACAACTTGGGATGAAGTTATTTTTTTGTTTGAAGACATTTTGAACAACCAAGACCCCCAGAACGAGTTCTACCTTGATGACCCAGCCAAAGAGTTATACCTTGGAGATCCACAAAATCCTGAAAAAGAGTTTTACCATGATGATACTTGTTGTGAGTTATCAAAACAAAACCCACTGAACAAGTTCTACCTTGATGAGCCAGAATACAAGTCATACATTGGAGACCCACAAATTTCTGAAAATTGGGAAAGGGGAGTTCTCCCTGATGGTCCGCAGTTATACTATGTGAGACACATCATAGAAACCCTAAAAAATTGTGAAACGGGAATTCTCCCTGATGGTCCGCAGTTATACTATGTGAGACACATCATAGAAACCCTAAAAAATTGGGCAAGGAGAGTTCTCCCTGATGGTCCGCAGTTATACTATGTGAGACACATCATAGAAACCATAAAAAATTGGGAAACGGGAATTCTCCCTGATGGTCCGCAGTTATACTATGTGAGACACATCATAGAAACCCTAAAAAATTGGGCAAGGAGAGTTCTCCCTGATGGTCCACAGTTATACTATGTGAGACACATCATAGAACCCCTAAAAAATTGGGAAAGGGAAGTTTTCCCTGATGGTCCGCAGTTATACTATGTGAGACTTATCATGGAAACCCCCAATATTTCTGAAAATTGTGGTTCTACCTTGGAGACTTGGAAAGATGGTTATATTTTTGGAGACTCGGAATGGGGGTTTTGTTTTGATGACTCGGAATGTGATACCTATCTTGGAGGCTCAACAGGAATGTGGTTATACCTTGGGAACTTGGAAAGTTGGTTTTATTTTGGAGACTCTACCTGTGGGGTCCATCTTAGTAGGTGATAAATGTTGCTTCTGGGACACCTCCGTTTAACATGGGAAATCCCTATCTAATGTCATTTACCCCCTTGTCTTTTTCAAAAATCATAAACACCTCTATTTCTCCCTCTATGAACCTATAATCCTTCTCAGCTTATGAACCTATAATTATCCTTCTCGCCTTATGAACCTATAATCCTTCTCACCTTATGAACCGAAATCCTTCTCACCTTATGAACCTATGATTTTCTTCCTTTATGAACCTATAATCCTTCTAGCCTTATGAACCTATGATCCTTCTCACTTACATGTAATTTTTACCCTATTCCCCCCACTAGCCCCTTAATGTAGTTCCTTAGACCACTCTACTAATGAGCCTATAAATATATTATCTCTTTCTAACTTTTTTAAGAGTTCCATTCTCCTATAGAACTCATCCCCATCAAGTATATTTATAAAGTATACAGGTTCCTTAACCTTTTGTTGTGAAAGTATAAAGTGGTATGTTTCACGGTGGGTTCTTGTTTGACCTCCTCCTCTCCCACATACCATTTTAAAATTATAATATTTATTATCCGATTGATTAACCATTAAAGTTCTCACTCCACTCTAATATATTTTTCTTCCCGCCCTCCATTACCCCACTTAACAAATGAATACGTTTATCCGTCTTGAGAACCTTCTGACCAGTGATTCTCTCAACCTCTTGAATCTGATATTTTTCACATTCGTTGTGTTTTCCATTTATATACCAAGGTTGATTACACCTCCACTCTTTAGTCTGGTTGATACTTGGTTCTATCATTTATATAATAGAAAAAAGGTGGCGGTAGCCCGTTAAAATCCCTAACCCCCCTTTTTAACTTATCACTTATATATATATATATCTTATCACTTATATATATCTTATCACTTATATATCTTATCACTTATATATCTTATCACTTATATCTTATCACTTATATATCTTATCACTTATATATCTTATCACTTATATACTGTTACAGATCGCGGTTATGATGTTATAGACCGAGCGGTGGTTTAAAACCGCGACCTAACAAAAACTCACCCGATTCACCCAGACTTTGGCCGGATCGCACCGCAGCTGCTCAATGAGGGGAAAAGACAAAAACGACGAATGCAAAGAGGAAAAGGAATAAAACGAGAAGACGTACAGACGAGTAATGGGTTTTATTATTTACACACACAAGCAAAAAGGGGCAATCAAGTTTTATTTACAACACATAGTCATAAGACGCAGGTGACACAGTGCAAATTTAGCTTACCTACAGGCTTAACTTATCCCAGGACAGCACAAACAGAACACTGACTCACGCGGGGAATTGATGATAGGAATGGCAGAAGGTGGATGGCTGGAGGGAGAGGGAGAGGTCCAAGGGGGGGTCCCGCAGCACAACCGGCGCGTTCAGCAGCCGCCGGTCCTCTTTGGCCCTGCTCCAAACCGCCGTTCAGGCCCCCTTTGGCGGTTGGGTGGTCTTGCGGCTGCGGCCTCTGTCCGCTACGTTCTCAGGACTTGTCTGGTCCAAACCCTCAACTCTTCCTTGCTTCTTTCACTCCTCACCACCGACTCCTCACCGCAACCAACAACCTTGCAACCAACTCCTCAACCAACTCTTCTCCCTCAACAACCCTTCTCTCTCTTTTGCGACCGACTCAGTCCAACCCAGAGTGCATCTCTCTCTACTCACTTCCGGTTGCGCTTTTTATAGCGCCCCCAGCGATCACGCCCCCGGCGCTTTGGACACGCCCATCGGGGGTGCTCACCTCGGCCCTGGTTGGTCGCGCGACCCTCGGGCTCCGCCCTGGATGACGACGGGCGGGCGCGCCCCTCCTCCCCTCTGACGAGGTGCGACACGCCTTTCTTCTCCGACTCAATGCCTCGTGGTTAATGGCGGCAATTGGATCGGAGGTAATTGGTAATCGAGGGCTCAGCAGTGACGAGAGGGGGAATGGAGGTTTTGGGAATGGGAATGAAGGGAATCTATCTCTTTCACTGGTGCAATGGAGTATTTCAATTAATGGAAGACACAGCCTTACACTAATACACAGAATAAGATATAACTGTCAAAAGAAAGGATATATCGTGTCCTGCATGTATGTTTTATGGACTAACTACGGAAACGCCCTTTGACCTTTATACAACCACAAACGGAGGGAGGAGGGGTGATATTTTACAACAACCTTTTACAACAACATTTTACCACAACAACAAAATAAAAAAACATTCTCATATCCACAACACTGCACCCTCCTCCCCTTAGGCACGTCCCGGGCCTATTACTTTTACCTTAGTGTGGCATGTAGGTGTAGTTCCCTCTACTTTTAGCCTGACCCTGAGTGCGACAGTTTTAAAACATAAATAAATGTGTCCCGCTGCTCCATTGCACCCTGCCTAACAGACTTACGCCCACAGTTAACCGAATTGCGGAATGGTCTTCAAACTACACACTGACGGTGGGAAGCATTATTTACAATTGACGCTATTTTTATTTACAAAACTAACCCAGGACCTGTAATTGTTCTTTCTGGGGGGAGGACAGTCTGCTCTGCATCAATGCACCATGAAAGCACCTATAACGCACCAACACACCCTCAAGCACCAATCAGTGCAGTCACCACTGTTCATCAATAAAATAAATCCAACAAACCCAAACCCTGCAGGTGATCTCTTGCTCTTCGGCTCCCTCTGCTGGTTATTATTTGTTCTTCCAGATGTTGTCATTCTTTTGCTTTGCTTACTGGCGGCCTATTTTCAATAAAGTGTGCCCAATGTGTCCTTTTTTTATTTGATTTTATTTATGGCCCACAGGGCCGACTAGTGTGGTTCACCTGTGGGGCATCGGTGCCCTGTGGCCAAGGTCCGCCAGCAAGATTTCGGGCCCTCATGGCCGGTTCCAGCAGAGGGGCCTTGCCCCAACCCATGGGGTCCATAAGTGGTGCTCGGCCACTGACATGTGGTCCATAACGTGGTGCATCGATGCAGACAGCTGGTTCTGGGAATTTCGGGCGCACAATGGCCGACCCACGCACGCTCCCCTCGGCGCCCAACGGCGCTCAGGTCCTCATGTGGGAGACAAAAAGGGGGGACAAGACAGATGAGCGAGGGGTAAGGTCTCAAGGGTACACGTCAAAAAGGCAATGCAAGGCAAAATGCGTACGGAGGGCGAAGTGAGAAAGCTCGTCCCTACCGTACGTCACCCCCCTGTCACCTAGCCTACCCTTGCCCTTACGCCATATGTACAAAATCTACACATTACCAATTCGTCACTACTGTCACGTCTTCCCCATATTTCCCCTATACCAAATTCGTCACCACAATCCCTCTACTTCAAAAATTTGCCATCATCAATTCATCATCAATCCTCATAAGGAGGAAGAGATGGAATTACGCACAATGTCACACCCACGTCATGATGCGTCTCACATTCCAAACATTTGCACAGTAAAAATAATTAAACATGGCATGGTGTGGAGTACCTGTCACCTCAGGTGAGTGGATGCAGATGGTGCGAGGAGATCCTTCATCCTAACTATCCTCTAAATGATTTTAACACACTTTACACTACCCGGGTTCTTTCTCCGGCCAAACCATTGGCCCTCTTACACTATGGGTTCTAAAAACCAATTCCCATTGGCCAAACTGTGGTGCTTCTCAATTTGGGGTCTCACTCCCCCGATTCATCTCCCGGTGCTCTAGCACAATTTCTGGGCTGCGACGTGTACCTCTCCCAGTGGGTCTACCCACCTGCACACCTCCACCACTGCAGTTGCCACCCGAGCTTACCTAGCTCCTCACCCTAACCTATCTAACTGGGGCAGGCCCCTCCTGGCTCTGTCACCCCACTCGGTGCCCTCTGGCACTGGGCTACCCGGGTCCGTCCTCCGGATCCTCGGGCCCCATCCACAACAACTACTACCGGCTCCCAGAGCCCACCTGCGGCCTCACCTGGCCGACATCCTCACAGTGGTGGAGCGCCCAACCAACTACACACACTAACAGGCTACACGCCCAGCCATTTCCACAACACCAACGCACCCATCCACATACCATTCTGTCACCCGCACCACAGATGCCAATATCCAACTACAATTTACCTGTACCCTCTACCTAACACTTACACTACCCGCCCCGGGTATCCGTGATGGGGGTCCACTCTTCCCCCATTCACACCTTTGCACCATCCACTCCACTCCACAATTTCCACCATTCTCACTCCACTACCATCCATTCCACTACTCCATACCATTTATTCCATACAACCACATACACCTGTTGTTGCACACCTGTGCAATCCTACCTGGTGCCACCTGCACCCTCCTCCTCTTCCTGGACCAGTTGGTCAACACAACACACAATCACCACTACTCCCTCATACACTGCTCCACACACCTGTTCAGTTGCACACCTGTGCAATCACACCTGTCCAATTCTCACCTGTTCAATCCTCACACACACGGCATCATCTCAGCTAACTACTCCCTTCTGAAACTTGCGCTTCCCAGTCGTCCCTTTAAACTATTGCGCTCCCACGTCATTATCATCCACACTAATCTACCTGCGTCCCCACTACAGGTATCAGTCACTAACTAACCTTAACGTTACCTAATGTCAATCTCTTCTAGATCCCTACAATATAACCTAACCCACCCGGGCTAGTTTTCACTGCCATACACCCCATAAACTATAGCTCCTTTGCCCCACGTCTGTGAGGGATGGTGGATTTGCCATCCCACCACATCGGGGGTCTCTCACTATCAATTTTGTACACCTAAATTCCAACCAATCAAAAATTTGCCAATCACTACTCATCATCTGCCAATCATTACTGCCAATCCTTTGCCAATCATCAAATTTTGTTTTTCTCTAATTTTGGGCCCAAAACACTATTACTATCACGATCACCATCATCACAGTCCGCTATATCCTAGCCTCGGTGCGTCATGACATCATTAAACTCGGCTTCGTAAAGCCGAGCAATGAATTCGGGTGGTTTGGTTGCCTGCAGGTTGAATCCGTCCGGCTTTCGGTTCAAGGGAGGTGGTTTGGTTGGACCGAGATTCCACGCACCATCTCGGCGCGGCACCTTGCGGTCCCGGGCCCGATGGCTCCATCTCCCCCGGTCGGAACCCCGTCCCCACGAGGGGGCACCGTTCCGCTTCCTCCCACTCGCCCTCGAACCGGACCGGTCGCCTCGCCCGACAAAGCCCGGACTCGACCGTGTGGGGCGGGGCCAAGCCCGAATCGGCAACGACGCTTCGAAGAGAAACGACGCAGCTTCGATCGACGCCGGGCCTCGCACCCAACCAAGCACCCCTCGCACCGAGTGCTCGCATCGGCTATCCGTCGCTCTAACCACTAAACCGGTTACCATCGATGCTTCACTTGCATGCTTACAAGCATACGCTACCCCTTTCACCCTCACAAAACCTGGCGTTCCAACGCCGTCCGTACATTCCACCAACGCTCTCTCTGTTACACACCACACCTCTTGCGCACACTTCGGTCCACACCTCTCCTCCGTTACGTCCTCCGTAACACTCACCATGGGCGTGCACTCTTGCATCCACCCACTAACGCGCTCACATGGGCTCTCCCACACCCGCGCCATGACCAATTCAGGTGTGCTTTCTCGCACACGTTCCACCACCACCTTACTCTCCGTGTCACACTTCGTACACCCCGACGTGCATTCTCGCTCGCACTCGGTTTCACACTCGCGCTCCGATGTGCCCTCTCGCACCTGCGCCATCACCAACTCACTATTCGTGTCACACTTCGTACACCCCGACGTGCATTCTCGCTCGCACTCGGTTTCACACTCGCGCTCCGATGTGCCCTCTCGCACCTGCGCCACCACCAACTCACTATTCGTGTCACTCGCCGTACACCCCGACGTGCATTCTCGCTCGCACTCGGTTTCACTCCCACACTTTATAACACACCCACTCGCCGACGCACACTTTTTCCTCCCACGCGTGCCATTTCCACTCACACGGGACCCTTCACCAACGCCCGGATGCTTCCTCGATCCCAAGCGCGCGAAAATTCTTTTGTCGCTAAACATCCTCCTGCAAAATCTACCCGCACAATATACAGCACGACTCACCTGGGGGATCCTTTTCTCCACGCGAACCTGCAAACTTCCATTCGGGTTAGCGAGTACAGCATCATGATTTGAGCAGGGACTTTGTACATAATCCATTTCTCCCTGCAATTCCCGGGTTACCTCCGTCATCTCTTCAATTTTAATTCCCGCTACTGCTTTTTCTTTATTAACCTCGGCGACTGTTGGCTTTAATAAAATTCCCTCTACTTCATCGGTCGCCGGCTTTTCAAAACCCCGTGTCGCGATTTCTACCCCCGTCATTGTACCCGTGCTTTCCTCCGCTTCGCTCAACCAGCGCTTTTCGACACGCGTTACCTCCCCGTGCACCCGTGGGACCTGCTCGCCCAACCTGCGGTCAATGTCTTCCTGTATTCTTTTTACCGTGGCGTTTATTTGCTCCTCAAATCCAATCGGGTTGTACCTTGCTTCGTGCCTCGCTTTTTCCGCGTCTAGCCCCTGGGTAGCCATCATTGCATCAAATCCCTTACTGTCACCCCTCAGAGCGGCACTGAAATGCATCATGCAAACACCCCAGTCCATTGGCACTGCGGGTCCGGCTATCGCCGTCACGTACGGGAGGCTGCCATTTTGTGCACCTGATATTCCCGCAACCACACCTTCTTTACTCTCCTCCACCATTTTTTTTCCTAAGTCCTGGGTCGATTCTACCCCGTCTATCTCTCCCACCGGCATCCCGTCGCCTTGAACAGCCATGGCGCGATTTCAAAATTCGGGTTTTGCTTAAAAAAAACCAAATTTCGGCAGCTCGTAATTTTGACCAAAATTTTTTTTTAGATGTTTTAAAAATTTGGTTCGGGACCCGAATTCCACTCCCAGACACCAATTGTTACAGATCGCGGTTATGATGTTATAGACCGAGCGGTGGTTTAAAACCGCGACCTAACAAAAACTCACCCGATTCACCCAGACTTTGGCCGGATCGCACCGCAGCTGCTCAATGAGGGGAAAAGACAAAAACGACGAATGCAAAGAGGAAAAGGAATAAAACGAGAAGACGTACAGACGAGTAATGGGTTTTATTATTTACACACACAAGCAAAAAGGGGCAATCAAGTTTTATTTACAACACATAGTCATAAGACGCAGGTGACACAGTGCAAATTTAGCTTACCTACAGGCTTAACTTATCCCAGGACAGCACAAACAGAACACTGACTCACGCGGGGAATTGATGATAGGAATGGCAGAAGGTGGATGGCTGGAGGGAGAGGGAGAGGTCCAAGGGGGGGTCCCGCAGCACAACCGGCGCGTTCAGCAGCCGCCGGTCCTCTTTGGCCCTGCTCCAAACCGCCGTTCAGGCCCCCTTTGGCGGTTGGGTGGTCTTGCGGCTGCGGCCTCTGTCCGCTACGTTCTCAGGACTTGTCTGGTCCAAACCCTCAACTCTTCCTTGCTTCTTTCACTCCTCACCACCGACTCCTCACCGCAACCAACAACCTTGCAACCAACTCCTCAACCAACTCTTCTCCCTCAACAACCCTTCTCTCTCTTTTGCGACCGACTCAGTCCAACCCAGAGTGCATCTCTCTCTACTCACTTCCGGTTGCGCTTTTTATAGCGCCCCCAGCGATCACGCCCCCGGCGCTTTGGACACGCCCATCGGGGGTGCTCACCTCGGCCCTGGTTGGTCGCGCGACCCTCGGGCTCCGCCCTGGATGACGACGGGCGGGCGCGCCCCTCCTCCCCTCTGACGAGGTGCGACACGCCTTTCTTCTCCGACTCAATGCCTCGTGGTTAATGGCGGCAATTGGATCGGAGGTAATTGGTAATCGAGGGCTCAGCAGTGACGAGAGGGGGAATGGAGGTTTTGGGAATGGGAATGAAGGGAATCTATCTCTTTCACTGGTGCAATGGAGTATTTCAATTAATGGAAGACACAGCCTTACACTAATACACAGAATAAGATATAACTGTCAAAAGAAAGGATATATCGTGTCCTGCATGTATGTTTTATGGACTAACTACGGAAACGCCCTTTGACCTTTATACAACCACAAACGGAGGGAGGAGGGGTGATATTTTACAACAACCTTTTACAACAACATTTTACCACAACAACAAAATAAAAAAACATTCTCATATCCACAACAATACTTATATAACCATAAGGGAGACTATCAATTCCATTTTCTAAAATAAACCTCATCATCAAAAGCCCCCAATGCTTTCTTATTCACCTCTTCTGAATATAATTTATGTTTATAACTTCTTATTCCATTAATCTTTCTAAACTCTTCTTTCTTTGTTGTTAAACAGTTATAATAATCCTTAAAGTTTATTGTTTCTTTAATGACATTTTGCTTTACACCTTTTAACTTCTTATCAGTCTTTTCAACGTTATTCACAATGTATTTATAAGCATAAGCCTTCGACCTCAATCCCACAAATTCACTCATAACATTTCCTCCCAATTCATCCTTGAACTTTCCAATCACCTTTTTATTTTTAGAAGAGAACAACTCACTCTCTGGACTGTAATTACTCGTGTCATAGATATTAATGTCCTTTTTCATGTCTGAATAAACATCAGTATTAATTTTCAAAATAAAACTATCAGTATCCATATACAACAATGACACATTATCCTTATACTTTGATTTTAGATTAATATAAAAGTAATCATACATTAATGACTTTGACAAGTCAAGAATTGATGTTCCAATGTAAATAGGTTTGTCCATTTCAATGCTCTCTTTAACCAAATGGATCGCACAAAAGTTCTCAGTAAAGACCTCAGGTCTAGTAAAACTCGGTCTATTAATTAATTTTGATGCTTGTTCCCAAGATGTTGCTAGTCTGATATTTTGTCTTTTCCTCACATTCTCCATGGTCTTACCAAAGACCGCATTATTCATCAATTTATAAAAATAGGGTCTTTCTCCTTTCAACCGCACAAAAAAAAAAAAAAAAAAAGTCTTTCTCAAAATTTGTTTTTGACTCTGTTCTTCTTTGTGTATTAAAATCAATGTACCCCTTTAACCAATGACTTTGATTGAACTTTAGAACCCTGTGGATCTTCTCTACTCTTAGACCTTTTGATAAATATTGTCGCAAATTTCTTTGGTGTAGTACATAATTTTTCTTGTTATATAATGTAGTAAGTAATTTTTCTGTTGATTCACCTATATCAAACGATCGTTGATAATCACTCAACCATTCTTTCTTTGGACTTTCTTTCTCACAAGCAAATGGAAGATCTTTATGTTTGATATGAAGTTCTTCAGGATATTTTAAATCGACCTCAAAATAATAACCAACCTTTGAATCATCCAATTCTTTTTGTGTAGAGATACATACATCTTGTAAAACTTTTGTGTAGTCTTTTTCCTTTACCCATCTTAGTTTCCCATAAGGAAGAGCTTGAGACATTGCCCAGCCATACAAGTTGTTTGCGTCATAGTACATCAAGTAAGAACTCTCTTTCGTTGAATCATAATTTGGAAGATATTTGTTATTTGCTTTTGCGTATCTGCTTGAGCATACTTGTGAAATTCCACCTCTTTTTGCCTTTTCAATCATCAAAAGCATATCGACATCGGTTATCAAATCCAAATCTTGTTTTGTCATTTTCAACATCGCGCTCCAAGCCAATCCAGGTGCTGTGTAGTAGTGAGCAGGATCCAATCCATATCCAGTGCGACAAACAGAACTAAAGGCTTCAAATACATCAGCCAATAAAAGCACATCAGTTTTGAGATACAAATCGTGATACTCGCCAAGATTCTTGATGTTATATTTTTCCCAAACATTTTGTGCGTGTACATAATCTTTATCAGATATATTACTGTTGTTTAATTTGTTATCGAAATTTTCTTTTAAAGGAAGTTGTGTTTCATTGAATCTCTCAAATGAGTCCATATAGTCATAGGGGTAAATTCCCTTTTGTGTTAGAAAATCTTTATCTGAAAAATACTCTGAAAGACATGGAAACTCTTTTAGATTTTGAACCAAGTTAGCCAATGGACTTGCCATGAATTTAAATGTATCAAGAAATCTGATATGAGTAATAGGAGATGTGTGAATTGTTTTTGTGAATGAAATGTATTTCTGATCCGTGTTAGGAATTGCTGAAATGTGTCCAGATGTCTTTGAAAGTTCATTAATAAATAGATGCGTATCATAATGAGCGTTGTTATGAAGAAAGACAGGAATGAAAGAGGGGAGTTGATAATTAATATTACAACTTTGATGAGCTGGACCTCTATATTTACCAGTGAGATGACAATGATCTCTAACCTTTAGACCTTCATCAATTTTTTCCTCACAAATATGACAAACATTGTTTTTTCTAAATTCCCTTTTCTGTTCACTCGTCAAGGACATTGGTTTATTAACGCACAGGTTGTAAACCTGGTGCGTTATAGCGTTTGCCTGGGAATTTCGGGCGCTCAAAAGTGAAGCTAGTTTCTGTCACCCATTTCTGTCGCTCATTTCTGTCGCTCATTTCTGTCGCTCAGATGTGTAAACATGACGTCATCAAATCTATATTTATAGGATAGGTTATAGGAGATATATATGTTATAGGATAGGAATATAGGACCCAAATGACCCAGAGGACCCAAATGACCCAGAGGACCCAAAGGACCCAAATGACCCAGAGGACCCAAATGACCCAAATGACCCAGAGGACCCAAATGACCCAGAGGACCCAAATGACCCAGAGGACCCAAATGACCCAAATGACCCAGAGGACCCAAATGACCCAGAGGACCCAAATGACCCAGAGGACCCAAATGACCCAGAGGACCCAAATGACCCAGAGGACCCAAATGACCCAGAGGACCCAAATGACCCAGAGGACCCAAATGACCCAGAGGACCCAAATGACCCAGAGGACCCAAATGACCCAGAGGACCCAAATGACCCAGAGGACCCAAATGACCCAGAGGACCCAGAGGACCCAAATGACCCAGAGGACCCAAATGACCCAGAGGACCCAAATGACCCAGAGGACCCAAATGACCCAGAGGACCCAAATGACCCAGAGGACCCAAATGACCCAGAGGACCCAAATGACCCAGAGGACCCAAATGACCCAGAGGACCCAAATGACCCAGAGGACCCAAATGACCCAGAGGACCCAAATGACCCAGAGGACCCAAATGACCCAGAGGACCCAAATGACCCAGAGGACCCAAATGACCCAGAGGACCCAAATGACCCAGAGGACCCAAATGACCCAGAGGACCCAAATGACCCAGAGGACCCAAATGACCCAGAGGACCCAGAGGACCCAGAGGACCCAAATGACCCAGAGGACCCAAATGACCCAGAGGACCCAGAGGACCCAGAGGACCCAAATGACCCAAATGACCCAGATGACCCAAATGACCCAAATGACCCAGAGGACCCAAATGACCCAGAGGACCCAAATGACCCAGAGGACCCAAATGACCCAAATGACCCAAATGACCCAGAGGACCCAGAGGACCCAAATGACCCAGAGGACCCAAATGACCCAGAGGACCCAAATGACCCAGAGGACCCAAATGACCCAGAGGACCCAAATGACCCAGAGGACCCAAATGACCCAGAGGACCCAGAGGACCCAGAGGACCCAAATGACCCAGAGGACCCAAATGACCCAGAGGACCCAAATGACCCAGAGGACCCAAATGACCTAAATGACCCAGAGGACCCAAAGGACCCAAATGACCCAGAGGACCTAAATGACCCAGAGGACCCAAATGACCCAGAGGACCCAAATGACCCAAATGACCCAAATGACCCAGAGGACCCAAATGACCCAGAGGACCCAAATGACCCAGAGGACCCAGAGGACCCAGAGGACCCAAATGACCCAGAGGACCCAAATGACCCAGAGGACCCAAATGACCCAGAGGACCCAAATGACCTAAATGACCCAGAGGACCCAAAGGACCCAAATGACCCAGAGGACCTAAATGACCCAGAGGACCCAAATGACCCAGAGGACCCAAATGACCCAAATGACCCAAATGACCCAGAGGACCCAAATGACCCAGAGGACCCAAATGACCCAGAGGACCCAAATGACCCAGAGGACCCAAATGACCCAGAGGACCCAAATGACCCAGAGGACCCAAATGACCCAGAGGACCCAAATTCTATGTATGTTTCTATGATGATGTATGTTTTGGTGAAAGTACATAATGTGAATACTAGTAGCAATTTTACAAAAACCATGGCATAATTTCAAATCTTGACCCGAGATGATAATTATGCTACATCATAATTTCCATGTGCCAACCTGGGCGGAATCCAAGTGGATTCACTTGACTTGTTAGTTTCTCTCATTAACTTGGTTAATCGGACACACTTTTTCTAGTCGTTTCACAAACTCCTCTGGGGTATTTGAGCCTCTATACTCCTCTAACTTGTTATATTTATCACCAACGGATGATTTGATATAATAACAAAAACCACAAGGAGTATGTTTTTGATATTTATTTGTGTATGATTCTTTTGGATCTGGAGAAGCAGTATCTATTTTTTCTAGAATACAGTGGAACCTTGACTTACGAGTTTAATTCGTTCTGTGACCGAGCTCGTAACTCAATTTGCTCGTTTCTCAAATAAAATTTCCCCATTAAAATGCATTGAAATGCTATTAATCCGTTCCAGCCCGCCAAAAACCACACCAATTTTTTTTTAAATATGCAGTATATATAAAAATATCTCGCGCTTTATATTTCACCTGTATGCAGCATACAAGTTGGCAGGATGGCCTGGACTGGAGGTACACACACTTGACTCTAAACTGTCCAGCCTGGGTTTGAATCCCGACCCAGCTATAACCTGTCATGTCGGTGTTTCACAGGCAGGGTGATTCATCAATGTGTGTACCGCTAAACTGGGCGCCCCGTTTGCGTCCCATTAGTTGTTGGATGTTAAGGATCTCACCGTGTCTTCCACAAAGAGAAGGCGAGCTATCGCCGGCACTCTGAACAAGTTGTGGCCTGGCATGCTCTTCTCCTCTGCCGTTATATACGTCCTCCTCGGCATCTTTTTCCAGAAGAGCCCTGTCTCGTCACAGTTGAAGATTTGCTGGGGGATGTATCGTTCGGCTTCTATCAGTTCGGCAAAAGTTATAATAAAATCTTCAGCTGCCTTCACATCTGCCTCACCAAGTTGACAACACGCACACCTCGCTCATGTTTTTCGACGATTGCGTGTTTTATATCCAAGCACATCATCCTCTTCTTCAAAATAACCTTCAAAATAACGCTCCAAAATAACCAACATGCGAAAACAAAAACAAAACAGCAGCGGTATACGGCAGATATGCTTGCACGGCAAGATAACCACGTGACCGGAACCCACCTGGTGGCGGGTGGCGAAAGCTCGTAACTCAGATCTCGGCTCGCATCTCAAAGCAATAAACCGTCCGAGCGACGGCTCGTATCTCGAAAAACTCGTAAGTTGGTGCACTCGTAAGTCAAGGTTCCACTGTACTTTCAAAATCAGCATATATAACAAATGGATGTTTGATCTTTTTCTTTTCATCTTTGAATGTGATATTTGAGCCTTCTTTAGGCATATTGATTACCGTTGATTTATGTTCACCACAATAATTTGAATGTTTATCTAATCTTTCTTGTGTATGGAAGAAGTTAAGACAACGCAAACAAATATATATTTTATTTGTTCTTTTACATACTTGTGGTTTTATTAATTTAGCAATATCTTTAATGTATGTATAATGTGAATTTTCCTCTGAATTAAAATATAGAAGATTAATATGAGTTTGTTTACAATTGTCAGAAAGCTTTAAAACCTGAATGCTGTTTGTTTCTGTTAGACCATAAACATTAACTGATAAATTATTTATCTTTTCAAATTTAGGAATATCATTTAAAGCCATCGGAAACTTTAGATCTTTCATATTTAATGTATTCTCATATTTTTTATAATGAGATACTCTTTCATCATGAAAATGTGGAGGATGTAAGTGTGCTCGAATAGACCAGAGAAAACATTTATTGTCTTTATTTTTGATATTGATAACTGCTTTTCTATTTTTGATAACACTGGGTAAATCAATGTAGGAAGAAGCTTTTAGAGGATCTGATTTAAGAATATGAATGTCTATGTAAATAATTTTTCCTATATTGAATCCACTTCCTACGATTGAATTATCCACATCTTGCTCTTGTTTAATAAGTTCATCATAGACTCCTGATGTTTTAAAATCTTGATATGAAGATATAAGGTGTGGCTCAGTTCTCATATATGGTGTATCTATAACTCCTTCGTCCTTTGTCATTTCTAATTTTACTCCCATATAAAATTTGTGGTTTCATTTCTTTTAGTGTTTTTTCAATCAATGTTTGAACAGCAGGTTTAACTATTTCTACAGCATCAACTATAGACTCTGGTTCAGGAGGTTTGAAGTTAAAGACTCTTATTTTAATATGTCCTTTGAATGCGCCATCAGAGTTTTTAGTTGTGATAAAATTTGATAAATGTAGAATTGTTTTAAGATGTATTTCGAAGCCTTTCTTGAGGATATTTTTATTACATGCAGAACAGTGTTTTGTTTCCTTCTGAATAGGAGATAGTAGGTGAAGTAGATTAAATGTGTGTTTGTTAGTTTTAAGGTGTCTTTTGTATTGTTTATATTCTTGTTCACAAACGTCGCAATACGTTGCTTTGATCATATTTATTTATATAGTAAAATTATACTTAAAACAAAGTGCCTTTTTTAGAGGCTTTTTAAAAGATGAAACTGTGCTTAAAGTAAAACACCTTTGAGCTTTTCAACTCGTTTTATGTATATAACTTTACTTAAAGTAAAACACCTTTGAGCTTTTCAACTCGTTTTATGTATATAACTTTACTTAAAGTAAAACACCTTTGAGCTTTTCAACTCGTTTTATGCATATGACTTTACTTAAATTCAAACACCTTTGAGCTTTTCAACTCGTTTTATGTATATAACTTTACTTAAAGTAAAACACCTTTGAGCTTTTCAACACGTTTTATGTATATAACTTTACTTAAAGTAAAGCGTCTATGTATTAGCCAGAAAGTTTAGATACTCTAGTTCATCAATTTCAATTTCACTATCTGAGTCATCAATAAAGCTACTCTCATAACTATCATTTGAACAGAAACTATTAGTATCATAACTATCTTCAGATCCTAGACTCTCAGTATAATAACTCTCAGAGTATTGACTGTTAATATCACTCATTTACATACCATTAAACTTCCATCAATATCTATATATTTTCTTTCATTAGAACTAATAACCACAATATTTTTTACATTAAATGTTATTTTCAAATAATCTCTAATAATCAGAGTACGGAATGATAGTTCACCACTAATATTCATATTATTAATTTCACCCACATCTTTGGGTCTATTAAAGAATATACAAATGTTTCCTCTAGAATCGTTGATGGTCTTATCATTCATTTTCAAAGCTTCTTTATCAATGACCGTTTCAAGCTTTGAGTAAATTGTTAGTAGTAGTGGAGAAACTTTTGTCAAATTTACTTTAATAGAGTTATTAATTAACATAGCTTGTCCCGTAAATTTAATAAAAGGACACATGTTATTCTCCATTATGGGTTTAATCCAAAAATTTCCATATTTATCTTTGTTCAATTTAACATCTTTGACATATTTTTCTATATCTTCCACCGAAGTAGAGATTGATTGAAATTTGTCTTTTGCGTTTTACTTTAAGCACAGTTTCATCTTTAAAAAAGCCTCTAAAAAAGGCACTTTGTTTTAAGTATAATTTTACTTTATAAATATGATAAATTCTGAAGGATATTTAGAATTTCCAGACTCTCCATATGATAAATTAGAAATCTGCCACCATTGTGGTAGAATAGGGCTTAATAATGAGGGTTCATATAAACAATGTATTTTCTGTGATTTAATTTTAATTAATGATAATAAAAAATATAGAAAAATATATAACTCTTTTAAATTAGAACCAAAAATGAATTACTTTACAAGATTAATAAGAGAGATGAATGTTAAGTATTATGGTGATAATACACCATTTCTTACAAGGGAAGAGACTATTTGTATTGAGGAAATGTATAAGGGTTTAATGATATTTATTATTCAAAATAATTTTAATGGAAATGTTAATACAAGATACTATATAAACAAAATAATGGATTATTTTGAAATTAAACCTGAACTCAGGATAAAATATAGAGTTTCTCAAAAAACTCAAAAAAAGTTAGATGACTTGTTTTCCAAATATATAAATGAATGATTTTTTACCCGTTTGGGAAAATAAGATAAAATTTAATTACCATAAAAATCTTCCAATTCATTGAGATGTCTAATAGTCGGTTCAAGCGGATGTGGAAAAACCTGTTTACTTTTAAAGATGCTCCTTAGTCCTAATTTTTTAGATTATGATAATTTAATAATTTTTACAAAGTCAAGTTTTCAACCCGAGTATCAACTACTCTCACAGGGTTTTAATGCGGGTCTTAAAAAGGAAGACATTATCGGTTTATTAACGCACAGGTTGTAAACCTGGTGCGTTATAGCGTTTGCCTGGGAATTTCGGGCGCTCAAAAGTGAAGCTAGTTTCTGTCACCCATTTCTGTCGCTCATTTCTGTCGCTCATTTCTGTCGCTCAGATGTGTAAACATGACGTCATCAAATCTATATTTATAGGATAGGTTATAGGAGATATATATGTTATAGGATAGGAATATAGGACCCAAATGACCCAGAGGACCCAAATGACCCAGAGGACCCAAATGACCCAGAGGACCCAAATGACCCAGAGGACCCAAATGACCCAAATGACCCAGAGGACCCAAATGACCCAGAGGACCCAAATGACCCAGAGGACCCAAATGACCCAGAGGACCCAAATGACCCAGAGGACCCAAATGACCCAGAGGACCCAAATTACCCAAATGACCCAGAGGACCCAAATGACCCAGAGGACCCAAATGACCCAGAGGACCCAAATGACCCAGAGGACCCAGAGGACCCAAATGACCCAGAGGACCCAAATGACCCAGAGGACCCAAATGACCCAGAGGACCCAAATGACCCAGAGGACCCAAATGACCCAGAGGACCCAAATGACCCAGAGGACCCAAATGACCCAGAGGACCCAAATGACCCAGAGGACCCAAATGACCCAGAGGACCCAAATGACCCAGAGGACCCAAATGACCCAGAGGACCCAGAGGACCCAGAGGACCCAAATGACCCAGAGGACCCAGAGGACCCAAATGACCCAAATGACCCAGAGGACCCAAATGACCCAGAGGACCCAAATGACCCAAATGACCCAGAGGACCCAAATGACCCAGAGGACCCAAATGACCCAGAGGACCCAAATGACCCAGAGGACCCAGAGGACCCAAATGACCCAGAGGACCCAAATGACCCAGAGGACCCAAATGACCCAGAGGACCCAAATGACCCAGAGGACCCAAATGACCCAGAGGACCCAAATGACCCAGAGGACCCAAATGACCCAGAGGACCCAAATGACCCAGAGGACCCAAATGACCCAGAGGACCCAAATGACCCAGAGGACCCAAATGACCCAGAGGACCCAAATGACCCAGAGGACCCAAATGACCCAGAGGACCCAAATGACCCAGAGGACCCAAATGACCCAGAGGACCCAAATGACCCAGAGGACCCAAATGACCCAGAGGACCCAAATGACCCAGAGGACCCAAATGACCCAGAGGACCCAAATGACCCAGAGGACCCAAATGACCCAGGGGACCCAAATGACCCAGGGGACCCAAATGACCCAGAGGACCCAAATGACCCAGAGGACCCAAATGACCCAGAGGACCCAGAGGACCCAAATGACCCAGAGGACCCAGAGGACCCAGAGGACCCAAATGACCCAAATGACCCAGAGGACCCAAATGACCCAGAGGACCCAAATGACCCAGAGGACCCAGAGGACCCAGAGGACCCAAATGACCCAGAGGACCCAGAGGACCCAAATGACCCAGAGGACCCAAATGACCCAGAGGACCCAAATGACCCAGAGGACCCAAATGACCCAGAGGACCCAAATGACCCAGAGGACCCAAATGACCCAGAGGACCCAAATGACCCAGAGGACCCAAATGACCCAGAGGACCCAAATGACCCAGAGGACCCAAATGACCCAAATGACCCAGAGGACCCAAATGACCCAGAGGACCCAAATGACCCAGAGGACCCAAATGACCCAAATGACCCAGAGGACCCAAATGACCCAAATGACCCAGAGGACCCAAATGACCCAGAGGACCCAAATGACCCAGAGGACCCAAATGACCCAGAGGACCCAAATGACCCAAATGACCCAGAGGACCCAAATGACCCAGAGGACCCAAATGACCCAGAGGACCCAAATGACCCAGAGGACCCAAATGACCCAGAGGACCCAAATGACCCAGAGGACCCAAATGACCCAGAGGACCCAGAGGACCCAGAGGACCCAAATGACCCAGAGGACCCAAATGACCCAGAGGACCCAAATGACCCAGAGGACCCAGAGGACCCAGAGGACCCAAATGACCCAAATGACCCAGAGGACCCAAATGACCCAGAGGACCCAAATGACCCAGAGGACCCAAATGACCCAAATGACCCAGAGGACCCAAATGACCCAGAGGACCCAAATGACCCAGAGGACCCAAATGACCCAGAGGACCCAAATGACCCAGAGGACCCAGAGGACCCAAATGACCCAGAGGACCCAAATGACCCAGAGGACCCAAATGACCCAGAGGACCCAAATGACCCAGAGGACCCAAATGACCCAGAGGACCCAAATGACCCAGAGGACCCCAATTCTATGTATGTTTCTATGATGATGTATGTTTTGGTGAAAGTACATAATGTGAATACTAGTAGCAATTTTACAAAAACCATGGCATAATTTCAAATCTTGACCCGAGATGATAATTATGCTACATCATAATTTCCATGTGCCAACCTGGGCGGAATCCAAGTGGATTCACTTGACTTGTTTAAACTTCAAAACAAACTAAATGATTATAATATTGATGATATAATACAATTATTTTGTGATACACAGAAATCAAAATCAAAACCAAAACCCATAACTTGTATTCTCAGTGATAATACAGATGATATACCTTCACCTCAAGATTTAGATAGATCAAAAAAGAACCTCGTTATCTTTGATGATTGTGTTAATGAGAGAAACCAAACAGTAATGGATAGCTACTATACAAGAGGGAGACATTCTTCTTGTAATTGTATTTATCTTAGTCAGGCTCAATAAGAAACAATGCTAATATTTTTATTTTATTTAAGTTAAATTCAATAGATAGAAATAATTTTTGGAGAGATATTTGTTCTACATTATGTAGTAAGAAGGAATTTGAAAATAATATGAAACACACGATTGGAAAATATAAATATATTGTTGTGAAACAAGATGAGATACTAAATGATATTTTTCAATCAATAAATACAGAAAATGAATACCGAAGAAAGAGTAAGAAAGTTTAAAGAACATCAAGAGTTGGTTTCAAAAGTTGTAAAGCAACAGGAAGACATAAAGAAGAAAAGGAGACAGAAACTAACTGGTGAAGAAGCCTTTGAAAGAAAACAAGATATTTTTTTAAACCACTTTTAAAAACTCAACAAACGATTTCAACTACAGTTCCCACAGTAGAATTTACTCTGAAAAAATTTCAAATGCTCAAAGATTTTAGTCAAATGACAGAGCAAGAACTTGGAGAATTAGAATATGATGATGAAGGATTATTTCAGCATCTTGAGAAGGTAAATAAACTTTCCAATTATATTGTAGAAGCTCTTCAAAACAATGAATATTTGAAGGGTTCAAAAACCAGAGCAGGTCTCATTCCAACAGAAGAACCAGCACAGTTCCATCTTGTGAAAGAAAAGTTATTGATATTTAATGATAAATTGGTGTTCTTAAGTTCTGACCAACCAAATGTTGAATTAACCCCAAGATTAATGTTTCTTCTAACAAAAGATGGACATGCTAATTCACCTTATTTTGATGAACCGCTTGATATGGAAAGAGAGGAAGATAGAGAGTATATTGAGTTGCTAAACGCACTTGATTATGGAGTTTCTGTTGCTGGTAAAAGTAAGAAGAATGAGAAGGAGAAACATATTGTTACAGACGCGGTTTTGGATGTTAGTTTACTGAGCGGTTTGGTATGACCGCGTCTGCACAGTTTACCCGATTCCACTCGAACGTTGGCCAAATCGCGCTATGCTAAATCAATTAAGGAAAGGACACAACGGCTGGGATTAAATGACACGACACCAGGGGTACAGTTCTCAAGACCTCCGGAGGAGGTTATAATATTTGTATGCAGAACGTTTAGATTACACGGACAAGAGGTACAGCATAGGAAGGTGGGCACTTAAACACGGTCTTATATTAGCCCCGACAGACCACAGATAAACGGGACAAGACTGACTCACACAGGGATTGATGGCAAGGAAGGGCAGGTAGTCGATGGATAGCACAAGGTGCACCTTGGCTCAGGGACAGGATAAAGCGCGGTCCAAAAGATGCAGGGAGGTCTTTCAGCGCTCGGAGGTGGCGACTTCTCTCTCCAAGCTGGGGGCGCATCTCACGTCACCTCCGGTAAGTGGCTGCGTATATCCAGCGGGGAGTGACACGCCCTCGGCTCGTTAGCTCCGCCCCAGATGGAATCGGCCCGCCGCTTCTTATTGGGTGCGGGGGGGTTACCGGGCTCCGCCCTTGACGAGGAGCTGACAGTCAGCCCCTTCGTGGTAACCCCGCCGGAGCACATGGGCAATGGCGGCTAACCAAGCCGGAGTGAGGACGCCCACTCCCCGCACCGCCGCCGCGCCGCCCCCGCTGTGGTTGTAGTTGTTGTTGTTCCATGAGATGATGGGAGGATGCGGAGATGAGGTTGTGGGGAGGTATTGGGAGGTCCTAAACTCACTACTGGTGCCATACAATCACATTCTGGTGCAACGAAGAGTCAGAATTAATGGAAATGAGTCCTTAACTGACATAGACTAAGAATAACTAGCAAGATGTCCTATAGTTGTCTACGTGAGATGCGGTGAACCTGGGCACGACATTTAATGGGGGAAAAAGGGGAAGGTCGGTTCTACAGAGTGTTGTTTACAGACAATGGGACGAGGGAATGGGGGATTGGGGATAGTTGGGGAGTATTGGGGAAATAGGGGAATATTTACAAGCGGATATGGATGGAGGCCAAATCCCATATTCGCAACAATATTATTGATGCTTTAAGTAAGCTTGGTTCGGGTGTTAGTTTTCTTCCAAATGACCCATCACAATTAGTTAATAGGTTATTATTGTTGTTAGGTAGTAAGAAGGCTGGAAACAACAATTGTTTTAATGAAGCATCTGCCATTTTAGATCAGTTGATGAATATGAAAATAATTAATAAATGACAATACAAAGATATTTTATTAGATATTAAATAAGATGAGAAGCACAATTCTTAGTTTTAATTTCACAACGAGTGATTACACAGCTTCATTCCCTTACCCACTACAACTTGACCCCACAAAAGAATATGAGGCTTCTTTGTTGTCAATGGAGACTTACAATACCCTTTTTAATATCACAGAGAAAAACAACAAGTTTAGTTATAATCCAGGAAGTGGATATAAAACTATAACCGTTTCACCCGGTGCTTACGAGATTTCTCAAATATCTTCAGAAGTCTCTCGCCTTATGAAAGAACAAGGTGATGAACCAAAAAATATTGTAATAGATATTCAAAAACACACTTCAAAATCAACTATTAAACTTAAAAATAATTATAAAGTTGATTTCACGATTGAAAATTCGTTCAGAGAGCTATTGGGTTTCTCTTCTAAAAAGATTGAAACTCACGGGACGTCTTACAGTGATAATGTCATTCAAATATCCTCCGGTATAAATTCAGTATTAATTCATTGTGATTTGATTTATGGTGCTTATAACGATGGAATAAGAACAAATACAATATTTTCATTCAGTGCATACTCAACCCCGATTGGTTATAAATTTAATATGGAACCAAAAAATCTTGTCTATTTACCTGTGTCAGGAAAAACCATATACAGAGTAAATTTTAGGATAACCGACCAAGATAATCGTACGATATCCTTTAATGATGAAATTATATCCATCAGAATTCACCTACGTGAAGTTTTTCAATAAATAAATAATGGTTATTGTGAGAAAACACGAGTTGGGAAAATATAAAATAATTACAGGGGATGGGGATGTTCCTTTCACCATACTATAAGGATGAAGGTATGTTTCTTGGTAGAGGATACTATAAACCAAAGAGACAACGGGGTGTGGGACATCAATTTAGAAATAAAGGAGATGGGATAATTGATACTCTAATGGGTATTGGTTCAACCATCCTTAAACATAAAGACCTAATTGGTTCAACTGCTTCAGCCATGGGCTCAGTTGCGGGTGCTATAAAGAGTATAAAAGATGCTCAAAAGGAGTCTCATAAATTACAAGCAATCAAAGAAATTAAAAAAGGTAAAACTCAACTATCTTCACAAGAACGACAAAAAATCATTAAAATACTTGGGTCAGGGTTTCAACAATTTTAATGCTATATAAATACAAGTATGGAAGCGATTGATAGTATCTATGATTTGGATGATACGATTATCATTTCAAACTCTACTAAAAAGGAAGACTATTTTAAGGTAAATGCTATAACAGGAACAGACTGGAATTCAAACGGAACAAAAAGTTTTGAAATAAATAAATCAACAAACTTACTTGAATATAGCTGATAGTTTCTTGCTGTGTAAATTTAAATTCACTAAGGCTGCGAATAATACTAATGCTACACTCGTAAATGATTTCTTCTGGAAAATGTTTGATAGTGTCCGCCTGTATATTGGAACACAAGAGGTTGAAGCGGTTGATTATGTCTCTGCTATATCTGAAATGATGAAATTTACACTATATTCGTTTCGTGATAGAATGGGTAAGGGAGCTGTTGAAGGTTTTATTCCTGATATGTCAACGGGAACAAATGCTGACCCTGGTTATAGTCAAAGGAAGTCAATGTATAATGATGATACAAAAGCAGAGAATAGTTTTACCGTAGCAGTACCTCTGAAAGGTATATTTGGATTTGGTGATTATGATAAAGTTTTGTATGGTCTTAAAATTAGATTTCAACTACAAAGGAATGATAATGTAAATAGGTTGCTTTTTGGGGTTGAAAATGCTTTTGGCGACAATAATAAATTTGTTATTAATGATTTGTGTTGGTATATTAGTGAATATACTCCTAATCTTAAAACGGAGGAGATGTTAAATAGAAGACTTAACTCAAAGAAACCGCTAAATGTATCATACCTTAAAAGAAGATGTCAACACGTTAAACTGGAACACACTACCTACACTTGGAATTTGGGTGTTCTTGAAGGAAAGCCACGATACCTATGGCTCATTTTTAAGAAACCAGATGGAGAGGAGGGTACTGATAAGAATAATGCGCTGAGTGATAATGCTAAGGTGAAACAACTTCGGGTTTCTCTTGATGGAACATTTTATCCGCGAGATAGATTGGAAATTGATTGGGAAAAAAAAGATTATGCGGAAGCCTACAAGTCTTACCAAAAGGTGTGTGAAAGCAACGGTAATAATGAACCTATTTTGGATATGGTTGCGTTTCAAAAACTTTATACCATCTACGCAATTGACCTGAGTTCTCAAAAGGAAACTATAAAGTCTAATAGAGTGGATACTTCTCTATACATTGAAAGAGGAGAGAATGAAGAAGTTGATGCTTATTGTTTGCTTTTGGAGG
This sequence comes from Myxine glutinosa, assembly GCF_964187855.1. Classification (NCBI taxonomy): domain Eukaryota; kingdom Metazoa; phylum Chordata; class Myxini; order Myxiniformes; family Myxinidae; genus Myxine; species Myxine glutinosa. The sequence goes on along the minus strand of NC_136262.1, from coordinate 255,699,516 downwards.
AAACAGAATTACAGATTAATACAGATAATGGTGTTATGATTAATATCACATAGGTTTTTTTCTCATAAATAAATGAGTAGGAAAGAACTGGTATATGTTAATCAAATCAATCTTAATAAATTAACATCTTGTATTCAAAATCAAAAGCCTTGTATTATTAACGTTAATACAATTCAAAGAAAAGGAGCAGTAAGAATTGATGTTTTACTCACAAGAGAGCAGGTAAAAACACTAAATGATGCTGGTTCACTTAAAATTAAAATGACAAAACCTATGTTAAAGAAATATTCAATACAAGAGGGAGGATTTCTCCCGTTTCTAATTCCTTTATTTGCTGGTTTAAGTGCGGCGGGAGCATTGACTGGTGGTATTTCAGCAGCGGTAAAAACTGCTAACGAAAGGAAGGCACAACTAAAAGCTCAAAAAGAATTGGAAAGACATAACAAGGAGTTGGAGAAACAAATTAGTGGAAGTGGTGTAATTGTGGATTTTGCTCAAAAACTTGAAAGTCTACCTGATAAAGCTAGATTGTTAGTTGGAGACATGCTTTCCTCTATCGCTCAAGCGGGTGTTAAACTAACTAAAAGGGGTAATGGGTTATATCTTTCTCATAAATAAATGGATAAATGGTTTAAACAATTTGGAAAGAATACAACGTCAAATATAGAACTTACTAAATATTGAAAAAACTAAAAATTGATAATGTGGTTATTTGTATGAGAGATGAATTAAAAAAGTTGTCCAAGAATACAATGAATATTATTATGAATTTAGACACACAGAATGGTTCTCATTGGGTTTGTATTCATAATAGTCAGGATAAATATTATTTTGATAGTTATGGTATGCCACCGCCTGTTGAAGTAATACAATTCTTACAGAATGGTGTTTATCAAACATTTCAAGTTCAAGAAATTAATTTTAAATGTTGTGGTCAATTATGTTTATATGTATTATTTCAACTCAACAATAATGAAAATTTTTATGATATCATTTTTAATCTAATATAAATGACTTATGTTGGAAAAGATGGTTCTATCTTTGGAAAATCCTCTCAGGATATTGATTTATCAAATTATTATACAAAGGCACAGGCTGAACGACAAAAATATAGTATAAGTAAAAATATTAATATGAAGAATACTTATAAATTAATCAATTATCCAAACCCGACAGATGCGAATGACTTAATTAGATTTAGTGATTTATCACAATATATATTTTTAAAGAAAACAGCACGTTTTGTTAAACAAGTAAAATTTACAACCACAACACCCGGTTATACTGACCATACACCTTTCCTCATTCAATTTAACTATCTGCTTACAATTGAATTTTATAAAGAAGGACATATAGTTAATATGCGAATCAATAAATGGGGGTATGATATGCCTGATTTAGGGTATAATTGGTATTTTTCAATAAACTTAGAAGACCTACATGATTTGAATCAGTCTCGTAAAGAAGAATATTATCCGCTTGGTGAGGATAAGGATTTATGTGGAAGTACAATTAGTAAACAACAAATACATGGTTTTAAGAAAAGAAAAATATATGATAGTATAGCGATGGTTAACATGACAAAGAAGGAAGGTAATGAGATAAGGATAGAAAGCCGAGGAATACAAACCGATTTGGTAGTGGGAAGATGGGGTGGTATTACATGTTATAATATTAATCTCACATATATTTCTGATACATAAATGGCAGGAAAAAGACTACAAGAGAATTATAATTTTTGTATTCAGGGATACCTACAAGAAAAGGGTGCTCGGTATTACATACCTTATGATTTGGAGCATATACATGGAAATTTTGTCATTAAAAAGTGGCCTTATACTGATATTGCTAAACCCACAAATAGAGACTTGTTTAAAATATTAAATAAAGATGAACTTCTCAAAGTTATGAAATATAAAACTCTTTTAGAAATCGTCATCAAATCTTATTGGTATCCTATTATGAGAAAAATAATTATAGATACAAGAATATCTCAAAATCCAGATGAGTATATGTATAATATTCTTTGGAGCTCAAGCTCAAGGGTAGCAAGGGATGAGGAAGGAGTTGAAGAAGAGAAGGAGGAAGGAGTTGAAGAAGAGAAGGAGGAAAGAGAGAAGGAGGAGAAGGAGGAAAGGGAGAAGGAGGAGATGGAGAAAAAGGAGAAGGAGGAGAAGGATGAAAGGGAGAAGGAGGAGAGGGAGAAAAAGGAGAAGGAGGAGAAGGACGAAAGGGAGAAAAAGGAGAAGGAGGAGAGGGAGGAAAGGGAGAAAAAGGAGGAGGAGGAGAGGGAGGAAAGAGAGAGGGGGGAAAAATAAAAAAATATGACCATTCCTGAGATTAATGAAAGATTGAAGTTATTACGACAAATAAATCGATCTCAACGCACCGAAGAGGAAAATAAAGAACTAATGACTCTTATGAAGATATTGGTTTTAAAATTTGCTATAGTAAATTCAGAGAGCAGATATACAACATATAGTTGATGATGTTGGTGTTATTGACTTTAGTTAGTTTTATTTGTAAATAAATGGAGGAGAGAGTGAAGGCATTCCTAAGGATTATTTATGTTTTAAAAATCAAGATAGAAATGTATATGTTGAAAACCCAAAAGGCTTTGGCACTATGTAGGACTTTTTCTCATAAATAAATATGAGTTATTGTCTCAAATGTAAAAAGAAAACTAAATCTAAAAATATCTCCTTTGTTAAAGCTAAAAATAATAGAGTTTATCAAAAAGGAATATGTCAAGTGTGTGGCTCTAAAAAGTGTCAATTCATCTCTCCTAAAAGTGAGGAGACATACAAAAGTTTTTGTCAGGAAGTAAATTTACAACAACTGGAATTCCAGGGGAACTACATCTACCTGGATATTCTTTCTGTGGTCCTGGAACAAACCTGGATAAAAGATTAGATGAGGCTGACAATCCTAAACCTTGGTCTAAACCTACAAATAGGGTTGACGAAGTGTGTATGAAGCATGATATTGCTTATGGGAAAATAGTCCAAGCCATTTAGCATTTGACGGGGAAAAAACTGCAACACTACCGATCTCATTAGTATTGATTACCCTCAAGGTACCTTTATAACATACTAAAAGTATAAAGGTCTAAAAATATGGGGTGACTCTCAAATAATGCAATCAAGTTTTCTCCATTTAGCCCCATGTTAAAATACGTACATATGCCGCATGCTATGATTATTGTCGCTCTCTGAACTTCTATTGCTTATTTTATACACTGGACCTAATCACTAGCACGATATAATAAATAAAGGATATCATACTGTACAATATTGTATATATATAAGTGAAGTTTTTACTGTTTTAGTGTCTTATTTAACCACACCCCGTTTTACAAAGACTGCTCACTCCACAGCAAGCGACGGTACATCATTATTTGTTTGTGAACCATATATATCTTAGTTTTTAATCCCATCAATGACATGTATTTAGTATGTTTAGGTCTATTGGCAATAACATACAGTAATAGTATATTCAACTTTTCTATATTTGCAGGTAATCCAACCCTGAAGAATGGCGGCCAATTCGTGTGTGTTCTGCAATGAATCTGTCCGGTTTCTCCCAATGATTGATTTGAGCTCGAGCGACACTACATGCATCTACTCCACTCTCAACGACATTGCGCAACATGCTAAGCAACATGATGTACCTACCATCATCACCTTTGATCAGCCACTATGGTGGAAGGCATTGTCGATCATTCTCTCGGAGCCAGATGGAAGCCCCATGCGACGTATTGTGGTAAGGCTAGGTGCCTTTCATATGGAAATGAGCTTCCTTGGCAGCATAGGGCACCTCATGGGTGGTTCTGGGTTGAAGGAGCTGCTAGAACTCATATACGCACCAAATGCAGTGGATCACATCCTAACAGGAAAAGCAATTTCCAGGGCTGTACGGGCACACATCCTCCTGGATGCTGTCCTGAATGCACTCCTCCTGTCTGATCCTCTTGGAGGAACACAATACAGAACTGCAGAAGACTTGCCAGTTCGGGATGAAGATGCAATGAGTGGCTTGGCCGATGATGATGTGATTCATCCAGATGTGAGTAAAGCAAGGACCCTGTATGATGCGTTGATGAAAGGCACACGATCTTCCAACGATGTAGCAAGTGATCCAATCCTTGACAAGATCAGCAAAGTCTTTCAAACACAGACAGAATCATTGACCAAAGACCGAACAGCGAAACTGTGGTTACAGTATATGGATATGGTGAAGATCTTAAGAAAATTCATCAAAGCCGAGCGTATGGGAAACTGGTCCCTGCACCTCGAAGCTGTATCTGATATGTTACCATATGTAGCAGCCTCAGGTCATTCACTCTATGCTAAGTCTGCCAGGATTTACCTGCAAATAATGCACAGCTTAGAACAGGATGATCCAGATGTGCACCGTAAGTTTACTCAGGGCTTCCATGTCGCCCGAAGAAGTAGTAGAGCTTGGGCTGGAATTTCCTCAGACCTGATGATTGAGCAAGTACTCATGAGAAGTATGAAGACCAGCGGGGGGTTAACAAGAGCAAGAGGAATGACAGAGCAACAACGGTTAACGTGGCTTTTGTCCATGCCGGCTTGTTCGGAGACGAACAGATCGATGCAAGAGCTCACTGGAGTGAAGTACAGCACAGGTGAACAGAAGAAAGAGATGGGCAAAACCAGGCAGCATCGCGACATGCAAGATACAAGTACACTACAGGTCGCTCTAGTTGACAGAAATCCTTTCAAGTGTCATCCATCCCTCAGGAACATAATGACTGGTGTCAACGCTGGCAGTAAGGTTGATGTCGACAATGCCAAGCTCATTGGAGACAAGATCATGCACTCCATGACAAATCAGTCAGTTGTCCACTACACGTTCAAGCGCAAAGACCAAGCCACCACATTTCTGAAGGCCAGATCATCTGTGCGAGTTGGTAAAGACCAGGTACAGATAGACCCAGAACTGCTATTCCAGCATCTCATCATCATCTCAAAATCTGCTGAAGATAAGGAAGAGATGTTTCGCTTTGAGTTATGCCCTCATCCACTTGCGCTGTTTGATGAAAAGCTGATGCTACGTGAAGCCCAGAAGTCCGTACTCGGAGATGCTATCTGGTCTAAACTTGAACCAGGTACCATAGAGTCAATCAGCGAAATCCAGTATGTCTTGGATGGTGGAAGTCTGCTGCACCGTATACCATGGCCATGTGGTTCACCAACATATCGAGAGATCTGCATGCTCCACTGTGGCTATGTTACAAGAAAGTACGGAAAGGCCATCGTAATATTTGATGGATATCTTGGTCAATCAACCAAGCACATGACCCACCAGAGGCGAGCAGCAGGTAGAGGTGGACCAGAAGTGACTTTCACTGATGACATGAAGTTGACCATGAAGAAAGACATCTTCCTGGGAAACCTCAACAACAAACAGAACTTCATCAACATGTTGAGCAGATACCTCCGGCTTTCTGGATGCCAGACCCATCATTCCCAGGAAGATGCTGACCTGCTAATCGTCCAGACCGCAGTCAGTTCGGCGAACATGAGGAACACAGCCCTTATAGGAGAAGACACAGATCTGATCGTCCTACTCTGCTTCTACGCAAACCTAGAAGCACACGACTTGTTTATGTATAGTCAGGCAAAATCCACTACAAAACCAAACCACATCTGGAATGTGAAGTCCATGAAACGTCAGCTAGGTGCAGCTGTGTGTGAAAGCATCCTATTCATACACGCAGTATTGGGATGTGACACGACGTCTCGACTGTACGGCCTTGGCAAAGGAGCGTCACTGAAGAAATTCATGATGAGCACACTCTTCCAAACTCGATCCCAACAGTTCTTGGCTGAGGATGCATCACCAGATGTGGTCGAGGCTGCAGGAGAGATAGCACTCGTGTGTCTCTACAAGGGTAAACCTGATGAAAGTTTGGATTCCCTCAGGTACAAGCGGTTTTGTGAACAGGTCGCAGTCAAGACTTCGAAGATACTCCCACAGACCTTACCGCCCACATCTGCTGCAGCCAGATATCACAGCAGACGGGTGTATCTGCAAATACAGCAGTGGAAAGGAAACAACAGCCTACAACCAGTGGATTGTGGCTGGAGAATGAGCGACGGCAATCTTGTTCCTGTTATGACCGACCTCCCTCCAGCACCTCAGGATTTGTTGAATGTTATCCGGTGCAACTGTTCAACCGATTGTGGTTCCGCACGGTGTACATGCCGCAAGAACAACTTGGAGTGTTCTCCTGCTTGTGGTCAGTGCCGTGGATCTGGCTGCACCAACTCCGTCCTGGACAGTTTCAGCGACGACGATGACGAGGAAAATGATGATTAGGTAGTGGACTGTTGTTATAGACTGTTACATGCAGCTGAATTAGTTAATTGTGGACATTTTTTTACTTTTAAGCGAATCCTTGACTTCCGACAGTATTTTATGAGTCAGTATTATTAGTTTCTCTATATGTGATTTTATTATGAGTTTGTGATTTTAATCAACAAAATGTGCCATAATTCTGAAACAGTCATGACAAGTGATTCATGTATTTGCATATCAGTGATCAGTATTTAGCTATTGGGAATTTTGTTTACGTGCTTATTTTTTTGTTCCGTACGGGCCGTACTGGGGCTGTAACATGCTGTAATTCCTGATATTAAAAGTATAATTATATACCATGTGCTCGGAATGTATCGCAAAATGTGAACAAATCGTACCGCAAAAGGATGAAAAGGGGGGTCCATGTGCCACTTGTACCAGTGATTTTGACAGACACCCCATATTTTTAGAGCTTTAGACTTTTGATGTGTTATCTGGTATATATTACTGCATACAATTTCGCACTGATATGTAGTGTTGCAGTTTTTTCCTATCTGGCCCCATATTTGGGCTAAATGGCTTGGACTAAAACCACTACGTTAACTGAAAAACATAAAGCCGACAGAGAAATGTTGTATAATTTGTCTTTGATACAAAATCCAACGTTGAGAGAGAAGGTGGATAGGTTTATTGTGAGAAATTTGATAAATGCTAAATTGAAACTTGGCCTTGGTTATTCACCCTCAAAAAACTATTAGGCTCTAATGATGTCATCAAGACTGAGGAGCTTTTGGCTGATGAATTACATAAACCTATAATCACAAAGTTTAAAAGAAGGAAAGTTTATTCTAAATACACCGACCACATATGGTCCGCTGATTTAATCGAACTAACAAATGATAAGGGATACAAGTATGCTTTAACCGTTATTGATTTGAGGAGTAGATTTGCTTGGGTTGTTCCTTTGAAAAACAAGAGAGGTTATACTCTGATGTTAGCCTTCCAACAGATATTTAATAAAAGTAAAAGAAAACCAAAGAAACTGTGGACCGATGAGGGAACAGAGTTCTATAACAAAATATTTATAAAATATCTTAAGGGGGAGGGTATTAAATTATACAGCACCTTTAATGAAGGAAAAGCAGTTGTTATTGAGCGTTTTAATCGTACTTTAAAAGAGAAATTATATAAAAAATTCACACAACTCGGTTCCCAAAAATGGGTGTATTTTATTCAGGATATTGTAGATAATTACAATAATACAGTTCATTCATCAACAAAATCAAAACCATCAGAAACATTTACAAAATTAGAATATGAAAAGGAGATTAATTTGAGAAAGCCCAAGTTCAAAGTTGGTGATATTGTAAGAATATACAGATGGAAAAGTCATTTTGAGAAAGGTTATACAAAGAGATGGACTAATGAATTATTCAAAATCGTTGATGTAATGGATACTATGCCTTGGACTTACAAATTATATGATATGAATTGGGAAGAAATCTTGGGTTCATTTTACTCACAAGAATTACAAAAAACAAAACTGATAATTCATTAAACAACAACCATCCATACTTTCATCCACCCAGATTAGCTAATTTAATTAGTAGTAATTAAAAAAAAAAAAAAAAAAAAAAAATCATAAGCCACACCCACACAGACCCCGCCCACACAGACCCCGCCCACACAGACCCCGCCCACACAGACCCCGCCCACACAGACCCCGCCCACACAGACCACGCCCACACAGACCACACCCATCATCCCCCACCCCTGTGCGCCCCCACCCTTGATCCCCCCTCATCCCACCCCCACCTTCCCCACACACACAATGGGAGGGGAGGGGTGGGATGAGGGGGGATCAAGGGTGGGGGCGCACCTTTGTCATCTTTTTTCCCTTTATTCTCTTTTTGTAATTAAGAATTAAATAATTCTGGACAAAGCGAATAAAATCAAAATTATGAAATAACATTAAAAACATAAAAATTATAATAAAACATTTTTCACGAGGTATAAATTCAGTTTCTTCCATAAATTCAGTTTCTTCCAAGGTATAATATCCTCTTGTATCCCATGTTGGCTTCACCAATTTCTTTTGTCTGCAAGGCACAAAGGAATTTTAAATTAAAATCACCAAACACAGTATTTGCCTGCCGTGCCATCCCAAACCACATGAGGGCAGTCTAGGACTATAAATGAGAAACTCCATTTTTCCAAACTCACATGAGCAGGAAATTGGTTGAAACTCCTCTGGTCGTCGAAGTTGTGAAATCCCTGGGTTTCATCAAACGTCATGTTGCTTGGTTGGCTTTTCATGCTGGAATAAAACAAACAGTTAGTTAAAGGAAATAACACACAGCTCACTTTGCCACACAGCTCCTTTAACACACAGTTATTCAACCACCAACTTTGATAAAAAGGAGAAAATTAATGGATTGAAGTTTGTGAAGAATTAATCATATATCTTACCTCAAATCCCAGGTCTTTATGAAGTCATCGATCTCATCTATTGTCTCTGCTATTGATCTATCATCCTTCGGAACTCCAGGTAATTCTGTAAGGGGTTCATTCAGATCCTCCCTTTGTTGGTGAGAGAGGCTGTTCAAACATTCAACCATCTCATTATGAAGACCCCTCCGAACTTCAGTGAATTCTTTAAGCGTTTCATTGAAATCCTTCCTTTGTTGGTGAAAATCGTTCATTTCATTTTCAACATCAATCACCAGGTTTGATGTCTGCAAGGCACAAAAGGGATTTTAAATTAAAAATCACCAAACACAGTATTTGCCTGCCGTGCCATCCCAAAACCACACGAGGGCAGTCTAAGACCATAAATGAGAAACTCCATTTTTCCAAACAACTCACATGACCAGGAAATTGGTTGACACTCCGGTCGTCGAAGTTGTGAAATCCCTGGGTTTCATCAAACGTCATGTTGTTTGGTTGGTTTTTCATGCTGGAATAAAACAGTTAGTTAAAGGAAATAACACACAGCTCACTTTGCCACACAGCTCCTTTAACACACAGTTATTCAACCACCAACTTTGATAAAAAGGAGAAAATTAATGGATTGAAGTTTGTGAATAATTAATTATATCTCTTACCTCTCACATAGAATTTCAAACAAGGTGTTTAATTCGTTGTCAGTCATTGGTTCTGTTGAGACAACCTTGGATAATATTAACGGGTGAGAGAGGCTTTCTAAACACTCAACCATCTCATTATGAAGACCCCTCCGAACTTCAGTGAATTCTTTAAGCGTTTCATTGAAATCCTTCCTTTGTTGGTGAAAATCGTTCATTTCATTTTCAACATCAATCACCAGGTTTGATAAAGATATACTGTAAAAGAGAAAAAACTAATTATTGAGAGGATGTTAATGATGTTCCATATAAGACAATGAATTAATTAATCGTGAGAACAAAAAAAACTTACCTGTCTTCTGATAAAGCTTCATCCTCCATCCTCCAGAGAAACATAACGTGTGTTTAAAAAAGCAAGGTGTGGTTAGAGCCTTTATAGGCAAGGCTGAGTCATTGGCAAGGCTGTCATTTCCTGTGCCACGTTGGCAACTGGCTCAACAAAAGATGATGCAATGTTTCGCCATAAATGATAGAACCAAGTATGAGCCAGACTAAAGAGTGGTCTAAGGAACTACATTAAGGGGCTAGTGGGGGGAATAGGGTAAAAATTACATGTAAGTGAAGGATCATAGGTTCATAAGGCTAGAAGGATTATAGGTTCATAAAGGAAGAAAATCATAGGTTCATAAGGTGAGAAGGATTATAGGTTCATAAGGTGAGAAGGATTATAGGTTCATAAGGTGAGAAGGATTATAGGTTCATAAGGCGAGAAGAATTATAGGTTCATAAGGTGAGAAGGATTATAGGTTCATAGAGGGAGAAATAGAGGTGTTTATGATTTTTGAAAAAGACAAGGGGGTAAATGACATTAGATAGGGATTTCCCATGTTAAACGGAGGTGTCCCAGAAGCAACATTTATCACCGACTCATCTTGGAGACTTTGGATTCTAAAGCAATGAACAATGTTCTTTGTTTAATGACGCTTGATTTAAGCAATATCAAGAAAGTTCGAGGAAGAAAATGCTGGAAAATTCTTTCTTCCCATTTCTACTTCTTCAAACTTGAAAGCCTTGAAAGACAGAATTGGAGGAAGAGGAAAAAAAAAAATGAAATACGTATTTTAAAAAAAGAAGAAAAAAAAGATTATGTTAGGGTCTGGGTGGGATTTTGAATGTGAGGGTTAGGGATGGGGTTGGGTTAGGGATGGGGTTGGGTTAGGGTTGGGATTTTGAATGTGAGTGTTGGGGTTGGGTTAGGGATGGGATTTGGTTGGGATTTTGAATGTGAGGGTTAGGGATGGGTTGGGTTAGGGATGGGGTTGGGTTAGGGATGGGGTTGGGTTAGGGATGGGGTTGGGTTAGGGATGGGGTTGGGTTAGGGATGGGGTTGGGTTAGGGATGGGGTTGGGTTGGGGATGGGGTTGGGTTAGGGATGGGGTTGGGTTAGGGATGGGGTTGGGTTAGGGATGGGTTGGGTTAGGGATGGGGTTGGGTTAGGGATGGGTTTGGGTTAGGGATGGGGTTGGGTTAGGGATGGGGTTGGGTTTGTATTTTATTATGACTCACTCACACATACACACACAAAAGTTAAGCCCCAACTGAAAAGTTGAGGGATTCTGTGTTTGGGGTTCACAGATCTCAAGAACGTATCCCCATTATACACACACAAAAGTTAAGCCCCAACTAAAAAGTTGTGGGATTCTGTGTTTGGGGTTCACAGATTTAAAAACGTATCCCCATTATACACACACAAAAGTTAAGCCCCAACTGAAAAGTTGAGGGATTCTGTGTTTGGGGTTCACAGATCTCAAGAATGTATCCCCATTATACACACACAAAAGTTAAGCCCCAACTAAAAAGTTGTGGGATTCTGTGTTTGGGGTTCACAGATTTAAAAACGTATCCTCATTACATTTTATTTATTTATTTATTATTTTCAAGGGTATTATCTGCTTACTTGTGTTTTTTGTAATTCTTGCGAGTAAAATGAACCCAAGATTTCTTCTCCATTTAAATCATATAATTTGTAGGTCCAAGGAGCTGTATCCATTACATCAATGATTTTAAATAATTCACGAGTCCATTTTTGTGTATAACCTTTCTCAAAATGACTTTTCCATTTGTATATTCTTACAATATCACCAACTTTAAACTTGGGCTTTCTCAAATTAATCTCCTTTTCATATTCTAATTTTGTAAATGTTTCCGATGGTTTTGATTTTGTTGATGAATGAACTGTATTATTGTAATTATCGACAATATCCTGAATTAAATACACCCATTTTTGAGAACCGAGTTGTGTGATTTTTTTATATAGTCTCTCTTTCAAAGTACGATTAAAACGCTCAATAACAACTGCTTTTCCTTCATTAAAGGTGCTGTATAATTTAATACCCTCCCCTTTAAGAAATTTCATAAATATTTTGTTATAGAACTCTGTTCCCTCATCGGTCCATAACTTCTTTGGTTTCCTTTTATTCCTATCAAATATTAGCTTAAAGGCTAACATTAAAGTATTACCTCTCTTGTTTTTCAAAGGAACAACCCAGGCAAATCTACTCCTCAAATCAATAACGGTTAAAGCATACCTGTATCCCTTATCATTATTTAGTTCGATTAAATCAGCGGACCATATGTGGTCAGTGTATTTAGAATAAACTTTCCTTCTTTTAAACTGTGATTATAGGTTTATGTAATTCATTAGCCAAAAGCTCCTCAGTCTTGATAACATCATTGGAGTTTAATAGTTTTTTGGGAAATAACCAAGACCAAGTTTCAATTTAACACTTATCATTTTTTTCACAATAAACCTATCAACTTTCTCTCTCAATGTCGGATTTCGTATCAAGGACAAATTATACAACATTCGAATTCTCTGTCTGCTTCATGTTTTTCAGTCAACGTAGTGGTTTTCCCATAAACAATATCATGCTTCATACACACTTCGTCAACCCTATTTGTAGGTTTAGACAAAGGTTTAGGATTGTCAGCCTCATCTAATCTTTTATCCAAGTTTGTTCCGGGACCACAGAACGAATATCCAGGTAGATGTAGTTCCCCAGGAATTCCAGTTGTTGTAAATTTACTTCCTGACAGAAACTTTTGTATGTCTCCTCCACTTTTAGGAGAGATGAATTGACACTTTTTAGAGCCACACACTTGACATATTCCTTTTTGATAAACTCTATTATTTTTAGCTTTAACATACAATACACTTTTAGATTTAGTTTTCTTTTTACATTTAAGACAATCACTCATATTTATTTATGAGAAAAATTCCGACAGAGTATCAAAACCTTTTTGGTTTTCAACATATACATTTCAATCTTTATTTTTAAAACATAAACAATCCTAAGGAATGTCTTCACTCTCTCCTCCATTTATTTACAAATAAAACTAACTAAAATCAATAACACCAACATCATCAACCACATAATCTTTTCCTTCTTCTTGTTCTTTATCCCCACTTTGTCGTTTAAATCTTCTCCCTGAAACTGAAGACATTGACGTCGTTATTCTTGAAAATAATATTTTCATTAGACTTCTCATTTCTTTATTTTCCTCCTCAGTGCGTTGTTTGATTTATTTGCTGTAATACCTTCAATCTTTTATTAATCTCACTGATTTCCATCTTTTTATATTTTTCCTCCCTCTCTCTTTGCTCCCTCTCTGCCTTCTCTCTTTTCTCCCTCTCTTCCTTCTCTCTTTTCTCCCTTTCCTCCCTCTCCTTTTTCTCCCTTTCCTCCTTTTTCTTTTTCTCCCTTTCCTCCTCCTTTTTCTCTTTCCTCCTTCTCTTCTTCAACTCCTTCCTCATCCCTTGCTACCCTTGAGTTTGAACCCCAAATAATATTATACATATACTCATCTGGATTTTGAGATATTCTTGTATCAATAATTATTTTTCTCATAATAGGATACCAATAAGATTTGTTGACGATTTCTAAAAGAGTTTTATATTTCATAACTTTGAGAAGTTCATTTTTATTTAATACTTTAAATAAGTCTCTATTTGTGGGTTTAACAATATCAGTATAAGGCCAGTTTTTTATGACAAAATTCCCATGTATATGCTCCAAATCATAAGGTATGTAATACCAAGCACCCTTTTCTTGTAGGTATCCTTGAATACAAAAATTATAATTCTCTTGTAGTCTTCTTCCTGCCATTTATGTATCAGAAATATATGTGAGATTAATATTATGACAGGTAATACCACCCCATCTTCCCACTACCAAATCGGTTTGTATTCCTCGGCTTTCTATCCTTATCTCATTACCTTCCTTCTTTGTCATGCTAACCATCGCTATACTATCATATATTTTTCTTTTCTTAAAACCATGTATTTGTTGTTTATTAATTGTACTTCCACATAAATCCTTATCCTCACCAAGTGGATAATATTCTTCTTTACGAGACTGATTCAAATCATGTAGGTCTTCTATGTTTATTGAAAAAGACCAATTATACCCTAAATCAGGCATATCATACCCCCATTTATTAATTCGCATATTAACTATATGTCCTTCTTTATAAAATTCAATTGTAAGCAGGTAGTTAAATTCAATGAGGAAAGGTGTATGGTCAGTATAACCAGGTGTTGTGGTTGTAAATTTTACTTGTTCAACAAAACGTGCTGTTTTCTTTAAAAATATATATTGTGATAAATCACTAAATCTAATTAAGTCATTCGCATCTGTAGGGTTTGGATAATTGATTAATTTATAAGTATTCTTCATATTAATATTTTTACTTACACTATATTTTTGTCGTTCAGTCTGTGCCTTTGTATAATAATTTGATAAATCAATATCCTGAGAGGATTTTCCAAAGATAGAACCATCTTTTCCAACATAAGTAATTTATATTCGATTAAAAATGATATCATAAAAATTTTCATTATTGTTGAGTTGAAATAATACATATAAACATAATTGACCACAACATTTAGAATTAATTTCTTGAACTTGAAATGTTTGATAAACACCATTCTGTAAGAATTGTATTACTTCAACAGGTGGTGGCATACCATAACTATCAAAATAATATTTATCCTGACTATTATGAATACAAACCCAATGAGAACCATTCTGTGTGTCTAAATTTATAATAATATTCTTTGTATTCTTATTTATATGTATTAATTCATCTCTCATACAAATAACCACATTATCAATTTTTAGTGTTTTACAATACTTAGCTTGTTCTATATTTGACGTTGTATTCTTTCCAAATTGTTTAAACCATTTATCCATTTATTTATGAGAAAGATAGAATCCATTACCCCGTTTAGTTAGTTTAACACCCGCTTGAGCGATAGAGGAAAGCATATCTCCAACCAACAATCTAGCTTTATCAGGTAGACTTTCAAGTTTTTGAGCAAAATCTACAATTACACCACTTCCACTAATTTGTTTCTCCAACTCCTTGTTATGTCTTTCCAATTCTTTTTGAGCTTTTAGTTGTGCCTTCCTTTCGTTAGCAGTTTTTACCGCTGCTGAAATACCACCAGTCAATGCTCCCGCCGCACTTAAACCAGCAAATAAAGGAATTAGAAACGGGAGAAATCCTCCTCTTGACTCGTCTATTGAATATTTCTTTAACATAGGTTTCGTCATTTTAATTTTAAGTGAACCAGTATCATTTAGTGTTTTTACTTGTGTGTGTGTGAGTAAAACATCAATTCTTACAGCTCCTTTTCTTTGAATTGTATTAACATTAATAATACAAGGCTTTTGATTTTGAATACAAGATGTTAATTTATTAAGATCGATTTGATTAACATATAGCCCTACCATTTATTTATGAGAAAAAACCTATGTGATATTAATCATAACACCATTATCTGTATTAATCTGTAATTCTGTTTCTTCCAAAAGCAAACAATAAGCATTAACTTCTTCATTCTCTCCTCTTTCAATGTATAGAGAAGTATCCACTCTATTAGACTTTATAGTTTCCTTTTGAGAACTCAGGTCAATTGTGTAGATTGTATAAAGTTTTTGAAACGCAACCATATCCAAAATAGGATCATTATTACCGTTGCTTTCACACACCTTTTGGTAAGACTTGTAGGCTTCCGCATAATCATTTTTTTCCCAATCAATTTCCAATCTATCTCGCGGATAAAATGTGCCATCAAGAGAAACCCGAAGTTGTTTCACCTTAGCATTATCACTCAGCGCATTATTCTTACTAGGGCGTGCCCGCACGTACGTGCTTGCCCGTACGTGCGTGCAAAAAAACATGCGTGCAAACAACATCAACCAAAAAAAAAACTTTGAA
Organism: Myxine glutinosa; assembly: GCF_964187855.1. NCBI lineage: Eukaryota > Metazoa > Chordata > Myxini > Myxiniformes > Myxinidae > Myxine > Myxine glutinosa. The sequence continues at coordinate 255,683,827 of NC_136262.1, read as the reverse complement.
ACCACGTGGCAGTAACGACCACAGAACCCCCCCCCCCCCCTCTATTTACATGAAATGGTTTGGTTCATTCGCAAAGCCAAAGCGAACGGCTTGCGAGTACGGTGACCATACCTTGGGAACCACTTGTCCGATTAATTTCAAACCTTGAAAAGGCACATCCTCGAGTCCCCAGCAATATACCTGGCAAGTTTCAAGTATATCGGACCGGTAGTTGTCGAGAAACAGCGGTCGCATACAGACACACACACACACACACACACACACACACACACACACACACACACACACACACACACACACACACACACACACACACACACACACACACACACACACACACACACACACACACACACACACACATTGCTGGAATTATATAGAGATTAGTACCATCCTCTCCATCTGGTTTTTTTAAAATGAGCCAGAGGTATCGTGGCTTTCCTTGAAGAACACCCAAATTCCAAGTGTAGGTAGTGTGTTCCAGTTTAACGTGTTGACATCTTCTTTTAAGGTATGATACATTTAGCGGTTTATTTGAGTTAAGTCTTCTATTTAACATCTCTTCCGTTTTAAGATTAGGAGTATATTCACTGATATACCAACACAAATCATTAATAACAAATTGATTGTTGTCTCCAAAAGCATTTTCAACCCCAAAAAGCACCCTATTTACATTATCATTCCTTTGTAGTTGAAATCTAATTTTAAGACCATACAAACTTTGTCATAATCACAAAATCCAAATATACCTTTCAGAGGTACTGCTACGGTAAAACTATTCTCTGGTTTTGTGTCATCATTATACATTGCCTTCCTTTGACTATAACCAGGGTCTGTGTTTGTACCCGTTGACATATCAGGAATAAAACCTTCAACAGCTCCCTTACCCATTCTATCACTAAACGAATATAGTGTAAATTTCATCATTTCAGATGTAGCAGAGACATAATCAACCGCTTCAACCTCTTGTGTTCCAATATACAGGCGGACACTATCAAACATTTTCCAGAAGAAATCATTTACGAGTGTAGCATTAGTATTATTCGCAGCCTTAGTGAATTTAAATTTACACAGCAAGAAACTATCAGCTATATTCAAGTAAGTTTGTTGATTATTTATTTCAAAACTTTTTGTTCCATTTGAATTCCAGTCTGTTCCTGTTATAGCATTTACCTTGAAATAGTCTTCCTTTTTAGTGGAGTTTGAAATGATAATCGTATCGTCCAAATCATAGATACTATCAATCGCTTCCATACTTGTATTTATATAGCATTAAAATTGTTGAAACCCTGACCCAAGTATTGAAATGATTTTTTGTCGTTCTTGTGAAGATAGTTGAGTTTTACCTTTTTTTATTTCTTTGATTGCTTGTAATTTATGAGACTCCTTTTGAGCATCTTTTATACTCTTTATAGCACCCGCAACTGAACCCACGGCAGAAGCAGTTGAACCAATTAGGTCTTTATGTTTAAGGATGGTTGAACCAATACCCATTAGAGTATCAATTATCCCATCTCCTTTATTTCGAAATTGATGACCTACACCTCGTTGTCTCTTAGGTTTATAGCATCCTCTCCCAAGAAACATACCTTCACCCTTATAGTATGGTGAAAGGTACATGCCCTCCCCTGTAATTATTTTATATTTTCGCAACTCGTGTTTTCTCACAATAACCATTATTTATTTATTGAAAAACTTCACGTAGGTGAATTCTGATGGATATAATTTCATCATTAAAGGATATCATACGATTATCTTGGTCGGTTATCCTAAAATTTACTCTGTATATGGTTTTTCCTGACACAGGTAAATAGACAAGATTTTTTGGTTCCATATTAAATTTATAACCAATCGGGGTTGAGTATGCACTGAATGAAAATATTGTATTTGTTCTTATTCCATCGTTATAAGCACCATCAATCAAATCACAATGAATTAATACTGAATTTATACCGGAGGATATTTGGATAACATTATCACTGTAAAACGTCCCGTTATTTTCAATCTTTTTTGAAGAGAAACCCAATAGCTCTCTAAACGAATTTTCAATCGTGAAATCAACTTTATAATTATTTTTAAGTTTAATAGTTGATTTTGAAGTGTGTTTTTGAATATCTATTACCATATTTTTGGGTTCATCACCTTTTTCTTTCATAAGGCGAGAGACCTCAGAAGATATTTGAGAAATCTCGTAAGCTCCGGGTGAAACGGTTATAGTTTTATATTCACTTCCTGGATTATAACTAAACTTGTTGTTTTTCTCTGTGATATTAAAAAGTGTATTATAAGTTTCCATCGACAATAAAGAAGCCTCATATGAGACAAGGGGGTCAAGTTGTAGTGGGTAAGGGAATGAAGCTGTGTAATCACTCGTTGTGAAATTAAAACTAAGAATTGTGCTTCTCATCTTATTTAATATCTAATAAAATATCTTTGTATTGACATTTATTAATTATTTTCATATTCATCAACTGATCTAAAATGGCGGATGCTTCATTAAAACAATTGTTGTTTCCAGCCTTCTTACTACCTTACAACAATAATAACCTATTAACTAATTGTGATGGGTCATTTGGAAGAAAGCTAACACCCGAACCAAGCTTACTTAAAGCATCAATAATATGTTTCTCCTTCTCATTCTTCTTACTTTTACCAGCAACAGAAACTCTATAATCAAGTGCATTTAGTAAATCAATATATACCCTATCTTCCTCTCTTTCCATATCAAGTGGTTCCTCAAAATATTTTGAACCGCTGAATCCGGAGTTTGTTAGAAGAAAAATTAATCTTGGAGTTAATTCAACATTTGGTTGAGCAGAACTTAAGAACACCAATTTATCATTAAATATCAATAACTTTTCTTTCACAAGATGGAACTGTGCTGGTTCTTCTGTTGGAATGAGACCTGCTCTGGTTTTTGAACCCGCCGAATATTCATTGTTTTGAAGAGCTTCCACAACATAATTAGGTGGTTGATTTACCTCAAGTTTCCGAAATAATCCTTCATCATCATATTGTAATTCTCCAAGTTCTTGCTCTGTCATTTCACTAAAATCTTTGATCATTTGAAGTTTTTTTGGAGTAAATTCTACTGTGGGAACTGTAGGTGAGTGTTGAGTTTTCAAAAGTGGTTTAAAGAATTTCTCGTTTTCTTTCAAAGACTTCTTCGCCAGTCAGTTTTTGTCTCCGTTTCTTCTTTATCCCTTCCTGTTGTTTAACAACTTTTGAAACTAATTGTTGATGTTCCTTAAACTTTCTTGCTCTTTCTTCGGCATTCATTTAGTTTTGAAAAATATCATTTAATGAATTGTAAAGGTCAATGGGAAAATGTTCCTTTTCTTCATCATTATAGTAAATGTGTTGAAATAAATCCTTTTCTTTAAATATTTCATCAAATTCTTTATTGGTATTAATACGAGTTGTTATTTCTTCTTCACTAATACTTGTATCTCTGCTTTTCATACGTTTGCGTTGTCTCCTCATCGATATCAAAACCGAATGATAAAATCTTAACTCCATCACCACACAATTGTTTAATAATTTGTCTCATTCCTTCAGGATTAGTTTCTAAAATCCCAAGACCATTAGATTTTACTTTATTTAACTCACTCTTACAATGTGAATATTTTGTAGAACCAAGAGAGACCTCCTCAAATATTTGACCTTCGTTCCTCAATCGCATATGTTCCTCCATTGAAATGTAGTAATAATCTTTCCCTTCTACTTCTCCTGGTCGCTTTGCTCTGGTTGTAGTACTCACAAAACGAATCATAGGGTGTTTAAAAAAAAAAAAACTTACAATCTTTTCATTTTTACTATTCAAGAGTTTAGATTTATGAAAGTTTTTTCCTGAAGCAGATTTACCCACAAGATTAATAATAATAGTTATCATTTATATATGTAATTATGTTTAAAATAAAAATACATCCTTTAATATCTCATCTTGTTTCACAACAATATATTTATATTTTCCAAACGTGTTTCATATAATTTTCAAATTCTTTTTTACTACATAACGTAGAGCAATTATCTCTCCAAATTTTTTTTACATCTATTGAATTTAACTTAGCTTAAATAAAATAAAAGTATTGGCATTGTTTCTTATTGAGCGTCGAGGGAGTTGGAAAATATGACTGACTAAGATAAATACAATTACAAGAAGAATGTCTCCCTCTTGTATAGTAGCTGTCCATTACTGTTTGGTTTCTCTCATTAACACAATCATCAAAGATAACGAGGTTCTTTTTTGATTTATCTAAATCTTGAGGTGAAGGTATATCATCCGTATTATCACTGAGAATACAAGTTATGGGTTTTGGTTTCGATTTTGATTTCTGTGTATCACAAAATAATTGTATTATATCTTCAATATTATAATCATTTAGTTTGTTTTGAAGTTTAAATAAACCGATAATGTCTTCCTTTTTAAGACCCGCATTAAAACCTTGTGATAGTAGTTGATACTCGGGTTGAAAACTTGACTTCGTAAAAATTATTAAATTATCATAATCTAAAAAATTAGGACCAAGGAGCATCTTTAAAAGTAAACAGGTTTTTCCACATCCGCTTGAACCAACTATTAGACATCTCAATGAATTTGGAATGTTTTTATGGTTATTAAATTTTATCTTATTTTCCCAAACGGGTAAAAAATCATTCATTTATATATTTGGAAAACAAGTCATCTAACTTTTTTTGAGCTATTTTAGAAACTCTATATTTTATCCTGAGTTCAGGTTTAATTTCAAAATAATTCATTATTTTATTTATATAGTATCTTGTATTAACATTTCCATTAAAATTATTTTGAATAATAAATATCATTAAACCCTTATACATTTCCTCAATACAAATAGTCTCTTCCCTTGAAAGAAATGGTGTATTATCATCACAATACTTAACATTCATCTCTCTTATTAATCTTGTAAAGTAATTCATTTTTGGTTCTAATTTAAAAGAGATATATTTTTATATATTTTTTATTATCATTAATTAAAATTAAATCACAGAAAATACATTGTTTATATGAACCCTCATTATTAAGCCCTATTCTATCACAAGCCGGACAATTCTCTAATTTATCATATGGAGAGTCTGGAAATTCTAAATATCCTTCAGAACTTATCATATTTATATGGTAAATTTTTACTTAAACTAAACGCAAGTTTATTCATTAATAAATACAATGTTTCAAAGCACAAAAGACAAATTTCAATCAATCTCTACTTGATTCGTAGAATCAACATCCCTTAGTTTGGGGGGATGCTGGTGAAAGATAGAGAAAAATATGTCAAAGATGTTAAATTGAACAAAGATAAATATGGAAATTTTTGGGTAAAACCAGTTATGAAAAATAACATGAGCCCCTCTATTTCATTTAAAGGAAGAGCTCTAACTATACCTGGAAAGACATCCATTAAATAAATCTAACAAAAGTTTCTCCTCTACTCCTGGCAATTTATTCAAAGCTTGAAAAAGTGATCGATCGCGATACTTTGAAAAAGAATGATAAGACCATCAACAATACTCGTGGAGAAATTTGTATTTACTTTAATAATCCAAAGGGTGTAGATATAAGTAAAATGAATGATGTTAATATTTCTGGTGAAATGTCATTTCGTTCTATGATAGTTAGAGATTATTTAAAGATAACTTTTGATATTAAAAATGTAGAGATTGAATCTGTTAATGAAAGAAAGTATATAGATATTGATGGGAATGTTTTTCCTGCTAATTAAATGAGTCATTACAGCAGTGAAGATTTTACTATTTTATTGAACTCGGACGATAGTGATGATAGCATTTCATTGAACTCGGACGATGGTGATGATAGTATTTCATTGAACTCAAATGATAGTTATGATGCTAATAGTTTGTGCTCAAATGATAGTTATGAGAGTAGCTTTATTGATGACTGAGTATGATTCTGAGTATTCATGTGATAGTTATGACTCAGATGATTCTGACTGAAAAAGTGTTTTAGTTTAAGTATAGTTTCATATATAAAAAAATATAAATAAAAAATAAATAAATATAAGCCTTATAATTATAGCCTTATAATTAAGCCTTAAGCTTAAGCTTATAATTAAGCTTATAATTAAGCCTTATAATTAAGCCTTATAAATAAGCCTTATAATTATAAATAAAAATAAAATATTTATAAATATATAAATAAATAAATAAATAAATAAAAAATATATATATATATATAAAAAGCCTGTAAAAAGGCACTTTCTTCTATAAGTGTTTTACTTTAAGCACAGTTTCATCTTTAAAAAAGCGTCCAAAAAGGTGTTTTACTTTAAGTATAATTTTGCTATATAAATATGATCAAAGCAACGTATTGCGACGTTTGTGAACAAGAATATAAACAATACAAAAGACACCTTAAAACTAACAAACACACATTTAATCTACTTCACCTACTATCTCCTATTCAGAAGGAAACAAAACACTGTTCTGCCTGTAATAAAAATATCCTCAAGAAAGGCTTCGAAATCCATCTTAAAACAAATCAACATTTATCAAATTTTATCACAACTAAAAACTCTGATGGTGCATTCAAAGGACATATTAAAATAAGAGTCTAACTTCAAACCTCCTGAACCAGAGTCTATAGTTGATGCTGTAGAAATAGTTAAACCTGCTGTTCAAACGTTGATTGAAAAAACACTAAAAGAAATGAAACCACTTAAATTTTATATGGGAGTAAAATTAGAAATGACAAAGGACAAAGGAGTTATAGATACACCATACATGAGAACTGAGCCACACTTTATATCTTCATATCAAGATCTTAAAACATCAGGAGTCTATGATGAACTTATTAAACAAGAGCAAGATGTGGATAATTCAATCGTAGGAAGTGGATTCAATATAGGAAAAATTATTTACATAGACATTCATATTCTTAAATCAGATCCTCTAAAAGCTTCTTCTTACATTGATTTACCCAGTGTTATCAAAAATAGAAAAGCAGTTATCAATATCAAAAATAAAGACAATAAATGTTTTCTCTGGTCTATTCTAGCACACTTACATCCTCCACATTTTCATGATGAAAGAGTATCTCATTATAAAAAATATGAGAATACATTAAATACGAAAGATCTAAAGTTTCCGATGACTTTAAATGATATTCCTAAATTTGACAAGTTGAATAATTTATCAGTTAATGTTTATGGTCTAACAGAAACAAACAACATTCAGGTTTTAAAGCTTTCTGACAATTGTAAACAAACTCATATTAATCTTCTATATTTTAATTCAGACGAAAATTCACATTATACATCCATCAAAGATATTACAAAATTAATAAAACCACAAGTATGTAAAAGAACAAATAAAATATATATTTGTATGCGTTGTCTTAACTTCTTCCATACACAAGAAAGATTAGATAAACATTCAAATTATTGTGGTGAACATAAATCAACGGTAATCAACATGCCTAAAAAAGGCTCAAAGATCACATTCAAAGATGAAAAGAAAACAATAAAACATCCATTTGTTATATATGCTGATTTTGAAAGTATTTTAGAAAAAATTGATACTGCTTCTCCAGATCCAAAAGAATCATACACAAATAAATATCAAAAACATACTCCTTGTGGTTTTTGTTATTATATCAAATCATCCGTTCGTGATGAATATAACAAGTTAGAGATGTATAGAGGCTCAAATACCCCAGAGGAGTTTGTGAAACGACTAGAAAAAGACTGTGTTCGATTAACCAAGATAATGAGAGAAACCAATAAACCAATGTCCTTAACAAGTAAAGAAAAAAGAGAATTTAGACAGCCAAAGGCTGCCTGTCATATTTGTGAGAAGAAAATTGGTAAAGGTCTAAAGGTTAGAGACCATTGTCATCTCGCTGGTAAATATAGAGGTCCGGCTCATCAATGTTGTAATATTAATTATCAACTCCCCTCTTTCATTCCTGTTTTTCTTCATAACAACGCTCATTATGATACACATCTATTTATCAAGGAACTCTCAAAGACTTCTGTAAGTATCTCAGCAATTCCAAACACGGATCAGAAATACATTTCATTCACAAAAACAATTCACACATCTCCTATTACTCATATTAGATTTCTTGATACATTTAAATTCATGGCAAGTCCATTGGCTAACTTGGTTCAAAATCTAAAAGAGTTTCCATGTCTTTCAGAGTATTTTTCAGATAAAGATTTACTAACACAAAAGGGAATTTACCCCTATGACTATATGGACTCATTTGAGAGATTCAATGAAACACAACTTCCTTTAAAAGAAAATTTCTATTACAAATTAAATAATAGTCATATATCTGATAAAGATTATGTACATGCACAAAATGTTTGGAAAAAATATAACATTAAGAATCTTGGTGAGTATCACGATTTGTACCTCAAAACTGATGTGCTTTTGTTGGCTGATGTGTTTGAGGCTTTCAGAACAATCTGTCATTCTGGATATGGATTGGATCCTGCTCACTATTACACTGCTCCTGGATTGGCTTGGAGCGCGATGTTGAAAATGACAAAACAAGCTTTGGATTTAATAACCGATGTTGATATGCTTTTGATGATTGAAAAGGCAAAGAGAGGAGGAATTTCACAAGTCTGTTCAAAGAGATATGCTAAAGCAAATAACAAGTACATTCCAAATTATGATCCATCGGTAGAGAGCTCCTACTTGATGTATTGTGATGCAAACAACCTGTATGGCTGGGCAATGTCTCAGGCTCTTCCTTATGGAAAACTTAGATGGGTAAAGGAAAAAGATTACAAAAAGGTTTTACAAGATGTATGTATCTCTACACGAAAAGAATTGGATGATTCAAAGGTTGGTTATTATTTTGAGGTCGATTTGAAATATCCAGAGGAACTCCATAACCTACACAAAGATCTCCCATTTGCTTGTGAAAAGGAAAGTCCAAAGAAGGAGTGGTTAAGTGATTATCAACAATCATTTAATATAGGTGAATCAACAGAAAAATTACTTACTACATTATATAACAAGAAAAATTATGTTCTACACCAAAGAAATTTGTGACAATATTTATCAAAAGGTCTAAGAGTAGAGAAGATTCATAGGGTTCTAAAGTTCAAGCAAAGTCATTGGTTAAAGGGGTACATTGATTTTAATACACAAAGAAGAACAGAGTCAAAAACAGATTTTGAGAAAGACTTTTATAAATTGATGAATAATGCGGTCTTTGGTAAGACCATGGAAAATGTGAGGAAAAGACAAAATATCAGACTATCAACATCTTGGAAACAAGCATCAAAATTAATTAATAGACCGAGTTTTACTAGAGCTGAGGTCTTTACTGAGAACTTTTGTGCGATCCATTTGATTAAAGAGAGTATTGAAATGGACAAACCTATTTATATTGGAACATCAATTCTTGATTTATCAAAGTCATTAATGTATGATTACTTTTATAATAACTTGAGGAATAAATATCAAAATGATGTTAATCTACTTTATATGGATACAGATAGTTTTATTTTACAAATTAATACTGATGATGTTTATTCAGACATGAAAAAGGACATTAATATCTATGACACTAGTAATTACAGTCCAGAGAGTGAGTTGTTCTCTTCTAAAAATAAAAAGATGATTGGAAAGTTTAAGGATGAATTAGGAGGAAATGTCATGAGTGAATTTGTGGGATTGAGGTCTAAGGCTTATGCTTATAAATACATTGTGAATAACGTTGAAAAAACTGATAAGAAGTTAAAAGGTGTAAAGAAAAATGTTATTAAAGAAACAATAAACTTTAAGGATTATTATAACTGTTTAACAACAAAGAAAGAAGAGTTTAGAAAGATTAATGGAATAAGAAGTTATAAACATAAATTATATTCAGAAGAGGTGAATAAGAAAGCATTGGGGGCTTTTGATGATGAGAGGTTTATTTTAGAAAATGGAATTGATAGTCTCCCTTATGGTTATATAAGTATATAAGTGATAAGTTAAAAAAGGGGGGGTTAGGGATTTTAACGGGCTACCGCCGCCTTTTTACTATTATATAAATGATAGAACCAAGTACCAACCAGACTAAAGAGTGGAGGTGTAATCAACCTTGGTATATAAATGGTAAACATAACGAATGTGAAAAATATCAAATAGGTATAATTGAAAAGACAACTGGTAAAAAAATTTACAAAACAAATAAGATAATTAATTTAAATACCGGTGAATTGGGTAAAAAAGATGGAAATATTTTTGAGTGGACGGAAAACTTTGATGGTTGTCAGGAAAATATATACTTTAATTTAAAAATGGTATGTGGCACTGGAGGCGCTCAAACAAGAACATTGAGGGAGGTTTACCATTTTATCTTAGCTCAGTTAAAATATCTTAATAAAGAACCAAACTCAAACATCTTTTTTGTTAATATATTAGATGGTGAAGGGAGTGGCAAGATAATTAAATTATTTCCCACGCATAAACAAATATTTGTAGGATCAATGTTTGAGTGGTCTACTCGGGATCATTGATAGTAAGAGTACCATAAGACCAAGGGAGAATCATTGTTTGAGTATCAAAAGGCTAAAAGGTTCGTAAAGAGGTGAGAAGAAAATTAACATGGAAGTGAATGGGTCGATGTTTGAGTGGGTCAAAGATAATCTGCCAGATGATATGTAGAAGAAGGATTATAGGTCTATAAGAGAAAACAAATATTTGTAGTGTTTGAGTGGTCTAATGAACAACATTAAGGATAGGTACTATAGACAAAAGGTTCATAAAGATGAGGGTGGGAGAAATAGAGGTGTTAATGGGCAATGAGGTTAAGAGGAAAATTAACATGTAAGTCAATGGGAAAATGAGTGTGTCCCAGAAGCAACATATATACACTACTCGTGATGTTCCATTCCCGCCGCCAGACTGATTCGCTCAGAGCGATCACGTGATGTTCCATCCCGTCACACGTCACTTCACCTTTTATGCGATCGTGTTTTGTATCGATTTTGTGCGATATGAATTAAATGTCTTTGAAACAGCTGTGAAACGTCTTTCCACAACCCTTCCGTAACCGATTGGAGCAGTTTCTTGCCGCACAAAACGAGATCCGCAAAGCGAGTTGGTCGAGTCATGCTGACCAAGATGGCGACACGGCGGCTTCACTTTTCACGGAGTATGAGCGTTCTATATATTTTCAATTCAGTGAGCCCGTGAATTGTGGCATAGACATGACCATTGGGCCTTCACGGTGTAATTTGTGCGAGGCTTTTGTCCGAGTGAGCTTGAGTCGAGAGGGCGAATGTACGGGTTGGGAATGTTCGGGTCTCCCTTCCCCCGCCAGGCAACGCCGGGTAAGACAACTGAAGGCGAGATGGGATAAATCTGTGCATGAGAGAGATCAGTTTGCTTTGGAAGAATTCCCAGGAAGAATTGATGTCAGAGGCAGTGGAGATGGGAGACCAATCCAGACGATTGATGGCTGCTTGAAGACCGTCCCAGTCGGCCTGAGTGAAATGCCAGACTCGCCGATGCTGAGGAGGCTCTCTGAGAATGGCCAGAGAGATGTCCACTTTGACAAGCACATGATCAGAAGAACCGATTGGAGCAGAAGAAGAGCAGCAGACATTAGCAGGGAAGTTAGTCATAACCAAGTCTAGAAGAGAAGATACTCCATTGGCTGAGATCCGGGTCGGGAAATTGACAGATTGTGTCAATCCCAGTGAGTCACAGAAGTCCTTTGCTGAGGTGCCATGACTGGTGAGAGAGGAACCCACACCCAACCAGGTGGCATGATGACAATTGAAGTCACCACATATGAGGAAGAGAGAGTTGGGATGAGTGGATAGAAGTTGGTCCATGTTGTCAGACAGTGAAATGTAGATGGAGTCATCACTGTTTGGGGGACGGTCCAGAACACATATGAACAAAAGGTGGGAGCGGAGAGGAAGCCGTAGCCAGAGGTACTCCTGGGGGTGAGGAGGAGAGAGGGCAGTGCACGGAGAGTGAGGAAGAGAGTTTTTGATAAAGATAGCCACCCCACCACCAGGCCAAGGCTCAGGTCTATCATACCGGAGGAGGGAGTAACCAGGAAGAGATATTAAGGAATCAGAGACATCTTGAAGGAGGAAAGTCTCTGTTAAGCAGATCAAGTCTGGATTGTCAGAAGCAACCTGTATGGAGAGATCAGTCAGGTTTGAGCGAAGGCCCCGGATGTTTGAGGTCCATACCGTTAATGAAGAGAGAGGGGGAGCATCGGGTACAGGACAGGGGAGGGGAGGAGTAGGGTAAGATGAAGGATGAGAGGGGGAGGTAGGGAGAGCAGTTGTTAGTGTGTCAGCGATTGCAGAAGAGTTCCAAGAAAGGGAAGGATGAGGAGGATGAAAGGTTTGAAGGTGAAGGGATGAGGCACAGAGAGGGGTTGTTTGAGGGGGGGCAGAGGAAAGAAGAAGGTTGGGGGGGGGGGTGGAGGTATGAGATAGAAGGGAGACGAAGTGGGGAGGAGGCAGCTTTGAGGAGGAGGGGGGAGGAGGGAGAATTGGAGAGGAATGGTATGGGGGGAGATTTGAATGGGAGGGGTTGGGGGGGAGTTTTGAAGGGGAGGAGTGAGGGGGGAGTTTAGGAGGGGAAGGGCAAGGGGGGAGTTCAGGAGTGGAAGGGCAAGGGGGGAGTTCAGGAGTGGAGGGGTAGGGGGGGAGTTTAAGAGTGGCGGGGCAAGGGGGGAGTTTAGGAGTGTAGGTGCAAGGGGAGGGATTTGGATGGGAGGGGCAAGAGGGGAGTTTAGAAAGTGGATGATTAATGAAAGACGAACATTGAAAACAAATTGGGTTTGTTGTGATTTTCAAGTTAGCAATCCGGTTCAGAATGATGGAGGAGGGATGGAATGAATGTGAATTTAGACCATGTAGTGAGGGAGACGTATAAGATATTGAATTTCTTTTTTTTGAGGTGGAATGAGTTGGAGAGGAAATTGAGAAAAGCCTTTTAAATAGGAAGAAAAACAGCGTGTTGTAAAATACCACTGAGTAAAACACTGAAGGGGAAAGGTTATACATATTTAAATAATATTTAAACAGAACCGTGAACAATCTTATGTGCACAAAAATACCAACGGGGGGAGAGCCGAGAGGGACCACCACGAGTCACGTGAAGAGGATATTGAAGATCAAGGATAGAGGGAGGCAGCCCGATGCAGGGTTGCTGCATGTGTATGGGCAAAAGAAGAAGGCAGCAAGGAGAGCTGTGGATAAGGTGAGGAATGATATGGAAGATGAGGTGTACAATAAGTTGGAAGAGGATGGTGGGAGGAAGATGGTCTATAAATTGACTCGTGACAGGTTGTTGTTGTTTTTGTATACAAAGTCGAGGCTCGTGTAAGAGCAACACATAAAACACAAACACAATAAAACAAACTAAAAGGAGCGGGAGACAAGAGACGGAGAATGAGGGAAGCACAACAAAGGTTGAGAACAGGGAAAGTGTGGAAGGGTGGGGCTGGGAGAGGGAAACGGTATAAAACAAATGGACACGACTAGGACTTTCTGGAAAGAAAAACGGAATTTGAAAAAGGTGAATTTTGGGTGGATTGACAGGGGTAGAAAATATCAAGGTTCTGGATGGGAGAAGATAAGAGATAATGGTGAACAGCTGTTTTGAAGAGTTGGAGGGAGGAGTGGGATTGAAGAGAATGAGGGAGTTACAGAGGTGGGAAACAGAGGAATGAAAGAGTGAAGGTGAGGAGAGAGTGTTGCTTTTGGCAGTTTTACCACAAAATATTTGGGGGACAGGGCACAGAGCAGGGGGTGCAAGGCAGGAGAGGAGCTGGTAGAAGACAGAAAGACCAACAACCTGCCTGCGGTGAGAGAGTGAATGGCCCTCAGAATCGGCTTCATCGCGGGAGATTCCAATGATTCTAAAAGCCTTGTTTACGACAGCGTGAAGAGGGTCTCGGTGTGAGGCAGGAGCACCAGCCCAGAGAGGACAGCAGTATTCCATCAAGCTGTGGATAAAGGCTTTTATGTGGTGAGGAGCTCAGGTGAGCCAAGAAAGGACTTCGCACGATGGAAGATGCCCAGTCGGCAACTGGTTTTCGAGGCCAGCTTGGAAATTTGGTTTTCCCAGGAAAGATCATGGCAGATAGTGAGACTCACAAGCTTGAGTGACGGAACTTCTTCGAGAATTGTTGAGAAAGTAGATTGGAGGGTTGTCCAGACGGTCTTTTCGGAGAGACATCGTGAGAGTGTGAGATTTGTCAGGATTGAAAGACATGTTCCACTTGTTTGATCAGTTTGCGATTTTGTCCAGATCTGCAGAGAGTGAGGAGGCATGTTCTGATGCATGAAGAGGCATGCATGTTGAGGCATTCAGGATTGAAAGACATGTTCCACTTGTTTGACCAGTTTGTGATTTTGTCCAGGTCTGGAAAGAGTGAAGAAGCTGCCGACTGCTGATATGAGGGTTGAGATATGGAGCGGCAGAGAGTGGAGTCATCAGCAAAGAGATATAGAGGATTTTGTCGAGAGTCGGAGAGATCATTGATGAAGACCAGAAAAAGCACAGGGCCCAGAACACTGCCTTGGGGAACTCCAGCCTGGACAGGAAGGAGAGATGAAAGAATTCCATTTGGAGCCACATCTTGACTACAACAGGAGAAAGGAGGAGAGGAAGCCATGCATGTAGATATTCATGGATACCATAAGAGGAGACTTTGGTGAGCAGAGCAGGGTGCCAGACCGTATCGAAGGTACGAAATATGTCAAGGGAGACGGCTGATTTCCTGTTTGTCATTGAGGACCTCCATCCATTGTTGAGACAGCAGAAACAGCATGTCTAAAGTAGAGTGGTCAGAATGGTCTGAATCCAAATTGATGAACAGAGATAAAGCCATTGGAGAAAAGGAAGGATTTAATATCAGAAGCGATGATGGATTATTGCCCAATCACAATGAATTTGACCTCACAACGATGTTAAGCAAGTGCTAAGACTTTACAGATAATTGAACGACATTTGGGCAGACGGCACAACAACAAATATGAACAGTATCACAGCCAGCAGCGGCATTCAACTCGTTGCTGAAGAGTTGTTTTCACTGCTGTAAAATAGCGGCGGCCGTCGCTAACAGGAATTAACCCAAAGTTGCGTCCACTCAGAGAGTACAATAAGAAGAGGACTCAGGAATTAACCCAAAGTTGCGTCCACTCATAGAGAGTAAAACAAGAAGAGGACTAGAACGCCACTCTGACGTCGACCGATATGCCTCCACCCACATTATTAAATCATTATACATACTTGTACCAAGTTTGATTTAAATCCCTTAAGCTCTTCTCAAGTATCACATTTTTACCTGACATGACCTCTGACCAGTTTACCCCAAAATCGAATCAGTTAATCTTTACATCATTATACATACATGTACAAAGTTTGAATTTGATCCCTTCAATCGTTCTCAAGTAATATACCTATTAGACTCTGACCTTTGACCTCTAGAACCCAAAATCAAATCGGTTCATCTTTGCATCAAAATGCATACTGGTACTAACTTTGGTCAAAACTCCATCACTGGTTCATATGTTATCGTGGTAAAAGGATTTTAATCTTCCATGACCTCTGACCCTTGACCCCAAATATAATCAGTTCATCTTTATATTATACATACCTGCACCAAGTTTGACTTGGATCCCTTCAGCCATTCTCAAGTTATCAACCTATCAGAGACTTTGACCTTTGCCATATTGACCCCAAATTCAAATCAGTTCATCTTTGCATCATAATATATACTTGTACAAACTTTGGTCAAAATCCCATCACTAGTTGACAAGTTATCAGAGTGAAAGGATTTTCATCTAACATGACCTCATGACTTGATGGTCCTCTAACATGACCTAAGGTTGAGATGGTTTGGTCATGTGTTGAGGAAGGATGAAAGTGACTGGTTGAGAAGAATGATGGAAATGAATGTAGAAGGAAGTAGAGGACGGGGAAGACCGAGAAAGACTTGGCTAAAGATGGTGGAAGAAGAAATGCGGGCGAGGGGGTTAACAAGGAGAGATGCAGAAAATAGGGCAAAATGGAGAAGATTGTCATGGGGACCGCAAGGCTAACCCCCGCTCTAGCAGGGAAAATGGCCTTAAAATGCATGTTGTTGTATGACCTCTGACCATTGAACTTCGACCTTGTGACCCTAAAAGCTAATCATTTGATCTTCACTTTATTATCCATACCTGCACCAGGTTTGACTTGGATCTCTTCAGCCATTCTCAAGTTATCAACCTATCAGAGACTTTGACCTTTGCCATATTGACCCCAAAATCAAATCAGTTCATCTTTGCATCATTGTACAAACTTTCGTCAAAATCCCATCACGAGTTGACAAGTTATCAGAGTGAAAGGATTTTCATCTAACATGACCTCTGACCATTGAACTTTGACCTTGTGACCCTAAAAGCTAATCAGTTAATCTTCACTTTATTATACATGCCTGCACCAAGTTTGACTTGGATCCCTTCAGCTGTTCTCAAGTTATGGTAGAAACGAAAACCTATCACGGACGGACGGACAGTCGGATGGGCAACCCCGAAAACATAATGCCTCCAGCGGCTTCTTAAAGTCGCATCAACAATGGACCTGCCAATGGGCATTTTGGAGTGGTGTGGAGGGGTTTTGCATGTTTGTAGATTTTAAAGCATTAGGATGAAAAGAAGAAGTAACAATAAAATCATGGACTGCATGTTTCAATGACGTTTTCTGTCATGATCAACCTATCCCCAGGAAGGGCAGGCAAAAATTTAAAAATATGGATTAAAAGCACAGATTGTTTATCAGCCTCACATTTTGACCTTGTACCATTGCAGAATCTGAAAGTGGTCAAATGAAAAGAATGTGCAAAACGGAAACAAAAGCTTGAGAGAGAGTGCACGGAGAAGATGATGAGTAAATTGGTTGTGGAGCTGGCTCTGACACCGCTAAAACCTGCAGGAAAGCAATCACTGGGGCATCAAGAAATGCAGAATAAGTCTACATCAGCCTGGACATACCACACGCTAGAAAAAAATCCCTGAAGAATCGCAGGGCATTATGATGGAGGATAAGTATATAAAGTATGAAGAAAAAGTACAGGCAGACGAAGATAGCAACATGGCGATAAATAAAGGATGGAAAGAAAAGGCACTAAAACGAGTCAAAGGGGATTTCAGAAGGAAAAGCTCTTTCAACGCCAATACTTCCTTGGATTTCAAGAATGAATTTGAGTCAAAGGTAGAAATCTATACATCTGAAAGAAAATTTCAGTGCATGGAGATGATGAGAAAAAGTGAAGAACTTGTGGAGCTGGCTGGTATACCAGAACCACCTGCAGGAAAGCGATTGCTGGAGAATCGTGAAGAGCACAATGGTGAGTCTGCACCAGACTGGACGTACCCCACACTGGAAACGATCATTGAAGAATCGAACAGCATTGTGGAAGATGAGGATGAGGATGAGAAGCATGAAAGAGTGCAGGTAAACTCCAGCATGACGATAAATAAAAGATGGAAAGAAAAAGTACCAAACGGAGTTAAAAGGGACTTCAGAAGGAAAAGCTCTTTTAACACAAAGAATTACTTGGATTTCAACAATGAAGTCGAGTCAAATGTAGAAATCTATACACCAGAAAGAAAGCTTCAAAAAAACGACTTTAAAAATGAACAAATGCAACCCGTGGACAGAGAAGGTATCGATGGCCGAGCAGTTGAGGGGAAAAGCAAAGAGGTTGAACAGGACGACCATTCTTCGATCGATGACACGCAAAGTGTCGATAAAACGTATTCTTCTGCCGAGAGAGGACTCTCGCTTTTCTGCCTGTCTCCACTGGCAAATGCATCTTTTGACCGGTCAAAGACTCCTGGCATCAAGTGGAAGCGACAGAAGTGCAAGACAAGGCAGAGAACAAAACAAAAGGTACGTGATGCAATTTTGCTTTGAATGTTGCACAGCAAACACGATTAGCTTTCGTCCAACGGAAGAACACAGAATACATCCTTGACTGCAGTACTAACAACAACAACAAATAACAGGCATTTTAAGGCCATTTTCCCTGCAAGAGCGGGGGTTAGCCTTGCGGTCCCCATGACAATCTTCTCCATTTTGCCCTATTTTCTGCATCTCCCCTTGTTAACCCCCTTGCCCGCATTTCTTCTTCGACCATCTTTAGCCAAGTCTTTCTCGGTCTTTCCCGTCCTCTACTTCCTTCCACATTCATTTCCATCACTCTTCTCAACCAGTCACTTTCATCCTTAACACATGACCAAACCATCTCAACCTGTTCCTCTTCACAGCATCAATCACAGGCTCTATTCCCATCATCTTTCACAATTCATCATTTGTCTTCCTCTCTCTCAACTATACTCCAAACATCCACCGAACCATTCGCATTTCCACCCTTTCCAGACTTCGTTGCTGCTCGACGTTCATTACCCATGTCTCGCTCCCATAAATCATAACACTTCTCACACATGCAGCATACACCTTTCCCTTCAGCTTTAACGACACTCCCCTTCTCGCCAGCACGACACTCAGTTCCCGAAACTTCTTCCATGCATATCTCTCTAGCAACCGTTGCCGAGTCTGATCCACTTTCTCCATTCAGCATGTCTCCTAGGTAACAAAATGTTTTCACACCTTCCAGCTTCACACCGTCTCCAAGATCCAACTTAACATTTCCTCCATCTGTAGCTCCCTCTGTGCACACCTTACACTTGAATGTAGCTGCCACACTGGTTAATGACCCTCTCAAACCACTACATTTTTGATGAACCCACTCAGCGCACATTGTACATTGAATGGAATTCACTCCGACACCCTTCCTGCACACAGCCCACGGCCACTTCCCAGTTCTTTCCACCTCACCACATGCTTTACCACTTGCCATCACCTTCGTTTTTTCCGATATTCACCTTCAGACCTTTTGTCTCCATGTCTCCAGACCGTAGTATTAACCATGCAAAAAAATGTAAACTATGACATGAAAGTACCAAGAGGCACTATGAAGGTCTGGGAACAAAATACTCACAATATTTAATTGGTTTTGGTTAAATTTAGAATTTTTCAATATTCCGATTCCGATGCCCCAAACTCTGTTGCGGAGCGTCAGTGCTGCTGAAGAAGTTTCTTAGCAAGGGTTATACCGGGTGGTTTGCCATTGCCTTCCCAGGAGAAATTTGTTCATGGTGCTGGCGATACCTCGCATACTCCTCGTGGAGGACTCAGTGGGATCTTTAACGTCCACCAGCTTATGTCGGCAGATGGGATGTCCAGTTTAATGTCCATCCTAGGGATGGCACACACATTGAGGAATCATCCTGATTTTTCAATATATCAGTGCATGTACTTGGAAAAAACAAACAAAAAAAACCCCCCTTGATTATATATTGAACCACAACGGCACTTGGTAGAGAGCATACCTCCACCAAACTAAACAGTTTACGTTTTGTATCCCACTGATCGGCCGGATCTGGATCTTCACCAAAATCGAATCAATTTGTCCTCGTCACACACCCAACCTGTCCGCCAAGATTCATCCAAATATGTCCATAACTGAGATTTTGTGCTCAGACAAACGGGTGAAAACATAATCTTCGGTGGCGGAGGTTTAAAAAACAAACGGTCTGCATATGTCTCAGACTATGATCTCTTTTTGAGAAATAACTCCGCTCAAAGTAATTGAAAAACAAACAAACTAGAACGCCACTCAGTAGAGCGCATACTCCCGCCGTGGGTCAAGTTGGAATAATACGTTTTGTTTAACATCCCCTCTCCCCAAAACAATAAATGAAAAAGAAAGTAGGCCCTAACTGTCAGAGAATTTATTTTGATATATCTCGGAATTGGAGGAGAAAAACATCATTTAAGAATAAGAATAAAAGCTTTAATGCAGTAAAACAGAAAAGAATTCCCCAAAAAAAATTCCTGGATCCAGAATAATATCCTGAGCTTCAACAAAAAGTAATCAATTCTTCCTTATCCCAAGGGCAATCATCCCACCGACTTTCGTCCAAATCCATTCAGAACTTTTCCAGATATCTTGTTCACAAACACACGAACACACACACGGACAGACACGATCGAATGCATTACTCCCTGGCGGGAGTAACAAACTTTCATGAAGTAGTTTTAAAACTTGCCTGACAAACTGACAGACTTGTAAGCATGTAAACCATTTTATTAACATCAAAATAATGGAGAAAAGAATACAGAATGGCATCACAGCACAATATTACTCTACTGTGTTGTATCGATACATTGCTTTCATAGTTTTCATCATGAAATCCAGGGGGTGAATAAGCAATGAATACACGTCATGTGCAACCTGTGTCTCACAGCACTGGATAGATGAGAAAGAATGGACAACTCGGGCGTGCACACTGATTGAGGAAGCGGAAGACTACGAGCTGCAAATCGAGTGAATGAGTGATATTTACTGTACAAACTTTGTGGAAGACACTATTGTTTTCCCCTCAAAATGATCAGTTTCCGGAAAGAAAAGTGGATTTACGGCAGCCCCCTCTCCCCCCCAACCCCAACCCACCTTGATATGGTAACTCCAGCATGACCAACTTCCTGCAATAAATCCTGATTTTAACATTATCAGTTGTTTGGCTACCCATCGTCAGTGTTTCAGGTTTTATAATATGCAATATAATTATAATAGAATGAAAGTTCCTCAGAATGGTTTATTTATACAAGCCCAAGCTGTACAAATTAATTTCATGTAATGTACATGAAGGGAGCAGCATAGAGTGAAACTCTTATACCAACTGAGAAGTGGCCATTCGTTTCTCAAAACCTGGAATTCAAAAAGGGGGGAGGACAGGAAATGGCGGGAGGGAGGAGGAATTAAATAAAAAAAGTGAAAAACATTTAACATTTATCAAGACAACATTATGTGAAACTTGAAGAGAAAAATTGAACCTATTTTGTACAATACCAATATATATCTACCAATTAAAACCACAGGGATGGAGAGAAAATACCAAGATGTATAATTTATCTTTTATTAAACTCACTATCCTTGTCCTTGTGTTTTACACTTCTCCCTTCCCCCCCCCCCCCCCCTTCCCATGCCTCCTCCCCCCGGGCCCTCTCCCTTCCACACATCTCCCTGCTCTCGGATGTTGTGTTTGTGTGCTTCCCCTTCTCTCCCCATCTTGTCTTCCGCTCCCTCTTTTTGTGTATTTTGTTTGTCTGGTTGATTTGTTTGTGAAGTAAATGTTAGCTCTTTCACGAGCCTCGATTCAGTATACAAAAAAAAAACTATAACAGGCAATTAATAAAACGTTTAAAATATCCATAAATTGAATATTAAAACAAATAATCATGAACCAGATTCAGTGGTGTTAGAGTTAGAGTGTCTGCTCAGAGTCTGGGAAGTCAGTGGTTCAGACCCCAGCCGAGTCATACCAAAGACTCAACAAGAATGACCACACTGTGCTTGCAACCTGCGATACAAAAATATATATATTTCCGCCTCCTCTGTGCTCTCAACTTCCTCGTCCTTACTGTTGCAGTTATTATACAATTCATGTCTGAGGGTCTTCACGGTTTGGTTCAATATCAAATACGAGTCGGACAGATGGCTTCCTTCTGTGTCCATCTTGTCCACCCCATCCTTGCATGTTTTGCGTCCTGGTTTTAATTTAACAGCCTTGGGGGAGGAGAGCGAAGGAGTGGGAGGAGGAGGAGGGGAGAGGGTGGGAGAAGGTGGAATTCAGTTGGGGAGGACAAGGAGGGTTGGGGAACAAGGACTGGGGTAGTGGTGGAGGAGGAGGGGTGGGAGAGTGGAGGGGGAGGGGTGGGAGAGTGGGAGTTGTGTGGGGTAGTGGTGGAGGAGGGGCGGGGAAGTGGAGGAGGGGGTGGGGCAGTGGAGGAGGAGGACGAGTGGGGGAGTGGGAGTTGTCTGGGCTGTGAGTGTTGTTACAAGTATATCTTTTTTGTTTGGTTCTGGGACCACAACATAGATTAAACTCAATTTTTGCATATATTGGTGAAAGGGAAAGCGTGTGTGTGTGTGTGTGTGTGTGTGTGTGTGTGTGTGTGTGTGTGTGTGTGTGTGTGTGTGTGTGTGTGTGTGTGTGTGTGTGTGTGTGTGTGTGTGTGTGTGTGTGTGTGTGTGTGTGTGTGTGTTTTTTTGTATACTGAATCGAGGCTCGTGAAAGAGCTGACATTTACTTCACAAACAAATCAACCAGACAAACAAAATATATAAAAAGAGGGAGCGGAAGACAAGAGAATGGGAAGCACACAAACACTTGAGAGCACACAACATTTAAGAGCAGGGAGATGTGTGGGAGGGAGAGGGCTTGGGGGGAGGAGGCGTGGAAAGGGGGGGGGGGGGGGTTATAACCATGGCCGCTGCTAACCAATTACGTCAACAGGAAATGGTAAGAATCCAACTGCTCTCCTCCATGGATATTTTTACGAGTCTGATTTTCATTCAGGAACACAATTGTAGTTAACCATCCTGAACTAGCCATTCTTTTGTCCAAATGCTGAAAATGATGTTTAAAAGTTTATTTAAATTACAGATTTCACGCTGGCAAGGGCAGGTTAAAAGTGCCCAACAAGCAGAACCGAGTTGTTGAAAACAAACACACACGACAGGTCTAGTTAGCATTCATACAGAATTTCGAAAATCACGTATTCCAAGCGAGTTTATCTCTTGTATTTTAGAATTTATAAGAGCAATCCATTTAAATTACTACAACGTATCGGTTTATCTGGATAAGAGTCGACGGGATGACAAATGGAGTGAAAGTTGAAACCAAAAAGAATACGATCATGAAAACTATAGGCGGCACATTGCAAACACACCTGTTATGCTGCTATTTACGATGCCATAACAGCAACACTTTCTGCCTCTTAATTTTCTTCTGGAGTTGTAGGACACCATAGAGCAATGCCTCGGCTGTGGGAGGGCAGCCTGCAGATAGGAGAGGCCGTTCACATCGGACAAAATGAGTACATTGAAGGATATCAAGTTCGGGATATGATGCACAACATCAGCCAGCTCCCCAACACCCACCTGGCACGTAGATATCCACAGGTACGATGCGGTCACAGCCTCGTACCACCGCATACGAGTAGTGGTAGTATCCTCCTCCATTAGCACAACTAATGATAGGACACAGGTCAATCGTAGCTACAAAAGTCAGTGTTATTTTGTCAATTATCAATGAAAACGTAATGCACGTCCAAAAAAAAAAAAAACATGGGGTGCAAGCAACTTTTTCACTTCAAACTTCAACAAACAAACTTTTAGCTCTTACACAAGCCTTGACTTTGTATACAAAAAATAATAATCCCTTTTTAAGGCCATTTTCCCTGCTAGAGTGGGGGTTAGCCTTTTGGGCCCCATGACAATCATCATGGATCCCTTTTTGAGGCAATGTTTTTATGGCCAGATGCCCTTCCTGACACCAACCCTTTAGTTGCCCCTTACGACGCGCAGGGATACGGTGTACCTATTTTAAACCGGGGCACACACCGGCACGTTCATTCCAGCAAGCTGGTACTCAATTTGCCGACCTCGGAAGGATGACAGGCTGAGTCAACTCCCCTGGTGTTAATCCAATGATCGACCGGGATTCGAACCCAGGATCCTAGGTCCCAAGCCAGCACCCTAACCGCGAAGCCAACATCCTAGGATCCCAAGCCAACACCCTAACCGCTAAGCCAACATCACGAGCCTCGACTTTGTATACAAAAATAAATGAATAAACAATATAATAGAGTTCATGGAACACCCTATCCTGTGCACTTGAGAAAAAAAGGACAGCGGCAGGGTCTACACTCTACACTACAGGCAGCAAATTTGATTCGTCGTGATGACGTAAAATTGTCTAAATTCGGCTGAATGGAAGGGTTTTTGAAAATACCAAAAAGGCGATTTGTGTTCTACAGTGTTCAAGTTTATAACTTAATTTAAATAAAATAAAGATTTAAAGGTTGTAGAATTTTTTTTTTTTTTGAAGTTTATCACCGTTGATGCAGCATCTTTCACATCACCTTATTGAACACGTTACATTACTTATTAGTGCTTGTTGTTTGTGTCTTTTATAACATCCCTAAAAATTAAGTTTCATGTTTGGAATGATTTTCAATTTTGTTTGACTGCCACAGGCAAACAGAGTAAAAAAAAAAAGTATCACTCCTCTCCGAGCACAAGATTAGGACAAATTCAGAGGCAAAGTACTGCGAGATCACAGGTTTGTTTTCTGATTCACGTTCAAAATATAACACTCAAATGATATCAATTTGTTCCTCGATCGTAAACTGAAGTTTGTGGAGACAGACAGACAGAAGTGAACAAATTCCTTAATCTGACTCTTCGGTTCACTCGTGCAGGGTAACTATCACATTACCAGTGTCAAATTATACCTGCCCATAGAGATGACCCAACGAGGTTCAGGCATCTGATCGAAAACCTAAAACAACAGAGGCCAAAGGATGAGACTAACTGGCTGATTTATTAGTTGACAATGCACAGACGTGCAAGTGATGCAAATGAAATTTCCTTACAATAAATTTCAAGACGACAAACGCATGGCTGTATGCACACAAGCAGTGCAAAATCCTAGCTCTGGGCCTCACACACCTTCCGAAGAGCAGGTGCCATCTTATTGGTAAGTGTTCCCGCGACGATCATGACATCTGCCTGTCGTGGTGAGGCACGGAATACGACCCCAAAGCGGTCCATGTCATAGCGTGGTGCCGCCATGTGCATCATTTCAACAGCACAACACGCCAGGCCAAAGGTCATTGGCCACAAAGATGACTGAGAAAAGAGGTTAAGAGAGTTGTGGGGAATAGTTCAGTTAATAGCAAATATTATATATATATCAATTTGACTTTACAGATCAATTTAACAAGAAGATATTTTGGAATTGGTGTTTGTCGTTTCAAAATGATCTCACCCGACGTGCCCAGTTTACAAGATCATCCAGTTTGGCAATGACGTACTCGCCCCGGTTTGATGGCAGGGCAGATGACTTCTGAACCACGGCACTCGTCTTTGGACGGACATTTGCCTGCCAGCTATACAGAAAGGTATAATTAGAACATTTGGTAATTCACCATTCCAAAGAAAACTAGAACGGCACTCATCAGAAAGCAATCCTCCACCTGGTTGGCCATATCACTCAAAGGTGAAGAATCACATAAAAATTATACTAGCTGGATCAGGATTCGGATCTTCACCAAAATTGAATCGATTCTTCCTTGTCTCACACACAACCTGTCCAACAAGTTTCGTCCAAATCCATCCATAACATTTTGAGATGTCCTGTTATGTATTGTTTTTGGCCCTATTTCCTATTGGTGGAGAATCACTTAAAAATTAAATAATGCCCATATCCGAATCCATATTCAGATAATCACCAAAATCGAATCGATTTGTCCTTGTCGGACACCCAACCGGTCCACCAAGTTTTGTCCAAATCCGTCCACAACCTTTTGAGATATCCTGCTATGTATCGTTTTTCGCCCTATCTCCCAATGGTGAAGAATCACTTAAAATTTTCTAGTAGCCGGATCCGAATCCGGATCTTCACCAAAATCTAATCATTTGGTCCTTGTCACATTCGCTACATCTCTGCCAAACTTCGTCTGAATCCGTCCACAACTTTTTGAGATATTTTGTTCACAAACAAACAAACAAACGGACAGACAAACAGGGGTGAAAACATAACCTCCATCCACCTTTGGTGGCGGAGGTAAAGACAGCAGGCACCAAGCATGTTTTACCTGCATAAAGGTATCCTGATGTGTCGCAGGACTTGTATTTGTAACGAAGCAGTGGATGATTGGTACGAGGAGAAAGAAAAAGTGAAACGAAATCCCAGTTATAAATCAGCAAAGGCCTAGCTGGCTAGACTAGCTAGTTGAGGGATTGGGAGGTGACTGGAGAGGGGAGAATGAATGGATAGCGTGGAAGAGGACAGTTTGGAGGTGATTGCATCAGCTTAATAATAATATGCACAGATAATAACATCCTCCATGTTTATCAACATCGTTAACGTAACACCATTGAAACCACAGCCACATAAATCGTGATAAAAATGTCTGCTGACAGGTTTCCAAAAACGACAACATTATCTGTTTATGGGAATTCTTTGTTGACAACAAGAAAAACATTCGCCAAACAGATCTAAGAACAAGTTCATCTCAAAGGTGACTTACCGGAAGCCGCCATGACACCCTAACGACTATTCCAAAACATACACCGCCTCCTTTTGTTGTTGTTGTTGTTGTTGTTGTCGTTGGGGGCATTTAAACTCGAAAATGAGAAATACATGTAATAAAAGACCCTTTTTGTTACAGTTAAAACGTGTGAGGTCGGAACGGAATATAAAAACAAGTATTCGTGTTTATTTTAATTTTCGTGGCGTGTATAGAGCCTCGCGGCTCTGAAAACGCCATTAAACTTAAAAGAAGAAGAAGAATTCTCCTTTCACCCGTTGATTGCGAACGTAATCAAAATCCTAGGTGCTGTATATCTGGAGTCCGCTTGCCAGTTCCTTGATAACACGAAACCACATTGAACCGGTAAGTGTCTTGATTACATTTATTAAAAACAACAGTAAAACCAAAATTATTGTTGAAAAAATACCTAACGAATAATAACAATATTTTTGGCGGATAAATGGGATAATGGGCGCACTAGAGCGTTCTGCCGCGCATCGCCATCAGGCTGTGATCATTACCTCAGATCGTTACCTCAGCAGGATTTTCAGGTGACCTGCTCGCAGCTCGCACTGTCATTGTTAGTCGTACACAGAGCACATGCTCCTATGATGATTTGACTCGTGTGGAGAGTTTAGAAGTTTGTGAAATTATTTTTGACAGTTTTGTGGTTCCTTCTACTCTGGGTGAGGTAATTATTCCGATTTTTTCATACTTTCGCGGTGTTACACTTATAACTCAGTCAGCAAGACTATCAACCATGTCTGTACATGTTTTGATGGTGTTGAGTGTGTCATTTGATGTGCAGACGAAGACAACATAAACATACTGTTTTTCCCAAGGACGACACAAAAATCGGCGTCTGACGTCATTCCGTGCGCGATGACGTCCGGCACTTCCCGGAAGAAACGCGCAGAGCGAAAGGATGTAACAAAATGATGTGGCTTCTGTGTTTCATCCTTTGTGTGGGTGTGCAGTGTGCTGCTCGTGAATGTCGGGTTTAGGCAAGAATTGTGTTCAGGATGCCGGAAATAACTCGCCTGCTTTTCGCCAAAGACATCGTACCACGTAATACATGTAAACCCCGGGAATATGATACTTGTTCTGCAGAATAACTAATTACAATGGCAAACTGCACAGTTGAAAACTCTAAAGTTAGAGTGAAGTCGATGGCGCCCATTACCATTAGGCATTAACAAATCCCCACGCCTTCCCACCTGAAGCAAAGTTTCAAAATGGCAAAAAGTTCCACCAGGAATGACGGTATCAAATCTTGAGTTTAAAATTTCCCCCTGTTTTGACCCCTGTGACAGTCCCAACCCCAGGAGCATGGACCAGGGTTCGAATCCCCAAAAATCGTTAGATATTTTGTGCATCCCTCGATGTTGATTGCATACACACGTTCTAAAATGTGCCCGTAATTGCATGTTTGGTATTTGACTTTTGACCCCAACACTGCAGACCGATTGTTGGCGGTTATGAGGCAAAAAACATGTTTTTTTTTTCCTGGAAATGGACCAGCCACATGTACATACAGGTAGTCATCTATAAGGTATAAAGACCAACTGTATATCTTGGAATGCAGCAAATAGCTTTTGCAAGCATACTTAGCGCCTGGTGTTGGCTTAGCGGTTAGGGTGCCGGCTTGGGATCCTAGGATCCTGGGTTCGAATCCCGGTCGATCGCTGAATTAACGCCAGGTGGGTTGACTCAGCTTGTCATTCTTCCGAGGTTGGCAAATTGAGTACCAGTTCACTGGTAGTTCCCTGTGTGTCGCAAGGGGCGACTAACAGAGTTGGCGGCAGGAAGGGTATCCGACCATAAAACATTGCTTCATAAAGGGGACCACATTGCCCAAAAAGGCCAACCCCTGCTCTGCGGGGAAAAATGGTCTTGAAAGGTGGTTCCATTGAGGGACTCATGAAATATGTAATGCCTTTTTGGATTGGCCCTCGGTTCATGCCCGAGGGTCGAGTATACAAGGGAGCAGGGACTTCGGGAGATCTGTGGGAGGGAGAGGGCTTGGGGGGAGGAGGCATGGGAAGGGTGGGAGAGTTAAAAAAAAAAAAACACGTGGACACTGCTAGGACTTCCAGGAAAGAAGTCGGTATTTCAAAAAAGTGGATCTCGGGTGAATTAACGGGGGTAGAAAAGATCATAGTCTGTGGGCTGAGTAGGGTTTACATGCACCCCCCCTCCACCCCCCCCCCCCCCCCCCACAACTTAACTTCCCGGGTATGTCCATGTACCCCCCACCCTAGTAGGGGTTAGGAAAAACCATGTTAACAGAAAAAAAAACTCATTCCCAAGGTACCTCCCACGCATATTTTGATGTTACCCCCCCTGTCAGTGATTTCTGAAAATTAGGGGTAGGCGAAATTCAAATGGCCATAACTTTTTACCTAGTCATCCTATGGTTGCATATGACCCCTCAAAATGTTTGTCCTGGGACACTCTTTACAATGATGTGTTATATGCAAATGAGGTCACTAATGAGGTCACCAGAGGTCAAACTACGAGGGAATTAGTTTTTTTTTCTGTTAACATGGTTTTTCCTAACCCCTAGGGTGGGGGGTACATGGACATACCCGGGAAGTTAAGTTGTGGGGGGGGGGGGTGCATGTAAACCCTACTCAGCCCACGGACTATCAAGGTTTTGGATGGGGGAAGATAAGATAAGAGATGGTGGTGAACAGCTGTTTTAAAGACCTGGAGGGAGGAGGGGGATTGAAGAGAGTGAGGAAGTTTGTTCCAGAGGTGGGAGAAAAGAGGAATGAAAGAGTGAAGATGAATAGAGAGTCTTGATTTTGGCAGTTTCACCAGCAGAGGGTTGCTGGCAGATCTTGTGCGACCTGTAGGAATATTTGGGGGACAAAGCACAGACAGAGTTGGGGGAGCATGGCTGGAGAGGAGTCGGTAGAAGACAGAAAGGCCACCAACCTGCCTGCGGTGAGTGAGTGAAAGGTCCTCAGAGTTGGCTTCATCGCGGCAGAGTCCAATGATTCTGAAAGCTTTGGTTTCAACAGCGTGAAACCGAGTTACAGTGCATTCAGAAAGTATTCAGACCCCTTCACTTTTTCACATTTTGTTATGTTGCAGCCTTATGCTGAAATCGTTTAAATTCATTTTTTCCTTCATCAATCCCCACTCAATACCCCGTAATGACAACGAGAAAACAGGATGTTAGAAAGTTTTGCATATTTATTAAAAAGAAAAAACTGAAATATCACATTGACATAAGTATTCAGACCCTTAATTCAGTACTGAGTTAAAGCACCTTTGGCAGCGATTACAGCCTCGAGTCTTCTTGGGTATGACGTGACAAGCTTTGCACACCTGGATTTGGGGATTTTCTGCCACTGTTCTCTGCAGATCCTCTCAAGCTCTGTCAGGTAGGATGGGGACCGTGGGTGGACAGCCATTTTCAGGTCTCTCGAGATGTTGGATTGGGTTCAAGTCAGGGCTCTGGCTGGGCCACTCGAGGACCTTCACAGAGTTGTCCCTAAGCCACTCCTGCGTTGTCTTGGCTGTGTGCTTTGGGTCATTGTCCTGTTGGAAGGTGAACCTTCGGCCCAGTCTGAGGTCCCGAGACTCTGTTTCAGGTTTTCATTAAGGATATCTCTGTACTTTGCTCCGTTCATTGTTCCCTCAACTCTGACCAGTCCCCCAGTCCCTGCTGCTGAAAAACACCCCCACAGCATGATGCTGCCACCACCATGCTTCACCGTTGGGATGGTATTGGGCAGGTGATGAGAGGTGCCTGGTTTCCTCCAGCCATGACGCTTAGAATTGAGGCCAAACAGTTCAACCTTGGTTTCATCAGACCACAGAATCTTGTTTCTCACAGTCCGAGAGTCCTTCAGGTGCTTTTTTGCAAACTCCAAGCGGGTTTTCATGTGTCTTTCACTGAGGAGAGGCTTCCGTCTAGCCACTCTGCCATAAAGCCCAGATCGGTGGAGTGTTGCAGTGATGGTTGTCCTTCTGGAAGTTTCTCCCATCTCCACGCAGGATCTCTGGAGCTCAGCCAGAGTGACCATCGGGTTCATAGTCACCTCTCTTACCAAGGCCCTTCTCCCCTGATTGCTCAGTTTGGCTGGGCGGCCAGCTCTAGGAAGAGTTCTGGTTGTTCCAAACTTCTTCTATTTAATAATTATGGAGGCCACTGTGCTCTTGGGAACCTTCAATGCAGCAGAATTGGTTTTTGTAGGCTTCCCTAGATCTGTGCCTCGACACAATCCTGTCTCTGAGCTCTGCAGGCAGTTCCTTCGACCTCATGGCTTGGTTTTTTCCTCTGTTATGCATTGTCAGCTGTGAGATCTTATATAGACAGGTGTGTGTCTTTCCAAATCATGTCCAATCAATTGAATTTACCACAGGTAGACTCCAATCAAGGTGTAGAAACATCTCAAAGATGATCAAGAGAAATGGGAGGCACCTGAGCTAAATTTCAAGTGTCATAGAAAAGGGTCTGAATACTTATGTCAATGTGATATTTCAGTTTTTTCTTTTTATTAAATTTGCAAAACTTTCTAAAATCCTGTTTTCTCTTTGCCATTATGGGGTATTGAGTGGAGATTGATGAGGGAAAAAATGAATTTAAACGATTTCAGCATAAGGCTGCAACATAACAAAATGTGAAAAAAGTGAAGGGGTCTGAATACTTTCTGAATGCACTGTAGGTGTGAGGCAGGAGCACCGGCCCAGAGGGGAGAACAGTATTCCATTGAGCTGTGGATGAAAGGCTTGTATGTGGTGAAGAGCTCAGGTGTGCCAAGGAAGGACTTTGCACGACGGAGTATGCCCAGTCGGCGACTGGCTTTGGAAGCCAGCTTGGAAATGTGGTTTTCCCAGGAAAGATCATGGCAGATAGTGAGACCCAAAAGCTTGAGTGACAGAACTTCTTGAAGAGGATTGTTGAGTAAGTAGATTGGAGGGTTGTCCAGTCGGTCTTTTCGGAGAGACATAGTGAGAGTGTGAGATTTGTCAGGATTGAAAGACATGTTCCACTTGTTTGACCAGTTTGTGATTTTGTGCAGGTCTGCAGAGAGTGAGGAGGCTACAGACTGCCGATCTGAGGGATGGGGTATGGAGCGGCAGAGAGTTGAGTCATCAGCAAAGAGATAGAGAGGATTTTCCAGAGAGTCGGAGAGATCATTGATGAAGACCAGAAAAAGCAGGGCCCAGAACACTGCCTTGGGGAACTCCAGTCTGAACAGGAAGGGGAGATGAAAGAAAACCGATTCAGGGTCACACGTTGACTACGACCAGAGAGGAAGTCCGCAAGCCATGCGTGGAGATTTCCATGGATACCATAAGAGGAGAGTTTAGTGAGCAGAGCGGGGTGCCAGACTCGAAGGCACGTGATATGTCAAGGGAGACAGCTCTGATTTCCTGTTTGGCATTCAGGACCTCCATCCATTGTTGAGACAACATAAGCAGCATGTCCAGAGTAGAATGACCTGGTCTGAATCCATATTGATGATCCAAGATCAAGCCATTGGAGAAAAGGAAGGATTTGATGTCAGAAGCAATGATGGATTCCATAACATTGCTGTTTATTGGGAGCAGGCTGATTGGTCTGTAGTTGCAAGGATCTGTTTTTGCACATTTTTTGAGTAAAGCAGAAATGTTGGCTGATTTCCAAGCAAATGGCAGATGATCTGAGCAAAAGAGATGGTGAAGAGAACAGAGAGGGTGAGATAGAGCGGCAGAGCAGGATTTAAGACCCGTGGGCTGATGCCGTCTGGTCCAGTTGCAGAATCAGAGTCGAGGATTTACAGAGACTTCTCCACCTTGTCAGGAGAGAAGGACACAGAGTCCAGGAGCAGTTGGGTACGACTGGGTAAGGTGGGTACAGAGAGAGACGGGTTTGGGACACAAGATTTTGAGGCAGACACAGAGTTGAGGCATTCAGCTTTTTTGGGGTCACATGGGTCAAAATGGGGGGTTGGGGGAGGAAACCTCTATTTGATATTGGGTCATAGCTGGTGGAACTTTTTGCCATCTTTCAACTTTGTTTTCGGTGGGAAGCGTGGGGATTTGCAATGGCCCACCCACCATCGACTTTGCTCTAGTTATATTTTCAACCATGCTTGGTTTCAAATGATCATGTCAACGGCAGAGCTACAGAACACCTGTTGATCATGTTGTGAAACATGTCAACAAATCGTTGCAAAAAAACGACTCTAAATTGCAGAATTAGCAAGTGTTTGCAAATAACGTATCCTCTTTTTACAACAAGGATCAACTACGTTATCTACAGAGAAGACAAAACTATAACGGCGGCGTTTTGGAAACTCCCAAAACATATCAATTTGGAAACTCCTATTTAATCGTGTTCATTCAAACTGTTTTTGTTTTGAAATGTTTACGAAATCATGTCTTGTCTTCTTTAAAATCTTTGCAGATAGTGTCTGCTGATTACTTTTTTTATTCAGGTACAACAAACTTGATTGGATAAAGTAAAGGTGCAACGCAAGAAACCCACTGACTTCGTAATGCATGGACGGTTCTGGGGCAGTCTGAAGACTGCTTCACCGAGATAATAGGAAACCCTTTTCATACAGACCACCTGTTCCTGGAAATGGACCAGCCACATGTACATACAGGTAGTCACCTATAAGGTTTAAAGACTAACTGTATATTTTGGATAGCAGCAAATAGCTTTTGCTGGCATACTTATTCAAGTATCAAGGTTTCTTTTCTTTTTTTCTTTCTTTACAACTAAACAAGGCTCATGCAAGAGTAAGGTATATTGCTGGCAGTGGGACAAACATCAAATGGAACAAAGTCGTTCTAATTTTCCAAAGAAAGACTTGGATCGACGGAGGATGCCCAGACTGTCTGGCTTTGGAGGCTCGCTGTGCTATGTGCTTGGTCCAGGAAAGGTCATGGCTGATCGTGAGGCCGAAAAGTTCAAGAGACTGAACCTCTTCCAGTGAATGACCAAGAAAATAGGTGGGTTCGTTTGATGATCCATCCAGAATGATAGGGTAAGACTGGGATTTTCCAGCATTTTTGTATACATGGTTGAGACTTGTGGAAGAGTAAGAGCAGAATGGAACGGAACACAATGGAAATTGGGAAACACAAACAGCAGAGTAGAAGTGAAAGTGATATCACGGGGAGGGGAGAAGGACACATGAGGTTGAACAAGAAGCACACAAGCTGAATGAAACACAGGAAGCGAAAACCAGGGAGGAAACAGAAAAGCAACAAACCAACTGACAACTAACAAGCGAAAAGAGGTGAGGGAGAGGGGGGAAAAATCACAATAACCTGGGAAAAGGAGAGTGCTTGGGAATGGGGTCATTTGGGGATAGAATATGTTATGAGTATGGAACATGGGATGACCTCAGCTAGTGGTGAACAGCTGTCTTGAAGCACTGGAGGGAAGAATGAGACTAAACAGACTGGGGAAGTTGGTCCCACAGGCAAGAGAAAAGAGGACCAAATGAGTGGAGATGAGCAGTGAGCCTGGATTTTGGGAGTTTCATTCAAGGACCAGTGTTTGCTTACATGTAGATCAGCAGAGAGAGAGAGAGGGAGATTGCCTTGTAGCGGGAAAGGGCAACAATGTGGAGTCGTCTGCAAAAAGGAATCTGAAAGGGTCCACCAAAAGGAAGAGAGAAGGTTTACTTCTTATGAACAGAACGAGCCCCTCCCATTCTTTGGACACCACTGGTAATGCTGATGATTAGATAAACTTATTGCAAAGTTTCCCATATTCCTTCAACTTGGGCCTAATGCCAGAAACCTTAGTTGTTAGTGATTCTCATGGCAGTTAGCGTACCTTTGTCAATGTCCAGTTGCTAAACCTTACCACTGATAATGCTTTGTGTGGTTTTCTTTTCTTCCATCAGGCTGTTGTCTCTAAGCCTAATATTATTTACTCTTTATTTCTTTGCAAAAGTTTTACTATGTGTCAATTGCCGCCAACATGGCTGGAGGTAAAGTACCTTGTTTCACCACAGACTTTCTGCCTTGGTTGGAGTCTTGGGGCTTGGATTTGGATGCTGCTCAAGCTCTCATCTCAGATTTGGGGATTGGAGAGCACCAAGTTCTCCAGGCTTGCATTGACTGTCCCTCAGTGAGGGCTGAACTTTTCTCAGAGGCAAGGAAGAAGCTCACGTTTGGCTCTTATATCATGTTGCGGCGTCTAGTCAAACATTATCAGCATGATAATCGCATATCAGAACAAGGTGGAGCAGCTCTTGTGGTTGGAGCTATTGGTCCACCTTTGCTAGACTTCCTTGCATCCCTCCTCCAGAAATTGAGAGGAGAGTTGTGCATTGCAGCTGAGAAACTTAATGTTCTGAATTTGTCCTGGTACCAGACAAAAATGGAGAGTCTTCAGGAAGAAGAGAAGGAGGTCGGTGAGTCTTTACTGTACACCACAACCACAAGTAAAGACAGAGAAGATTCAGGTATTGGCAGCACCACTGTGCCAGTATTTACTGTTTGGTACTGTAATAGCTTTCCCTTCTTTTTCAATAATTAGGATAACTCCTAATTAAAATTGTTGGATTAATTAAATCGAAAATTTGAATTTTTATTTATTTGATCACATACAGCGTCTTCAGAAAGTATTCACACCCCTTCATGTTTTTTCACATTTTGTGTTACAACTCTATTTCAAAATGGATTAAATTGACATTTTCTTTGTTACTGATCTACACATAATACCCCATAATATCAAAGTGGATTTTTTTTTTTGAATTCTTTTACAAATTCATTAAAAATGAAAAGGTGAAATGTGTCGAGTCAAATAAGTATTCAACCCCTTTGCTATGACACTCCAAATTGAGCTCGGGTGCTTCCAATTTCCTTTGATCATCGCTGATATGTCTAGACAACTTGATTGGAGTCCACCTGTGGTGAATTCAATTGATTGGACATAATTTAGAAAGAAACACACCTTTCTATACAAGGTCCCACAGTTGACAGTGTGTCAGAGCAGAAACTCTACCATGAAATCCAAGGACCTGTCCGTAGAACTCCGAGATAGAATTGTAAGGGGGCATATATCTGCAGAAGGATATAAAACAATTTCTAGTGTGTTGAAAGTTCCCAAAAGCCCAGTGAGCTTCGTCATTAGGAAATGGAAAGAATATGGAACTTCCCAGACTCTTCCTAGAACTGGCTGTCTGACCAACCTGAACAACAGGGCAAAAAGGACTTGGTCAGGGAGGTGACCAAGAACCTAATGACCACTTTGACAGAACTACAGAGTTCCTTGGCTGAGATGGGAGAACCTGCTAGAAAGACAACAGTCTCTGCAGCACGTCAAAAATCTAGGCTTTATGGGAGAGTGGCTAGACGCGGAAGCCACTCCTGAGAAAAAATACACGACAGCATGCCTGGCGTTTGCAAAAAGGAACATAAATGACTGAGAGCATGAGGCAAAAGATTCTGTGGTCTTATGAGACAAAAATTGAACTCTTTGGCCTGAATGGAAAGTGCTATATCTAACCAAAACCGAGCACAGCTCATCACCCATCTCACACCATCTCTACCGTGAAGCATGGTGGTGGCAGCATAATGCTATGGGGATGCTTTTCATTGGCAGGGACTGGGAGACTTGTAAGGATAGAGGGAACAATGAATGGATCCAAATACAGGCGAATCCTTGAGGAGAACCTCTTCAGAGTGCAAAAGACCTTCAACTGAGGCAAAGGTTTACATTCCAACAGGACACTGACCCCAAGCATACAGCCAAAGCAACACTGGATGGGCTTCAGAACCATAACGTGAAAGTCCTTGAGTGGCCCAGCCAAAGCCCAAACTTGAATCTCATTGATAATCTGTGGAAAAACTTGAATACTGCTGTTCACTGACGCTCCCCATCCAACTTAACAAAGCTTGAGCAAATGTGCAAGGAAGAATGGGAGAAACTCTCCAAATCCAGGTGTGCAAAGCTGATACAGACATACCCAAGAAGACTCGAAGCTGTAACCACTGACAACAGCACTTCTACGAAGTATTGACTCAGGAGGTTGAATACTTGTGTAAATTAAATATTTCTGTATTTCATTTTTTATTATTTTGTAAACATTTCTAAAAAATAAATTCCACTTTGACATTATGGGATATTATGTGTAGATCAGTGACAAAAAATTAAAATTTAGTCCATTTTAAATTCAGGCTGTAACACAACAAAATGTGAAAAAGTCCAAGGGGTGTGAATACTTTTGAGTGCACTGTAAATGATAGCAGTTTTATGTTATTTATTACCATGAGCGATTAAATATTCTAGGTTATCAGTGAATAATTTAAAGGTAATGTAATAAGAGATTTGTGGTTTTACACACGACTTGTATGACTTTTCACGTACTTTTGCAGAAAATGTTCCATTACCTCTTGCAAGTAAGGGAGTGGACGTTTCTGCATTTCCGCCATCTTGCTCCTCCAAAGATCTTCTGAAATGGCTGGACTCTCAGAATGTGAAGTCAAACATTGCTCAAACTCTAGTTTCCCAAATTGGAATTCAAGACCATCAGGTCCTCCGATCTTGCATTGATCCTTTTTCACTGAGGGCTGAATTGCTCTCGATAGCCAAAGAGAAGCTGCCATTTGGCTCGTACGCCATGCTGCGGCACCTGCTGGATCCCTATCCTCACAATAACTGCCTTGAGCAAGAAGCACATCTTCATCATAAAAATGGCCTCGGTTGTCTCCTGGACATTCTGAAATCACTGCTTCGGAATTTGGCACAAGAGTTTGACTTGGCATCTGAGAAGCTGCCCTTGTTCAACATTCGTTCAAACAGTCAATCTGAGGATGGAGAACCTGAGGATGGAGAACCTGAGGATGGAGAACCTGAGGATGGAGAACCTGAGGATGGAGAACCTGAAGATGGAGACTTGCATTCTTTACCCACTGAAGAAACAACTCGTATGGATTCTGGTCAGTATGAGTTTAGCTTGGGAGGTCCCAATTATGAGGAACTTATGAGGTCCCAATTATGAGGTCCCAATTATGAGTACCTCTTCCATGGCAGTGTGATTGTTTATTTGACATTTTGTTTCCACCCACTGATGCCCACAAATTGTGAAAATGGCAGTTAACTCCCCTCCAACCATCTTTAATTTGAGGTCTCCTTCCCTTTCTTTCAAATAGGAAGCTAAAATAATTTGGACAAAAATCAGGGAGGAATCAAATTCTTGATCACCTTTTATTGTTATTATTATTTATTTATTTTTGCCTGTGCAAAATTTACTGGATATTAATTTATTCGTATATTAAAACCATTTTATGATCAACCTCAATTTTATTTTTTTGTACTCTGCCCCACCCTATTCCATCTCCATCTCCGAAGGCTGCCCGATGATGATGCCTGACGAAAGGGTGTACTCAGTTTTCACTCCGTTTGTTTTCTTTCTTTTGTAGTCCGCCCCTCACTATTCCATCGCCGGGGGCCAAAAGCCATTGGAGACCGGCGATGAAGCGCACCAAAAGGGTTTACTCGGTTTACACTTCGTTTGTTTGTTGTACACCGACCGCTCCTTTCTTATTCCATCTCTAAGTGCTGCATAACATCATCGCCGGGCACTGAAGAAGGCCCGGCGATGATGCGCACCGAAAGGGAGTACTCGGTTTTCCCTCCGTTTGTTTTCTTATTGTACACTGCTGCTCCTTTCCTATTCCATCTCCAGGCATTGCATGGTCTCATCACTGCATGATTTTCTTTCTTGTTTTCTTCTTTGTTTGTCCTGGCAATATCTCAGCCATCCTTTGAGCAAGGAAGCTGAAATTTCGGCTAAATAATGAACAAGTGCTTTGGCAAAAATGGTATTTTTTATTTTTTGATTATTTAATTAATTTATTACTTTATCAAGTATTTATTTTCTTTCTCATCTTTGCAATATCTCGGGTAACTTTTGAGCTAGGACGCTGATATTTGGACGTGACAGTGACCAAGCGATTTGGCTAAAAGGATATTTTTGATTTATTGATTAATCAAGTAATCGATTCATTATTTAATTTTCAATTAATTGCTAACTTATTTAATTTTCAAAAAGTTACAGATTCGGATGAAACAGTGGTGGTTTAGGTATGCTATTAGTCAATTAATACAACAAACAACAACATGCATTTTAAGGCCATTTTCCCTGCCAGAGCGTGGGTTAGCCTTGCGGTCCCCATGACAATCTTCTCCATTTTGCCCTATTTTCTGCATCTCCCTTGTTAACCCCCTTGCCCGCATTTCTTCTTCCACCACATTTAGCCAAGTCTTTCTCGGCCTTCCCTGTCCTCTACTTCCTTATACCTTAATTTCCATCATTCTTCTCAACGATGAACTCATCACTCTCAACTCTTCTTTGTCAATTAATCAATAAAGTAATTATTATTTATTTATTTTCATTACGCAAGTAATCGATCAATTATTGTAAACTACTTCCCACTCAATTCCATCTCCAGGTGCTCCATGGCAGCATCGCCTGGCACCGAAGGGGAATGTTATTTATGCTGGAGAATGTTATTTATTTCTTTGGCATGGGGGCATTGTACTTTGAATTTGTACTCTATTTGTTACTTTTTTTCAATCAACCCATCTGAAAACGCCATTTAGATCTTGACAATGGTTACACACATTAAGCTAATAGTTTAAATATTCCAATAGACTGTTATCATCGATTACAATGGTTTAAAAATACAGGAAGTTTTTATATTATTCATTGTTTGAACCTGTTTTACACCTCGTGTGTCGAAAACATTTGCAATACCATTTACAGGTGCTGGAGCTGAACAAACTGGGCGTACAATAGAAGTACATTCCCAGGATATCAGCAATGATTTTGGCCCACAAGGGGCAACTCTGTCAGTTGATCAAGGTCAGCTGCTCTTTTTTATTTTGAATTGTGTGGGGATGGGTTTTGGGGTCGGAAGTTGGGGAGTGGGGTGAGTGTTTCTGAACTTGTGAATATTTCGGAATAGCAGCAAAGTTTCACTTTTCTTTTACATTATCAATTGTGTTCCAGTAGAGTTCGTTTTTATATTTTAAGTGCTGAGCAATTTTATGATGGTGAATAATGTGTCTTGTACATTGAGTCAAGGTTGGACCTATGAGTACAATGATAATAACTAGAACGGCACTTGATAGAGCACATACCGCCATGAGGTTGAACAGTTTGTTTTGTATTCCACTGATGGGCCGGATCTGCAAACGGACCTGAACCAAAATCTAATCGGCTTGTTCTTGTCACCTACCCAACTCATTCACCAAGTTTTGTCTGAATCCGTCCATCATTTTTTGAGATATTGTGCTATATATCCGTTTTGGATATACTGTATAGCACCACCCTGGTGTTGGGCTAGCGGCTAGGGTGCCGGCTTAGGATCCTAGGATCCTGGGTTCGAATCCCGGTCGATCGCTGAATTAACGCCAGGGGGGTTGACTCAGCCTGTCATCCTTCCGAGGTCGGCTAATTGAGTACCAGTTCACTGGTAATTCCCTGTTTGTCGTTAAAGGCGGCAAAAAGGGTTGGCGTCAGGAAGGGCATCCGGCCGTAAAACATTGCTTCAAAAAGGGGACCGAAAAACAACAACAACCACGGTTCCCGAAAAAGGCCAACCCCCGCTTTGCGGGGAAAAATGGCCTCTAAAGGTGGTTATATTTTATATATTATATATCCGTTTTGGCCTTATCTCTCAATGGGAAAGAATAATTTGAAAAATTCTAGTGTCTGGGTCCAGATTCAGATGTTCCCCAAAATCTAATCAATTCATCCTTGTCACACACACCCAACCTGTCCACCAAATTTCATCACAATCTGTCCATAACGTTTTGAGATATCTTGTTCACAAACAAACAAACAGACAGACAGGGGTCAAGGAAACTAAACAAATATCAGGTGCTTCAGTGCAGATCCACTATTATGATCCAAAAACATCTTGGAAGGCCTAGCAGTCTGAGATTCCGCATTGGCAACTAGAACGGCACTCAGTAGAGAGCATACCTCCGCCTGGTGAACAGTTTACGTTTTGTATATCAGAGTAGACCAGAAAATCACAATACAGAATCACATTGAATAAAAATCAATCACTGGAATCACCATTGGTTCAATCTTTCATACCCTGATCTACTCCTCGTTTTTGGCCATATCACTCAATGGTGAAGAATCACTTAAAAAATTTACTGGCTGGATCTGGATCTTCACGAAAATTGAATCGATTCTTCCTTGTCACACACACAACCTGTTCACCAAGTTTTGTCCAAATCCATCCATTACTTTTTGAGATATCCCGCTATGTATAGTTTTTGGCCCTATCTCCCAATAGTGAAGAATCACTTTAAAAATTAAATAATTATCATATCCGAATCCACATTGAGATCTTCACCAAAATGGAATCGAATCGTCCTTGTCAGACACCCAACCTGTCCACCAAGTTTCGTCCAAATCCGTCCACAACTTTTTGAGATATTCTCTGCTATGTATTGTTTTGGCCCAAGCTCCCAATGGTGAAGAATCACTTTTAAAATTCTAGTAGCCGGATCCGAATCTGGATCTTCACCAAAATCGAATCATTTGATCCTTGTCACATACGCTACATTTCTGCCAAATTTCGTCTGAATGCGTCCACAACTTTTTGAGATATCTTGTTCACAAACAAACAGACAGACAGGGGTGAAAACATAACCCTCCATCGGAGTGGCGGAGGTAAAAATGACCTTTTTTTTTTTTTTTTGTTTTTTTGGAAACAGGATCGAGGCTCGTGAAAGAGCTAACATTTATCACACAAAAAAAATCAAACAGACACACAAAACATATAATAAGGGTAGAGGTAGACAAGATGGGGAGAGAAGGGGAAGCATACAAACACAACATTTGAGAGCAGGGACATCGGGAGATCTGTGGGAGGGCTTGGGGGGAGGAGGCGTGGGAAGGGGGGGGGGAGGGGTGGGAGAAGTATAAAACACAAGGACACTGCAAGGACTTCCAGGAAGGAAGTTGGTATTTTAAAAAAAGTGAATCTGGGGGTGAAATTAGCGGGGGTAGAAAAGATCAAGGTTTTTGATGGGGGAAGATAAGAGATGGTGGTGAACAGCTGTTTTAAAGACCTGGAGGGAGGAGTGGGATTGAAGAGAGTGAGGGAGTTTGTTCCAGAGGTGGGAGAAAATGGGAATGAAGGAGAGCAGAGAGTTGATTTCGGCAGTTTAACCATAAGAGGGTTGCTGGCAGATCTTGTGCGACCTGCAGGAATATTTGGGGGACAGAGCCCAGAGAGAGCTGGTGGAGCAAGGCCAGAGAGGAGTCAGTAGAAGACAGAAAGCCCACCAACCTGCCTGCGGTGAGTGAGTGAAAGGCTCTTGGAGTTAGCTTCATCGCAGGAGATTCCAATGATTCTGAAAGCTTTGGTTTCAACAGCGTGAAGCCGAGCTAGGTGTGAGGCAGGAGCACCGGCCCATAGGGGAGAACAGTATTCCATTGAGCTGTGGATGATAGCCTTGTATGTGGTGAGGAGCTCAGGTGTGCCAAGGAAGGACTTCGCACGATGGAGGATGCCCAGTCGGCGACTGGCTTTGGAGGCCAGATTTGAAATGTGGTTTTCCCAGGAAAGATCATGGCAGATAGTGAGACCCAAAAGTTTGAGTGACAGAACTTCTTGGAGAGGAGTATTCAGAAAGTGGATGGGAGGGTTGTCCAGTCGGTCTTTTCGGAGAGACATCGTAAGAGTGTGAGATTTGTCAGGATTGAAAGACATGTTGCACTTGTTTGACCAGTCTGTGATTTTGTCCAGGTCTGCAGAGAGTGAGGAGGCTGCAGACTGCCGATCTGAGGGATGAGGAATGGAGCGGCAGAGAGTGGAGTCATCAGCAAAGAGATAGAGAGGATTTTCAAGAGAGTCAGAGAGATCATTGATGAAAACCAGAAAAAGCACAGGGCCCAGAACACTGCCTTGGGGAACTCCAGCCTGAACAGGAAGAGGAGATGAGAGAAACCCATTCAGGGCCACACGTTGACTACGACTAGAGAGGATGTCCGCAAGCCAAGCGTGGAGATTTCCATAGATACCATAGGAGGAGAGTTTGATGAGTAGAGCGGGGTGCCAGACCGTATCGAAGGCACGTGATATGTCAAGAGAGACGGCTCTAATTTCCTGTTTGGCATTGAGGACCTCAATCCATTGTTGAGACAGCAGAAGTAGCATGTCCAGAGTAGAGTGACCTGGTCTGAAACCAAATTGATGGTCAGAGATCAAGCCATTGGAGAAGAGGAAAAATTTGATATCCGAAGCAATGATGGATTCCTTGACTTTGCTGATAATTGGGAGAAGGATGTTTGGTCTGTAGTTGCAATGACAAAAAAAATAAAATAAGCAATGACAAAAAAGACGTTTTTTTTTTCAGACTACTATTTGAACTTGATCTTTAACCCGGAGGGGTATGATGTAAATGAAGTTTAAATGTCCAAGGCTCAAGGCTATCTAGAGAGGGCAATTTTGTTCCGATCAGACAAACTTTAGTGTAGTTCTGAAAACTGTTTAAATGTCTATAATTGGGTCATGACCTTATAGTAGGTCAGGGTCAAAAATTATGTCAACACCACATACTTTCTTTCCATATCATTGATGCAAAATCCCATTTCAAAAGTCCCAGCCAGCTTCATGATACAGCTCAGAAATTGTCAGTTTGGAAATTTGGAATGTTGAGAGTGCAGAAAGAAAAAAATATAAGTTTTTTTTTTTTCAAAATGGTGGATTAGTACTCCTGGTGGACTAACAAACTCTGTGGTACCATTAAAAAGGGATGTTAATTGTAGTTCAACAAACCCGACAACAGCAAAAAGCCTTCCCCTATGCTACAGGGAGAGGATTAGTAAAACTCCAGGGTAATCACAA
Organism: Myxine glutinosa; assembly: GCF_964187855.1. Lineage (NCBI taxonomy): Eukaryota > Metazoa > Chordata > Myxini > Myxiniformes > Myxinidae > Myxine > Myxine glutinosa. The sequence continues at coordinate 255,640,816 of NC_136262.1, read as the reverse complement.
GTCAAGAAACGTTTCTAGGCTAGAACCAATCCTGGACAGGTCGTCACTCCCATGCGGAATACTAAATGGGACATTTCAGGAATTTGGAATTTGTTCAGAGTGCCGGCGATAACTCCCCTACTATTTAGAAAAGACACTGGTATCTTTCACATCCACAAACGACCAGTGCTGGCAGGTGAGTCCTTGGGCCTAATGGCATCCGATGGGTGGCGCACACATTGACGGATCGTCCTGCCTATGAAGGACCAAGATGACAGTTTATAGCTGGATTGATGTTCAAATCCAGGCTAGGCAGCTGAAGGGGGAGTGTGCATACCTCTTGGCTATCCTGCCAGCTTCTGCCCAATGCAAAGCTAGCAGGTATTGTACAAAGTCTTTACTCTGTCCATACATTAGTCCTCAATTGTTATTTGTCTTTTAGACTTTTTCCCCTTGGTAAAGAAATGCAGGCAACTGGGTTAACAAGGGGAGATGCAGAAAATAGGGCAAAATGGAGAAGATTGTCATGGGGCCCGCATGGCTAACCCCCGCTCTAGCAGGGAAAATGGCCTCAAAATGCCTGTTGTTGTTGTCGTCGATTTTTTCCCCTTGGTCTTCAAGCTGAAGTGGGAATCAAAATATATATACCTGTGATGAACTACTTTTAACAGGTACTATTTTGCACAGGTTTGGAAGATAATGTGGAATCGTGCTTCCCGAAGACCTGCAACTCTGAGTGCTTTGTACGTGATGATGGCAAGAGTTTCCAGTCCGATGACCCCGAGAGTAAATCTTCAAGCAAGCAGGAGCAAGGTAGCTTACCAGGGCAAGGTAGTGTCTGTTTATCTGAAAGCAGCGTGCTCGAAATCCATTCTTATTGCCGACATGACTTAGGCCTCACCACTAGCGTAGAATGCGGACCAGGAAGGCTCGTAACGAGCACAACCACACCAAATGGAGAAAGTAAATCAGATGCACTTGTTTTCCCTACACTGGCATTCCAATCAGATGTGAAAACTCTGCAGAATGAAACTTACCAGGAAGTCCAGGAAATGTTAAGTGAATCTGGAGCTCAGCCAGCTCTTGCCTGTACGGATGCTGACAAGTCTGAGAACGCCAGACCCAACAGTCTGAAGGAACACACTTGCCAACAGTGTGGCAAGCATTTCAGTCACCCATATAGATTGAACAAGCACTGTCGCGTACATACAGGAGAGAGGCCGTATCAGTGTTTGCAATGCAAGAAATCATTCGGCAGTTCCTCCAACCTGGCACGCCATCGTCGCATTCACACGGGAGAAAAACCTTACCAGTGCAGCGAGTGTGGAAAGCAGTTCAGTCAGTTGATTTCGCTCAAGGAGCATCGGCACACACACACCGGCGAGAAGCCCTATCAGTGTGAAGAATGCGGAAAAACGTTTGCCGAGAGATCTACGCTGAATTGCCACCGCTGGATTCACGCCAAGGTGAAGCCTTACGCGTGCGAAGAATGTGGGAAATGCTTTGCCCAGAAAGTGCAGCTGACGCAGCATCGGCATACGCACACCGGAGAAAAACCTCATCAATGCCAGCACTGCGACAAGAGATTTCACCGGCTCTCAAACATGAACGCTCATGCTCGTTCGCATTTCGCACAGAAGACCTACAAATGTGAAGAATGCGGCAAATGTTTCACCGGCTTGTCGTCACTACTTTACCACTCCCGAACCCACACTGGGGAGAGACCCTACCAATGCAATTTTTGTGAGAAGAGCTTCAAACAGCTGTGCAACCTGACTTGCCATCGGCGCACTCATACAGGTGAAAAGCCATACAAGTGCAGCGAGTGTGGCAAACAGTTCAGCCAGAAGCCACACTTGATCAGCCATTTGCGTACGCATTCTGGAGAGAAGCCTTATCGATGCCCAGACTGCGGCAAAGCTTTCACCATACTGTGCAACATGAATTCCCATCGCCGTACACATGCCATGGTTAAACAGTCTTAGCAATCCGTCCCTGCTATACAATAACAAGTGTAGTCGGTACCGGTTATCCGCTCAAAACAATTGTAATCAAAGCTGCCCCGTGGCATGACATTTTAAACGGATCACGCTGCCCTGTTAACAAATCCAGTCCTTATATGGGATGGTCAGCAACCCCAAAGCTCAATTTGTACTTATACCCATAAATCACTACACTCAAAGGTACCCAATCCCATCACCGGAAGGCAAAGAGAGGGAGTAAGGTGGGAGTGGATACAGGATACAAGTATTTTTAAAAAGAAAATGGGCCTCCACTGCATGTGAAATCAAAACGATCAATATTTGGCAGTCTCACTTGGTGTTGGAATCCCTGGTGTTGGGCTAGCGGCTAGGGTGCCGGCTTAGGATCCTAGGATCCTGGGTTCGAATCTCGGTCGATCGCCGAATTAATGCCAGGGGGGTTGACTCAGCCTGTCATCCTTCCGAGGTCGGCTAATTGAGTACCAGTTCACTGGTAATTCCCTGTTTGTCGTTGAAGGCGGCAAAAAGGGTTGGCGTCAGGAAGGGCATCCGGCCGTAAAACATTGCTTCAAAAAGGGGACCAAAAAAACAACAACTACCACGGTCCCCGAAAAGGCCAACCCCCGCTTTGCGGGGAAAAATGGCCTCTAAACGGTGGTTCACTTGTTCTAAGCGGTTCATTTACCGTAGATAATGTAGCATGATGTTCAACCAGGGCATGGTAAATGTTGTCATGCGTCACATTCGTTTATGATCAGAATTGTGATGAAGGGGTTTGATTGGATCATGTTGCACGTGAACGAGCATCTGCAGTGTCAACATGACGGTATCATCATGTACATGTAAAACTAGAACCTAGAACGGCACTCGATGGAGCGTATACCTCCGCCAGGCTGAATAGTTTACATTTTGTATTCCACCGATATACCGGATGGATCTGGACCCCAACCAAAATCGAATCAGCTTGTTCTTGTTTCCAAACGTACTCATGCACCAAGTTTTCTCATAACTCGTCCACAACCTTTTGGGCTATCATGCTTTGGCCTTATTTTTCATATATCTTGTTTTTGGCTCTATCTCTCAATGGTGAAGAATTGCTTAACAAATTAAAAAATTCTCATGTCTGGATTCGGATGTACCCCAAAATTTAATCCATTCGTCCTTGGCGCACACCCAACCTGTCCACCAAGTTTCGTCCGAATCCATCCGCAACCTTTTGAGATATCGTGCTACATATCGTTTTCAGTCCTATCGCTTCATGGTGAAGAATAACATAGAAAATCCTTAGTATCCACATCCGGGTCTTTACCAAAATCTAAACAATTCGTTCTCGTCACACACCCAACCTGTCCACCACGTTTCGTCCAAATATGTCCAACATTTTGAGACATTCTGCTCACAGATAGACAGGATCGAAAACATAACCTCAATCCACCTTCAGTTGTGGAGGTAATAGATGACACGAGCTAAACAAAAACATTTTGAACCCGTTTTCCCCAATGTCATAAAGGTTTGTGAATGAAAAAAACTTTTTCTTTCTTTTACCTCCAACATACGAGGATTTACCTCCAACATTACCGCCTGAATTTGGTGTACCAGTTCACTGGTAATTCCCTGTTTGTCGTTAAAGGCGGCAAAAAGGGTTGGCGTCAGGAAGGGCATCCGGCCGTAAAACATTGCTTCAAAAAGGGGACCAAAAAACAACAACAACCACGGTTCCCGAAAAAGGCCAACCCCCGCTTTGCGGGGAGAAATGGCCTCTGAAGGTGGTTATTATATTTTTATATTACCGCCTGAATTTGGTGAACACCTTTTGGATCGAACTTTTATTCATGATGGACTATTTTGCTTTGCTTCCCCGGATGGTAACTCAACTTTAAGAAAGTTCATTCATATACTGTGCTGTACTTTATGTCTCACTGTTAATGTGTTTCTTTTATCGTAGCCATTGTTGTAAAATCAGATGGAGTTCAACTTGTATTATCAAACTGCAACAGAATCAACCGCTGCCTGGAAGAATGCACGTGCAACTCATGGTAATTCCCATTGCTGGGAACAATGCACGTGTGATTGGAATGCTTAGAAAAGGCAACGTAGAAAATAAAAGATGGATAAATATGCCAAGTGTTTGCTGGAACAAAACCATTCCTTCATTGCTGAGCGGAAAGCCTTTGACCATGAACCTTTGGAAAACATTGGGATAAATTTGTGAAAAAAATTAACAAATGATGACGTCTTCTGTCATGTGCTTCTGCCACCATCTTGAATGAATGAATGAATGATCGTTTTAAGGCCATTTTCCCCGCTAGAGCGGGGGTTAGCCTTGCGGGCCCCATGACAATCATGGTTCCCTGTTTGAGGCAATGTTTTTATGGCCGGATGCCCTTCCTGATGCCAACCCTTGGTCACGCTCTTACGATGCGCAGAGATACGGTGTACCTATTCTAAGCCGGAGTACACACCGGAATCATTCATCCCAGCAAGCTGGTACTCAATTTGCCGACCTCAGAAGGATGGCAGGCTGAGTCAACCCCCCTGGCGTTAATTCAGCGATTGACCGGGATTCGAACCCAGCATCCTAGGATCCCAAGCCGGCACCCTAACCGCTAAGCCAACACCATCAAGCCACCACCATCTTGGAAAAACCGAAAAACTTTGCACCTCTATATCTCCAAAAGCGCTGATTGAATCAATTGAGACATGGCTCATTGAAAAGAACTCTCCATCGGGAATAAAATATGTTAATGATGATGTCATAGGTGCCTCCATTTATGACGTCATAATTCGACAAGTACAAAACTTCATCTGATCAAAATGAAATTTCTTGAGCGTCATCTGAGGATAAATTGGTGGAGAATTTTTTTTGATGACGTCATCGGTCACGTGGTTCGCCTCCCATATTTGTTTTAGCATAACAGCCTTAAAAAAAACACTAAAAACACGTCCTGGCGAAGGTCGCAATCTCTTGATTGTTCTTTCTAGTTGTGAATGTTATATTTGTTTTCAACTGTTAGCTCTAAATTAAGCATCCACAGTATCTGTCATCAAAATATCGAATAAAAGAATATAACTCCACACTTGCTAACGACAACGAACCATACGTGAAAGTGCATGGCATTTGGCATGTCTCAACACAATTTTACCACCTCACTTGGGTCTTTGTTCAGAGTAGACCTATTTGCACAGGTGGGCACAGTATGGTATGAGTGTGCCATTGATGCACATGTGATTTGAGAGCGGAGGCGTTTATGAATCATGAAATAAATAAAAAACAGAAATTTGTTTTGGAGATGGCGAGTCGGGGCGGTGGTGGGAGAAAATGAGTACCAGCTGAATGGTAATACGAGGCAATGCATCAGTGGTGCAGCTGCGCCCCCAGAAAATGATGCAGCCAAAGGCTGCATACGAACCACCACCGAACTCATAACCATTGCATTTCTATTCATTCTGAAAGAACAAATGCCTGCAGTCGACCACAAAGTTAATGTAAATATCATAATCACAAGGATAGTAACTAATGTCACATCATAGGCGTCAACACAGTCCACTCTGAGCCGGAGGTCTTGCAAATGTCTATGTGGACCCCAAAAACGGTGCTTAAATGTTATCTGCGTTCAAAATTACTCGGAGTCCCATAGTTTCATTAAATGTAGCTGAAGCTGGTGGCGTTCGCGTGGGAAGGCAGGAAAATGGAAAAATGGGATTATCTTTACAATGAAAAAGGTTTATTAAAGATATATAGGAGGAAAGAATCATAAATAAAGAATCGGAACAGACCAGGCGCTCAAACGACAAGGACTAGGGGCACACACACACACACACACACACACACACACACACACACACACACACACACACACACACACACACACACACACACACACACACACACACACACACACACACACACACACACACACACACACACACACACACACGTGTACAATGAAAGGAAATAAAACGCAAAAGCATAACCCAACTATGGTGCCACTAATACAGGACTTTCAAATTGACGTATTTCTGCTTGGTACACATGCACAGGAACTCCTCATGATGCAGTAAGTCTGGGTGGCCTGGACATCTTTCATGCCTCCCAGATAAGGACTGTGGAATGGAACAACTAAAAAATTTTTACAAGTATATGTAAGTGTACCTGCATGAAAGGGGTGTGCCTCTCCACAACAAAGCAGTTGGAGAACTACCTGATCAACTCGTTCAAAGAGTTGACATGTTACAATCTATATTGCAAAAACTCACAGCGATGTCTGGCGGTGAAAGGCTGAAGATGGTGTGTTCTAAGCAAACCCTCATGCTTATTAAGACCTATGGGAAGGTCATATCTGGGGCTTGTCAATTCACAAGGTAAGTTTAAAATGATATTTACTATTATTAATTCAAAAATTTTGGGCAGAGTAGAGGTGGGGTTGGGAGTTGTATGGGCTGTGAGTGCCGTTATAAATATATATTGTTAATTTGGTTCCGGAGCCACAAGATAAATTACACTCAATTATTGCATCTATTGGTGAAAGTAAAAGCATCCCTTTGTGTGTTTCTGTGTTTTCTAACCACGGCCGCTGCAAACTAATTGTATTAACAGGAAATGGTACGAACCCAGCTCCTCTCCTCCACGGATATTTCTCATGTTCCTATATTTGCATGAGTCCGATTTTTCATTCAGGAACATAATTATGGTTAACCATCCTGAACTAGCCACTCTTTCATCGATGCTGGAAATTATGTTTAAAATATGATTCTAATCACAGATTTTGCGCTAGTAATGGCGGGTTAAAAGTGCCCTGCGAGCCAAACCGAAAAAATGTAGACACACACACACACACACACACACACACACACACACACACACACACACACAACATCAATTAACATTCGTACATCATTTTGAAAGTTCCTGTACAAGTAACGGAGTCACATGATACAATAGGATAGGTAAGGACTAGCGGTTGGCACGAATATGGTGGATGTACAGGCTCGGGGTGACCATGATGAGGTGTCCCAGCAGCAGGGTGAGCATGATGGCGCAGCAAGATGGCATGCACGTCTCAAGGTGCAGCCACCCCCATCCCAGTGACGAAGCAAAGAGAGCGAGTGTAGAGAGATGCTACCCCATTCAAAGTCCAAATTCAACACCAGAACTAAACTAGAATGGCACTCTTCTACGAAACGACGTCGACCAATATGCCTCCGCACACATTATTACATCATTATAACACTTGTACCAAGTTTGATTTAGATCCATCCAGCTGTTCTCAAATTATCACATTTTTACCTGACATGACCTCTGACCTTTGACCCCAAAATTTAATCAGTTAATGTTTATATTGTTACGGTACGCGGTTAAAGATGTTGTTTGCCGAGCGAAGGCTCCGCGACCGAACAGTTGTTCCCCGACTAAACCCGATTCACCCAAACGTTGGCCGTATCGCGCCACAGATATTCAATGGGGAAAAGACTAAGACGACGAATGCAAAGAGGAAGAAGAAGACGAGAAAAGGGTTGAAAATACTACTAAATTTATTTACTATTTACAGGCTCAAAATAACCAAGGAGAAGGAAAGATAAGAAAATAATATACTGAAGCTTTTAGAGACAGGGAAAATACTAGCTTATACAGACTTAATTACCTACCCAGGACAGAACAAACAAAGACGACTCACACGGGGAATGATGATAGGAATTGGCTGGAAGGAGAGGAAAGTCCAATTTGTTCGGCAGCACGAATCGGCGCGTTCGGCAGCCGCCGTCCCTTCGCGGCCCTGCTCCAAACTGCCGTCCAGGCCCCAAACGGCTGTCGAGTCTTGTTGCTGCTGTAGACGCTGCTGCTGGCGAGCAAGGTGACGAATAGCAGGCTTTGTGCTTCCCTGGATGATCTGCTTTTGGACCTCACGACTCAGCCCTGCTCTGACGACCCAGCTCTTTCCTGTCCACCTCACCACGCAGCTCAGCTCAGCCTTTCAGCTCATCTCTTGGACTCATCTGCTTGTCTCCTTGGGGAGCGTCCCGCGGCGGGTTATATAGGCCCCGCCCTTCACCCTTTGCGAACCTCCCCCAAGCATTCTCTCTCCGCCCTCTCAAGCCAAACCCCTCGTTCTGGGTTGGATGAGCGGGGCCGACTTACTCCTCCCCTCTATGACGAGGTGGAGACCCGCCTTTCTTCCCCAACCCTGCCTCGTGGTCAATGGCGGCTTTGGAGGGGATGTAATTGCCAAATTGAGGCTTGGCCATTACGAAAGGGGAAATGGAGGTTTTTGGGAATGGGAATGAAGGGAATCTATCTCTTTTACTCGGTGCAATGGAGTGTCATGTTAATGGACGACAAGGCCTTACCCTAAAACACATAATAAGGATATAAACTGTTGAACAAGGGTTTTATCGGGTCCTGCAATGTGGTGTTTCATGGAATAACTACCGGGACGCCCTTTTTACTTTTACACAACACTGGAGGCAGGAGGCGCAGAATAAACAATAATAATAATAAAGCACACAATAAAAAAATACAGTCCTCATACCCGCAACAATATTGTTGCGGAAATGAGGATTGTATTTATTTTATTGTGTGCTTTATTATTATTATTGCTCGATTCTGAGCCCTCCTTGCTCCAGTGTGTATAAAGGTCAAAAGGGCGTCCCGGTAGTTAATTCCATAAAGCATACATTGAAGGACACTATAATACCCTTGTTCAGTAGTTTATTTCCTTATTCTGTGTATTAGATTAAGGCTTTGTCGTCCATTAAAATGACACTCCATTGCACCAAGTGAAAAAGATAGATTCCCTTCATTCCCATTCCCAAAAACCTCCATTTCCCCTTTCGTCAATTGCCATTCGCATTGCCAACTACAATTGCCACCATTGAACATGTGCTCGGGTTGGGGAAGAAAAGCGTGCCCGCCCGTCGTCATCAAGGGCGGAGCCAGAGGGTCGCACGACCAACCATGGCCGAGGTGAGCACACCGATGGGCGTGTCCTAACGGCCGGCGGCTTAATCGCCGGGGGCGTTATAAAAGCGCGCGCGCAAGAGTGGTCAGAGCAAAGCTGCGTAGAGAGGTCCATGACAAAGAGAGGTCCATGACAAGAGTGGCGGTTGCATCCACAGCAGCTTGAGCCACCGAAACTGCATCCCCAGCAGCTTGAGCCACCGAAACTGCAGCCACAGCAGCGTGGGGCCTGGACGGCAGTTTGGAGCAGGGCCGCGAAGGAACGGCGGCTGCCCAACGCGCCGATCGTGCTGCACGACCCGTTGGACCTCCACCTCCTTCCAGCCAATCCACTCTGCAATTCCCCGTGTGAGTCCATTTCTGTTTGTTCTGTCCTGGGTATTTAATTAAGTTTGTATAAGCTAGTAATTTTCACTGTGTCTCTAAAATCTTCTGTATATTATTTTATTATCTTTCCTTCTCCTTGGTTTCTTTGAGCCTGTAAATAGTAATAAATAGTAATCGTATTTCAAACCTTTTTTTGCCTTCGTCTTCCTCTTCTTCACATCCGTGTCGTCTTTGTCTTTTCCCTCATTGAATAGCTGTGGCGCGATCTGGCCAACGTTCAGGGAATCGGGTTTAGTCGGGAAAAAACTGTTCGGCCGCGGTGCCTCCGCTCGGTAAACAATATCTTATCCGCGGACCGTAACAATATCATTACACATACCTGCACAAAGTTTGACTAAGATCCTTTCAGCCGTTCTCAAGTTATCGTGGTAACGAAAACCTATCACGGACGGACGGACGGACAGCCAGACGGAAAACCTGAAAACATGCCTGCGGCGACTTGGTCAGTGGAGGCATAAAAACTGCAAAACCAGAACTAGAACAGAACGACTGTGCTCAGGCATGATTATGGCCCACAAACTTTGGCACCACCCAAAAGGGCTCATCCACTTATGCGGACGTGCAAACTTTTGGGTGGTCCCAATAAAAAGTCTGATGCCTTACTCCAAGGCTTCACAGCTGATCTCACCACCATGGCCTGCCATCCACTGACCAATCAGTACGTGTAGTTTCCTTCTAAAGTACAATGCGCTTTCCAGTTGGCATTCATGTCCAAGTCCACACCCAGTCTCACTCGAAAAACATGAGATATTTATACAACAGACTTACTCGATACTGTCTTAAAGTTAGCACTCACTGCCTCCTCAGTGCAAGTTTTACAAGACGATGTATTCTGACATTTTCCCCGTTACAAGAGTAATCTGTCTAGGCCTGGTGTTGGCTTAGCGGTTAGGGTGCCGGCTTTGGATCCTCGGATCCTGGGTTCTGAATCCCGGTCGATCGCTGAATTAACGCCAGGTGGGTTGACTCAGCCCGCCATCCTTCCGAGGTCGGCAAATTGAGTACCAGTTCACTGGTAATTCCCTGTGCCGCAAGAGGCGACTAACAGGGTTGGCAACAGGAAGGGCATCCGGCCATAAAACATTGCTTCAAAAAGCCCGAAAAAGGCCAACCATTGCTCTGCGGGGGAAAATGGCCTCGAAAGGTGGTTCACAAGAGTAATCTCTGCTAAGTGACACGGCCCATGGTATTCTTTCACAATCTAGACATGGGTCCCCTGCCACCTACCCTTTCACGTAACAGTATAAAAAAACTGAACACGTTTCTGACCTCAAAACGAGTGCACAGTACAGTATGAATTGATTTGACACAGTAGGAATGACATATTTTGAGTGTAACAAATATACACAGTCACGTTTATTTGCCAACTGAATGAAAACACTTCTTTCCCTTCATCACACAACACATCCATTTGGAAATCCTCATACAATCAAAGCATCCATTATTTTATTTGTTCTCATTCAAGGACATTATTTTTTTTACCATCAACTTCGTTTCTTTATGTCAAAACATGTTGCACGACACACGATGCCCTCATGCTCCACAATGTCAGGCTTCTTTAATCCTGCAGCATTGGCCCCATCTGAGTCGAGCAGAACTTTATTCTGGTATGAAAACAATCAGTTTGGCTTCTCTTCGCTGCCATTGCTTCCGTAAAAGATCTGAAAAAACGAAAGAATAAAATATTCAACCACTCAAGGCAAGTTGTGTAATCATTTAAAGTTGAAGTGAAACAGCTTCAAGCAAAGGGGAGTTCATACAGTTACAAAGTCAGCAGGGAATCGAGACATTAACCATATTGTGAAGGTAAATCAAGTTACAACAGTTGTATGTTATGTACACAAGGTGCAAAATTGATCACGTGGTAACAACTCAGTTGTACTTGTGAAAATACTGCAATGAACAAAATTCCAACTTTTGTGATTTACCATCAGATTCCGAATACGACTAATCTTTAGCAAATGTTGGGCCGAAGGGCCTGGTGGAATGGCCTAGAGGTGTGCACATTCGCCTTCAAGCTGTCTAACCTGGGTTTGAATCTCAATGCAGGTATAAACAGTCACCTTGGTGTTTTGCAAGCAGGAAGAGGCAAGGACATGTTCACTATCTATCTGAAGGATGTTAAGATGAAGGAATCGTCTCCCACACTGTTCGTTGGTGGTCATTAAAGATCCCACGGTGTCTTTTAGCGAAAAGACCGTCTTCCAGTGATTGACCAAATAAATAGGTGGGTTTGTTTTATGATCATTCCAGAGTGACAGGGTGAGAATGCGATTTTCTGGGAATGAAGGACATGCTCAACATAGCCGACCAGAGTATAATGATTTTCAGGTCAAGAGAGAGAGAGACAGACAGACAGAAAGAGAGACAGAGAGCTGCTGTCTGCTAAGCAGATGGATGTAGTAGTTTATGTAGTAGCATGAGATTTGAAATGTCAGAATTTAAAGAAATATTCCAAGTATTGGACCAGCGATCGAGATCTGCAGAGAGGGAAGAGGTTGCTGCTGACCAATCTGAATGATGAGGGATGCTATGGCAGTAGGTGGAGTCATCACTGAAAAAAAGTTTGTCTTCAGATCCGGTTCTTTGGATAATCTACCATAGACGAGACTACTCACAAGCAAGTATTGTACCTCTGGGTCAGTCGCCCCTAAGTTTCTGTGTGAGTACAACGTTCACAAGTTTCATTGCAGTGATGAGATAAAATGGTCAACAGATCAAATACAAATTCTAAAAAGAGCTAGTGGATCACGTGACCAAGTAACAACATCTTAGTGGAGCAGCGATTTGACTTTCTATTCCTGTGCTACTTGCATTACATTAATCTTTCAACAAAGTTCGAACTAACGTGTAAAAATATGGGGAGACATTTACGAATGGGTTGTTTGACCACATTTGATCAAAGTACATTATTGTGCTAGCACAAGCGAGCGTTTCACCATTTCACCTTGTGAGCAAAGGAAGGAAGAGTGAACACAGCTCTGTGCATTTCTGGGGTGTAAAATCTCAGGCCCATCTCCTGCTGCTGGAGCTCCGTGAGCACACGCTGTGGCTCATTCAGCGGCTTCTAAAAACATCGAACAAAGATTGGATCATCAAATGCAGGTCAGTCGAGTTTAACCATGATGCCAATACATGCTCTCCCTCCATCCCTCTCCCCACTCCCCTCAGCATCCCCCTCTCCCTGCCCCTTTCCCTGCTCCTCTCTCTCTCTCTCTCTCTCTGCTCCTCTCTCCCAATATTCTTCTCTCAGGAAACAAAGCAATCATACAGGGTGGAAGTGCTTGACGTAAAAAAAAAAGAAGTTATCTGGCCAAAACGTAAATGCACCATAATTCTCCAAGGATTTTTGAATGTTGTGGAACATAAAACTATTCAGTATTACCTTGTTTAATGGAAACGGCAGCATTATTAGCACGTGATTCTGCAACAAAAATCAACAGAAAGTGATGTAATGTAGGTACACGTGTACAAGGCGTTTGTACCGTATGCAAGCTGCAGATGAGGTATCCCATCTCCCCACAGGGATACGTGGGCATGGATGCAACAGCCAGCCGCACTTCAGGATAAATTCGACGGCAGATTGCGCCCAGGTTTCCGAGAAAGTCTGGAAACAGCCAGGGAGACTCGGCTGTGGGGCAGACATGAGGATTAACGGTGAGGGAGCTGTAATGAGCATGAGATCATGTTTGCTTATGAGCAGCAAAACAATTCATTTGAGACATGTCGAGTTAAGTTGAGCATTCGAATATTTCAGCTCATTCCACATACAGCTCGTATGACATGCTGAATGGAGAAGGTGGATCAGACTCGGCAACGGTTGCTCGAGTGAGATGTGCATGGAAGAAGTTTCGGGAACTGAGTGGCGTGCTGATGAGGAGGAGAGTGTCGCTGAAGCTGAAGGGAAAGGTGTATGCTGCATGTGTGAGAAGTGTTATGATTTATGGGAGCGAGACATGGGTAATGAACGTAGAGCAGCAACGAAGGCTGGAAAGGGTGGAAATGCGAATGGTTCGATGGATGTGCGGAGTATCGTTGAGAGAGAGGAAGACAAATGATGAATTGCGAAAGATGATGGGAATAGAGCCTGTGATTGATGCTGTGAAGAGGAACAGGTTGAGATGGTTTGGTCATGTATTGAGGAAGGATGAAAGTGACTGGTTGAGAAGAGTGATGGAAGTTAATGTAGAAGGAAGTAGAGGATGGGGAAGACCGAGAAAGACTTGGCTAAAGATGGTGGAAGAAGAAATGCGGGCAAGGGGGTTAACAAGGAGAGATGCAGAAAATAGGGCAAAATGGAGAAGATTGTCATGGGGACCGCAAGGCTAACCCCCGCTCTAGCAGGGAACATGGCCTTAAAATGCATGTTGTTGTTGTATTCCACATACAGCTCGTAGGTCTTTATGGATGCATGGCAGTCAGCACCGTCCTAAACTCTCCAAGTACACGTGACTCAAAATACCGGCACATGATGAGACATATCGGAGGATGTATAATCAACCACAAGGGGGGAGGAGGGAGAGGCAATGTTACTGCCAATCAAAAGAGTGACAATTTCAGGATATCTTGCCCATGCTAAGATGTGTGAGATATTCAACGCCAAAGAATCCCAAGACTTGTGGAGGTTTTGGGGAAGCTGCTGCTGAGGCTGTTAAAGGTACAGTATGGGCTATCCTGTACATCACTTTGAAACATGCCGACAAACGGAGCCGGCAAATCATGGTGGCAACGACTTTGGATTAAACTTCTGATATAGAATAAATATTGGGCTGGCTGGCAGGATAACCTCGAGGTGCGCACACTCGCCTCTCAGCGGTCTAGGCTGGGCTTGAATCTCGGCCGCCCAGGTATAAACTGTTATCCTGACCTTTCGCAGGCAGAGTGATTCATCATTGGGAGTGCCATCCATAGGATCATCATTAAATTTGGTGTCTCATCTGCCGGCATTAGTTGGTGGATGTTTAAAAAAAAAAATACCATGATGTCCTTCATGAAAAGTAGGCGAGCTATCACCGGCACTCTGACCAAATTGCAAATTCCTGTCTTGACTGAGCTGGGAAGGCAACAGCAAACTACCAAACACAACCTTTACCCAGGAATTGCGTTGGCAGCACCAACACTCTGTAAAGACTAAGATATGATGATAGTGGTGGAAACTTCCCCTTCATAAAATAATGTTGGCATGCTGTGTTACACTGCATTGGAGGGATTGGGCAGTGAAATTTCAATGTGTGGAGGAGTGCGGTGAACAATCTATATCAGCAGGTGTGTAATAGTTTTGCCATCTTACTCTGTTGACAGATCACTCCTCCAGGCTTTAGGGCCTGCTTGAGCAGCTCATAGTAATTCTCTTCAAACAGTGACTTTGCAGGTCCTGCCACGGTAAGTGCACATATTTTCAGAGAGAGGGAGAGAGAGAAAAGAAATAACAGGTACACGCAGAATGATCAAAGACAGGACATCAATTGCACAATTACATTGAATGCATTTTATAGCAAACTACCGTAGGACGGCACTCAGTAGAGAGCATACCTCCGCCTGGTGAACAGTTTACATTTTGTATCTCAGATTAGACCAGAAAATCACAACACAGAATCACATTTAATCAAAATCAATCACAGGAATCACCATAGGTCCAGTCTTTCATACCCTGATCTACCCCTCGTTTTTGGCCATATCAATCAATGGTGACGAATCACTGAAAAAATTATACCAGCTGGATCCAGATCTTCACCAAAATCGAATCTATTAGTCCTTGTCAGACACACAACCTCTCCACCAAGTTTTGTCCGAATCCGTCCATAACCTTTTGAGATATCCTGCGATGTATCGTTTTTGGCCCTATCTCCCAATGGTGAAGAATCGCTTAAAAATTATCGTAGCCGGATCCAGATCTTCACCAAAATCGAATCATTTCGTCCTTGTCACATACGCTACATCTCTGCCAAATTCTGTCCGAATCCGTCCACAACTTTTTGAGATATCTTGTTCACAAACGGATAAACAGACAGACAGGGGTTAAAACATAACTTCCATCCACCTTTGGTGGAACTCGGTAGAGCGCATACCTCCGCTCGGCTGAAGACTTTACGTTTCATATCCCACTGATAGGCCGGATCTGGACCTGAACCAAAATCAAATTGGCTTGTTCTCGTCACTTAACCAACTCATCCGCCAAGCTTTGTCTGAATCCATCCATAATCTTTTGAGATATCCGTCTCACAGACAGATAACCAGGGGTTAAAACATAACCTCTGTCCACCTTCAGTGGCAGAGGTAACTTTTGTTGTTCTCCTCCTTTTCCCTTTGTAAGTACATACTTAAGTACATATGTAAGTACATATTACTTAGGGGGCCAAACCCCAAAATTTTCGGAAAGCAGACATGGGCTGTTGTAAAAGGTTGTGCCCCAGAAATCATATCTACATGTGCCTAGGAACACAATCTAGGTCAACAACCTTGCCAACAAGCTGCTGGAAATTTGTAAGAGGCACACAAATGTTGCGCATCTTTCATCATCATCATCATCATCGTCATCATCATCTTTGCGCATCCCTACTTTGTGCAGGGCCCAATATAGCTGCAATTTCATGCACAGGCAAATAGTTTGACTGGGTAGTTCGAATCCACAGTTCAGGCAGATCCTTCAACAGAGTTGCAGCATAGTACACACTTGAAACAATGATATCAGTATCATTGGCATAGATGATAACAGCTGGGCTGAGACTGCTGAAGTGACAGGCTTTGTATAAAGCCATTTGGTGCGAGCATTTGTGTTGAGTGTTATGCCATCAAGACCACTGTCTTCCTTAGAGTCAGCATTATAAGTTTGCTCTAAAAGCATATCAGGAGATACACCATTATGGCTCCCATCTGCTCTCCGACCAACAAATGCTCCATTCATCATAGCTTCATGCACCTCTGGAGCTGTGTCG
This sequence comes from Myxine glutinosa, assembly GCF_964187855.1. Classification (NCBI taxonomy): domain Eukaryota; kingdom Metazoa; phylum Chordata; class Myxini; order Myxiniformes; family Myxinidae; genus Myxine; species Myxine glutinosa. The sequence continues at coordinate 255,624,578 of NC_136262.1, read as the reverse complement.
TGTAGTGTTTTCATTTCAGACAAGTAGAGTGGCAATGACTGCTGACCATATTTGTAATGCCCTGCAGCTGTTAAATAGGGAAGCATTCGAGCTGATTCACACAAATGCCCTCGCCAATTACCTTCCCGTTGGTGGTAGATGAAGCGGAATAATACATCTGACATCTCAAGGAAGTTGAGCCAGAATACAGCAGTTGGTAAGGTGGTGAGAGTCTCCTGGAATTTCAGCAGGTGTTGCTGAAGTGCTACAAGCTGTGAGTGGCATTCTTGGATGGACTTCAATTGTTCAGTTGCATCTATAGACGTATCGAACTGCTTCTTCAGTGCTGCCTCAATGGCATCTATCCATAGTCGGGTGTCTTCCTCTGATATCCAGCTTTCAAATGCTTCCCAATACAGATGCCATACAGCTTCATTCAGGATTTTAATGGCATGCATAGACTGGTAATAGTCTGCTTTCTCTCCAAAGATCTTCTTAGCTGTCCCTTCTTGGCACATTCCTGCTGTTACAAGAAGATCTTCCACACCAGAGTCCCTCATAATCGTACAGACTGCTTTTAAGTAGTTATGAGCCTGGTGGAAGCCTCCCAAAAGCAGGATTACCTTGGAAAACTCATCTTTGTGTTTGTCCCTGATGGCCACTGCAAGTTCATATGTGGCCTGGTCTCCAGTGATGACAGTCCATGTATCTCCAAGTGCATGTGATGTTTGTACAAGCCATGTCATCTCTTCCTTTAGCACAGCAGGATCCGTTGGTGAAGCAGGTATGAGAGGGAGGTATGCAATCCGGCTGGCCTTGTGGTGTGGGAGTAACTGTGCACAGAATGCTGAAAAACCAGGGAGATCAGGATCCCCTTCATATGGCACATGCAGCAGTTGTGAAGTTTTCACTTGTCTTCCAAGTCTCCAGAAGAGCAGCATTTCTTCGGCTGTCTCATCAGATGCAGTTTCCAAACTGTTAACATCATCAATGTTGCAAAGTGATCTAGAATTCCTTCTGTCACTGGCTGAAATGTGACAGTTAGGGATATTTGTTTCAGAAACACCTGAAAGGGTCTTTTTCCTGCTTAAAGATGAAGTAGGAAGACTAATATTGTCAGGATGAGTGATGAGGGTACTACTCATGACAGGATTCTCAATTATAATGGCTGTGGTGGCATTGAAAGTCCCACCTTCTAATGTGTTTTTCTTCCAATCCAGGTTGTCCATTGCATAAACATGTAAACTTGCATGATTATGCACCATAGCTTCTGGGACAAACACCCCATTCTCCTCAACCTGTTGCATGATGTTGATGGTTTTTGTTGTCAGTTGGCGCTGCAACGTGTCATAATTGATTCCTAGGCCAAGTCTATTGTTCAGAGTGATCAGTGACTTGCTACGTGTCTGGTTATACACATAGTAAGCTGTAGCTACACTCAAAGGAGTTGGCACTGCTGCTACATGTTGCATAAGTTGCTGCGATATTACAAGTGCTTTCTCCCTAATTGCCGGATGAAGTAATGATGAATCTGAAATATGGGATCCAGACTCTTGGTGCTTTTTCCCTGCTTTGTCAGAGAGCAGCATGGTTGTGAAATCAAATAAAGTTTGTGGAACAATTCTTTCAGCAGCTGCAAAAGAAATTTCAGTAAACTGCTCTGATTTTTGTTCTTTTTTGCACTGCTTAATATCAGCTCTCAGAATTTTAGCTGCACAATGCATTATTTGCTGTTTTTCATCAATCTGATTCTTGGCCTCTAACAACCTCAGTTTTTCTAGAGCATCTCCTAGTGGTATGGAGGAAGCACAGATAAAGCCAGCGCCAGTGCTTTGGTTGATAATTGAAATGCGCTTGCCAAACCATTGTTGCAATTTCCACTTCAAAGTTATTGATCGATACGAGTCTGCAGTTTTGACATCTAGCTCTCGAAGAATTGCCCGATACTGATCCCGAAGATTTTTCATAAAAAAGCCACACTTATTTTGGAAGAGTGATGTCTCAAGCTGTTCGACTAATCTTTCAAATGCAACATCATAGAGATTTTGTGTTGGACTGATAGTGGGGATGCGTCGAGCTTTAAAAGTATTCATGCAGGGTGTATGGTAGCAGATGTCATTGGCAACCATATCAAAGCCTTGACCAATTAGCCTTTGCAAGATATCTTGTCTCTTCAGCCTTTTGGCTTGATCAAGGATTGCATGTTGGCTGGTTGTAGTAGACACTTTACAGGTGGGCTCTTTCCCTCTATACCATGTCTTATTACAGATGACACAAGTGTTCTTGGCTTCAAATCCTGATGTGGATTGTCTTGTGGTATGAGACCCAAGAGATGAAGTTTTCATAGGGTCATCAGCCGCTGGTGGTTGCCCTCCTAGATTCCTTCTTTCTGCCAGTTTGTAACTTTTTTCATTCAGGTACCAGTTCCTGCATTTTACATGCCATTTAGGGGAATTTTGTCCAACCCAGTTTTCTTGGGTAATGTCACTTTGTAATCTTCTGTGAATATGATCCCGTCGACAGGACATAGCCACAATCTGTTGATATCACCTGGACATTATTAAGTCCTTTCATTGATGGTTCTTGACATATTAGACATCTGCCATAGTCTGTGTTCCAGCCATCCTCCCGCCTTTTCTTTGGTTGTTCCAGTAACAGTGCCTCTTGAACCAGCCTCTTCCCAGCTTGACTGGTCATTTTTCTCCCGGCTGTGTTATCTGAAACACAAACTAATTCATTAGACATTGTAGTTAAAAGTGCAAAGGAGTATATATATTAAGAACACAACTTCACTTGGAGCAAATCTCATCCAGAAGTGCATGTTGATATTATTTCACACTTGTCTGAAAATGAGTAAATATTAAATCATTCATAAAAATCAGCCATACAGCAAAACTCTGTCAGCTGTGCACCTTGATCCTGTATGGGGAAATCATAATAGCAGTAAATTTACATATGTAGCTTGTTTGAGTCATTAATATCTGAACTACCCAGTCAAACTATTTGCCTGTGCATGAAATTGCAGCTATATTGGGCCCTGCACAAAGTAGGGATGCGCAAAGATGATGATGACGATGATGATGATGATGATGAAAGATGCGCAACATTCGTGTGCCTCTTACAAATTTCCAGCAGCTTGTTGGTAAGGTTGTTGACCTAGATTGTGTTCCTAGGCACATGTAGATATGATTTCTGGGGCACAACCTTGTACAACAGCCCATGTCTGGTAAACCCCCTTGGCCTCCTGGGTATATTGTAAGTACATATGGGCCCACAAAGAAGACATGGCTGCCTGCACGGAAATTACAGGAAACATTCACTGAAGTTTAAGTTGGTGCTTAATGGTGTATTTTATTTATTACTATACAATGATGTGAATTAAATTATGAGTAAAACTAGAGTAATTCACAGTTTTTGCTATTCCGGTTTAGTTTCCCTTAAATTGAAGGAGCTAGAACAAGGCAGACTTCATTGCCGATATTGAAGGATTACATGAAGACATCGATGTTCTCATCATCAAATTGACTTGTGTGTGTTTTAAAATGAATGCTTATATATTGCGTAGATAATAATACTTCATCATCCATGCTGTATCCACACAAGTACTCTCCGTACCAATGGGATCTGAACCATCTGTGATGATGACATCATAGCTGTGCTGTTTCTCCTGTAGGAAGGTAGAACCATCAGCATTAACCACCGTCACTTTAGGATGGTCCAATGCTGTTGTCATCCAAGGGAGGTGCAGCTTTGCCACACGTGTGACCTCCTAAAGCAACAAAATAGGTTTACCGTCAATTGGTTCATGCCAGTTATACCTCGTCCTAGTGGTCTGCACACAGCCAAACGTAACAGAGACCCGCTGGGTCAGACTTCAGGATCGCACCTTGTCTATCTCGCAAAGTGTAACATGCTTCACTTCTGGGTGCTTCACAACCTCACGCAGTACACCACCATCACCTCCACCCACGATGAGCACCTGTAAAACAATGCAGAGATTTGAAAGCGAAATTTGCATTCATGGCGAAGGTCAGATCGTTGAGCTATCATTGCCATTTGTAGACGAGTTAATGTCGTAAGCTATCATCAATATTGTTGCGGTTGTGCGATAAAGGCAGACCCCCTATAGTCAATTGCACGACAACATGTAGCCTGCATTAGTCAGTTATGTCTTATTGAATGTAAAGACCAAATATGCGTTGAGTTAGGCAGAATGTCAAGCCTTCGTGGCTGGGAGAAGCCATTACTAATGTGCAGGAAGGCGTGGCCAGAAGCACAGGCCCACGTGACCAGTGAGGAGGCGGGAACACCTCGCCATGATGCGACAAGCCTCAGCCAATGGGAGGCTCTGCAATATTTTGATGGGCGTGGGCAGGTCTGATAATAGCCCACGCGGAGCACATTATCATTCTCTTTTGCCGAGGATTTTGCTGCGCACAGGACGACCTCCTGCTCTGTTCTCTCTTTGCCTCGTGGACCACACGATTCTCTTTTGCCGAGGATTTCGCTGCGCACAGGACAACCTCCTGCTCTGTTCTCTCTTTGCCACGTGGACGACACCCTGCTCTGTTCTCTCTTTGCCTGGGATTTTGCCACGTGGACGACACCATGCTCTGGACTCTCTTGTTTTAGCTCCAACGACACGTGTTTTGGCCTTTGTTCTTCGTCGACACAAATCGCTTCTGCGCCGATCTTTTGCGCCATCCGGCTGACCTGCAAGCTTGTACAACCTGTGCTGAAGTTCGTCCAAACCAACTTCGAGGCGGCGGTTCGTCCTTCGGACCTTACTTCGTCCAGGCTGCACGTCTGGATCCGGTATTGAACTGCGAGCCGCGCACACCAGACCACGTGGTCACCAGCGAGGCAATTCCAGCACGTACATCGGTACGCCCTTAACCAGTGTGTGTGTGTGTGTGTGTGTGTGTGTGTGTGTGTGTGTGTGTGTGTGTGTGTGTGTGTGTGTGTGTGTGTGTGTGTGTGTGTGTGTGTGTGTGTGTGTGTGTGTAGGCGCCAAGTCGGGGTTATTATTAGGTAATAATTGATAATTGATAAGCAGGAAATCAGAGCTGTCTCCCTTGACATATCACGTGCCTTCGATATGGTCTGGCACCCAGCTCTGCTCACCAAACTCTCCTCCTATGGTATCCATGGAAATCTCCATGCATGGCTTGCGGACTTCCTCTCTGGTCGTAATCAACGTGTGGCCCTGAATGGATTTCTCTCATCTCCCCTTCCTGTTCAGGCTTGAGTTCCCCAAGGCAGTGTGCTGGGCCCTGTGCTTTTTCTGGTCTTTATCAATTATCTCTCCGACTCTCTGGAAAATCCTCTCTATCTCTTTGCTGATGACTCAACTCTCTGCTGCTCCATACCCCGTCCCTCAGATCGGCAGTCTGTAGCCTCCTCACTCTCTGCAGACCTGCACAAAATCACAAACTGGTAAAACAAGTGGAACATGTCTTTCAATCCTGACAAATCTCACACTCTTACTATGTCTCTCCGAAAAGATCGACTGGACAACCCTCCCATCTACTTTCTCAACAATCCTCTCCAAGAAGTTCTGTCGCTCAAGCTTTTGGGTCTCACTATCTGCCATGATCTTTCTTGGGAAAACCACATTTCCAAGCTGGCCTCCAAAGCCAGTCGCCGACTGGGCATCCTCCGTCGTGCGAAGTCCTTCCTAGGCACACCTGAGCTCCTCACCACATACAAGGCTTTCATCCGCAGCTCAATGGAATACTGTTCTCCCCTATGGGCTGGTGCTCCTGCCTCACACCTGGCTCGGCTTCACGCTGTTGAATCCAAAGCTTTCAGAATCATTGGAATCTCCCGCGATGAAGCTATCTCTGAGGGCCTTTCACTCACTCACCGCAGGCAGGTAGGTGATCTTTCTGTCTTCTACCGACTCCTCTCCGGCCTTGCTCCCCCAGCTCTCTCTGTGCTCTGTCCCCCAAATATTCCTACAGGTCGCACAAGATCTGCCAGACACCCTCTGATGGTTAAACTGCCGAAATCTCGGCTCTCTGCTCACCTTCACTCTTTCATTCCTCTTTTCTCCCGCCTCTGGAACAAACTCCCACACTCACTTCAATCACACTCCTCCCTCCAGGTCTTTAAAACAGCTGTTCACCACCATCTCTTATCTTCCCCCATCCAAAACCTTGATCTTTTCTACCCCCACTAATTCACCCCAGATCCACCTTGTTTGAAATTCCAACTTCTTTCCTGGAAGTCCTGGCAGTGTCCATATGTTTTATACCTCTCCCACCCCCCCTCCCACCCTTCCCATGCCTCCCCCCAAAGCCCTCTCCCTCCCACAGTTCTCTCGATGTCTCCATGTCTCTCGGTCCCTGCTCTCAAATGTTGTGTTTGTGTCCTTCCCCATCTCTCCCCATCTTGTCTACCACTCCCGATGTTTTGTTTTATGTGTCTGTATTTCTGTGTGATTAATGTTCGCTCTTTCACGAGCCTCGATCTTGTATACAAAAAAAAGAAGAAAAAAAAAAGCTGAATCTTCGTCTCTGTTTCTCTGTGCCTTCAAAATAAAAGGCTGTACATTTTGTTGTTACTTTCCAACCTGTTCGGTACGTCTTTTCTCCATTGGCCTAGCATCATCCGGGACCGCATTTGGCTAGACTCAGGTCCATAAATCTCGTGGGGTAACCGCTTTCCACACCGTGCAAATCCGCTCGGCACGCAATTGAATAAGGTGTGTGAAAGCGAGGGTTCGATCGCGTGGTTCTTCGGCATGCGCGTGCACCTTGATCCGTGCACCTTGAAGGTATTCGTGATTCTCTGGTATTAACCAAGGGGAATCACGCAAAACAAATTGTTGTGCAAGAAGGGGGTTTTGAACCCGGCCCCCGCAACAATTTTTTGTCAGGAGTGGGGATTTGAACCACCGCAACAATATATTAAAAGGGGGAACAAGAAGTTAAATTTTAGTTGCAAGTTAATTCCCACCATCATGATAATCAATGTACCATAATCTTTGGAGTGTGTGTGTGTGTGTGTGTGTATGTGTATATATATATATATATATATATATATATATATATATATATATATATATACATATATATATATATATACATATATATATATATATATATATACATATACATACATATACATATACATATACATACATATACATATATATATATATATATATATATATACATATACATACATATACATATACATATACATACATATACATATATATATATATATATATATATATATATATATATATATATATATATATATACATACATATATACATATACACATATATATATATACACACATATATATATATATATATATATATATATACATACATATATACATATACACATATATATATATACACACATATATACATATACACATATATATATCACATATATACATATACACATATATATATATACACACATATATACATATACACATATATATATATACACACATATATATATATATATATATATATATATATATATATATATATATATATATATATATATATATATATATATATATATATATATATATATATATACACATATATATATACACAAAGAATTAAGTTAAGCACCCCCCCCGTTTTTTTACAACCTCGCACATTACAAGTTTGTTGTCGTCAAAACAGTGTAATATACCCATGATATTGCTATATTTTCTGGAGAAGTGATATTATGGTCACATAAAAACATAACAATCATGCCGTTTTCAATAATTTATTCTGAATAATTTAAGGTGAAATTTTTTGGGAATTTTAGGCATATTTTCACCTCAATTTAAGTATGGAGCTATAGGTCCATCACGGACAGTGTGGATGACGTTTATGTTTTCTAACGTACAGTCATTGTTCTGAGAAGACCTCTAGCGATCTTTGCGTCAATAACGTGTGTAGGACCCACGTGATCGGATCACTGACTCAACCAATCACTTTTTTTCACTTTGATCACTCAATTTCATCAATGGATAATTGCTAATGTCATACCAATCATTATTTGATCTCACATACCTTAGAATATATGCCAATGTATACATATACACAAAGGATATATATTAGGGGGTGCTTACCTTAATTCGTTGTGTAGGGGTGCTTAACTTAATTCTTTGTGTATATATACATATATATACATATATATACATATATATACATATATATACATATATATACATATATATACATATATATACATATATATACATATATATACATATATATACATATATATATATATATATATATATATATACATATATATATATATATATACATATATACATATATATATATATATATACATATATACATATATATATATATATATATACATATATATATATATATATACATATATACATATATATATATATATATACATATATATATATATATATATATATATATATATATATATATATATATATATATATATATATATATATATATATATATATATATATATATATATATATATATATATATATATATATATATATATATATATACATATATATATACACATATATATACACATATATATATATACATATATATATACACATATATATACACATATATATATATATATATATATATATATATATATATACATATATATATACACATATATATACACATATATATATATATATATATATATATATATATATATATATATATATATATATATATATATATATATATACATATATATATACACATATATATATATACAGTCACGTGAAAAAGTAAGTACACCCCATGTAAAGTTTTGACTTTTTCAACATATTTAAACATACAGCTATTTGATCTTCATTTCAACAATATTGATAGATAAAGGTGATATAATATAACAAATATTATGAAACATTTACATTTTGTAGTCCATTGTATAATTTAAATAAACATAAATGCAAATTTCTCATGTGGAAAAAGTAAGTACACCCTTGGCTCGAATAGGTGGTATTGCCCCCTTTGGCAGAAACAACCTCAAGTAGGCGTTTCTTATAACTGCCTACCAATCTCTGACATCGACTGGGAGAAATTTTTGCCCACTCCTCCATGCAGATTTCTTTCAGCTGTGCGATGTTTGAGGGGTTTCTTGCATGCACAGCTCGTTTCAAATCCCCCCACAACATCTCAATGGGATTTAGATCCGGGCTTTGACTTGGCCATTCCAGAACCCTCCATTTCTTTCTTTTCAGCCATTCCTTGGTGGATTTACTGGTATGTTTAGGGTCATTGTCATGTTGCAAGGTCCACCTTCGGTTGAGCTTCAACTTTCCGACAGATGGCCTCACATTATCCTCAAGCACCCTCTGGTGCAATGAAGAATTCATAGTGGATTCTATGATGGTGAGATGCCCAGGCCCTGATGCAGCAAAGCTGCCCCAAACCATAATATTTGCACCACCATGCTTTACAGTTGGTATCAGGTTCTTGTGGTCAAATGCTGTCTTTGGTTTTCGCCAAACATGTCTTCTCGTACTGTGGCTAAATAGCTCTAGCTTTGACTCATCTGTCCAGAGCACATTGTTCCAGAAGTGCTGATCTTTGCCGAGGTGTTCATTGGCAAACTTTAGTCTTGCCCTGATGTTCTTTCTGGACAGCAAAGGTTTCCTCCTGGCACACCTCCCATGTAGATCAAATTTGTGCAGCCTCTTTCTAATGGTAGACTCGTGCACTTTGACATCAACAGTAGCAAGAGCTACCTGTAGGTCCCGTGATGACATTCTGGGGTTCTTCGAGACTTCTTTCAGCATCTTGCGGTCTGCTCTCGGGCTGAACTTGCTGGGGCGGCCTGGCCTGAACAAGTTGGCAGTTGTTTGGAATCTTCTCCACTTGTAGATGATCTTCCGGACAGTCGAATGATTGATTTCAAATTGTTTGGAGATCTTTTTAAATCCCTTCCCAGACTCGTAGGCATCTATAACCTTCTTTCTGAATGCATCAGAGAGCTCTTTTGATCTCGGCATGGTGATGCCGCACACTTCAACAACAAAGAGCAACCAAACTAAATGTCTGAGGTTTAAATAAGACAGGTTCCTCCAAGATCCTGTCTAACGATGTTCTAATCATTTGCACCTGAGCTGGTGCACCTGATTCTAATTTTAGGTGTTTGAAGTAGTGATAAATGTAGGGGTGTACTTACTTTTTCCACGTGCGAAATTTGCATTTATGTTTATTTAAATTATACAATGGACTACAAAATGTAAATGTTTCATGATATTTGTTATATCACCTTTATCTATCAATATTGTAGAAATGAAGATCAAATAGCTGTATGTTTAAATATGTTGAAAAAGTCACAACTTTACATGGGGTGTACTTACTTTTTCATGTGACTGTATATATATATATATTGTTGTGGATATGAGGATTGTGTTTTTTTATTGCTTTATTGTGGACCCTCCTGCCTCCAGTCTGTGTATAAAGGTCAAAGGTCGTTCCGTAGTTATTTCATAAACAATCACGTTAGCCAATCAAAGATTTCCTCCTTATTGGTAGTTATTTCCTTATTCTGTGTATTAGGCTAAGGATTTGTCTTACATTAATTGACACTCCATTGCACCGAATTCAAATAGATAGATCCCCTTTCATTTTCAATTAATAAAGCCGCAATTGCCAACTGCATTCACCGCAACTCCATTAGCCACGGGGTAGGCTCGGAGAAGAAGGGGGAGGAGCTGCCGAATCCTGGGCGTGCCGCCCATCGTCATCAAGGGTGGAGCCAGAGGGCCCGTGCCGACCAATCAGGGCCGAAGCGAGCTCACCGATGGGCGTGTTCTAGCGGCCGGCGGCTTGATCGCCCGCGGCGTTATAAAAAGCGCACGCGGAAGCCTTTGAGAGAAGTGATGAGAAGGAGGCCAAGTGAGAAGTGCAAAGAAAGGGTTGCGAGAAGTGCGAAACCAGAAGTGCGCCAGAGACGGCAGACGCAGAGAAGGAGGCCAAGTGAGAAGTGCAAAGAAAGAGTTCTGCAGAGAGCCGCTTCAACCAGCCGCGTGAAGCCCTGACGGGGCAGTGAGTGACCCTGCCGGTGTGCGGTGTAAAGCCGAATATAAGGAGCTGCCGGCTCCTCGCTTCCCGCCCGGAGTGGACCTGCTCGCTGTGCCCTGTGATTCCACCTGCTCATCCCTCCAAACGATTCCTGGCCTTCCATCCTTTTATGTACATGAGTTTGTTTTGTTTGTTCTGTCCAGGGTATAAGTTAAGCCTGTTTAGGTAAGCTAGAATTTTCACTGTCTTTCTGGTCCGTCCCTATTTCTGTCTTTATTTTGTTATCCTTCCTTCTTCCTTGGTTTCTTTGGTCCTGTAAATAGTAATAAATAATAATCGTATTTAAACCCTTTTTTGTCTTCTTCTTCTTCTTCACATCCGTGTCGCCTTTGTCTTTTCCCTCATTGAATATCTGTGGCACGATTTGACAACATTTCAGGATCGGGTCTAGTCTTGGTAAACGGTTCGGGCCGCGGCGCCATCCGCTCGGCAAATTAACATCTTATCCGCGGTCCGTAACAATATATATATATATATATATATATATATATATATATATATATATATATATATATATATATATATATATATATATATATGTGTGTGTGTGTGTGTGTGTGTGTGTGTGTGTGTGTGTGTGTGTGTGTGTATGCATGCAAGTTGTTTTTGCCTGCTATCTCCACACGTGTGTGGGCCTCGGGAGATGGAACGGAGATCTACCGGATCTCAAAGTATCCACCTCCATTAGCACGTGTGTGTGTGTGTGTGCATGCTAGTGTATGTGCGCATTTGTGTATATGGTTTGCCTCCTCCCCCCAAGCCCTTTCCCTCCCACACTGCTCTCAAATGTTGTACTTGTGTGCTTCCTTCTCTCTCTCCCCAACTTATCACCCGCTCCCTTTATTATGTCTTATGTGTCCGTTTTTTTTTTTTGTCATTAATGTTAGCTCTTATACGAGCCTCGATCTTGTATACAAAAAAAAAAATAAGGGTGTGTGTGTGTGTGTGTGTGTGTGCGTGTGTCGTTGGTCATCTCCATAATTGTGTACGTGTGTGTGTGCATGTGTTTGAACAAAATATGTGCAATATGTCACGCACAGGATGCGTGTACACAACATGTCACATATAACATGTGTGTATACAAACAGCATGTGCACAATATGTATATACAGTCGTGGCCAAAACTATTGGCACCCTTGCATGTTTTTCAAATAATGCACCATTTCAGAAAAGTGTTGAAAAAAAAATAATAATTTGGTATCCACATTTATATTTCTTTGGTTTGCAGTGGAACAAAGCAATAAAAGCTGAAAAAAGTACTAAATCTTAGCTTATTCCACACAGAAATCCTAAAATCGCCCGGACAATATTATTGGCACCTTTTAGAAGTTGTGAGAAATAATTAGATTTCAAGCAGGTGATTCTCCTTTACTTTGGAATTGAACTCACCTGTGGTGAGTTGCAGGTGCTTGCAATATAAAAATCACTCATTCAACAAGTTTGAATAGAGAAAAGGAGTCATTCTGCTGTTTTGTATCACTGTGTGTACCGCAATGAGCATGGAGAAAAGAAAGAAAACCAGAGAATTGTCTGAGGAGGTCAGACACAAGATTGTAGCCAATCATGGATAATCTCAAAGCTACAAGTCCATCTCCAGAGACCTTGATGTTCCTGTGTCCACCGTAATGCAATGTTATCAGGAAGTTTAAGGCCCATGGCGCTATAGCCACCCTCCCTGGATGTGGCCGCAAGAGAAAACTTGATCAAAGATTGCAGCAAAGGATTGTTCAAATGGTGGAGAAAGCACCTTGATCAACTGTCAAACAGATTCAAGCTGACCAGACCTTCAGACATAAGGTACGACAGTTTCAACTCGCACCATCTGCCGCCAACTCAATGAAAGGGGGTTCTATAGTAGGAGACCCAGGAGGACCCCACTGCTGAGCGAGAGAGATAAGAAAGCCTGACTGGAGTTTGCCAAAACACACCTGAACAAGCCAAAATCCTTTTGGGAGAATGTCCTGTGGACAGATGAGACCAAATTAGGGCTTTTTGGTAAAGCACCTCATCTCTATGCTTACAGAAACAAAATGAAGCCTTCAAAGAAAATAACACCTTCCCTACAGTCAAACGTGGAGGCGGTTCAGTGATGTTTTAGGGTTGCTGTGCTGCCTTTGGCACTGGGTGCCTTGAATGTGTGCATGGCATCATGAAATCAGGAGTTTACCAAGGCATTTTGGAGCACAATTTTCCACCCAGTGTCAGAAAGCTGAGTCTCCGTCGAAGGTCATGGGTCTTGCAGCAGGACAATGACCCCAAACACACTTCAGAAAGCACCCAGGAATGGTTCCAAGACAAAACGCCGGATTGTTCTGAAGTGGTCAGCAATGAATCCAGATCTAAATCCCATTGAACACCTGTGGGGAGATCTGAAAACAGCAGTTGGGAGAAGGCACCCTTCAAATCTGGGAGAACTGGAGCAGTTTGCACAAGAAGAGTGGGCCGAACTGCCAGTAGAGAGGTGCAGGAAGCTCATTCAAGGCTAGAGGAAGCACTTGACTGCAGTTATTTCTGAGGTGTCAATAATTTTGTCAATGCCATTTCTTTTTATTTTCTGATTTAAAAGGATATATTAAGTTCTGAATCAAAAACAAGGGTTCTGTATTATTAACAGTGAAATAAAGAATTGTGGAGACCAAATACTTTTTCTCAATTTCAACTTATTTTTCGAGAAAATTGTGAGTTACTTGAAAAAAGTGCAAGGGTGCCAATAATTTTGGCCACGACTATGTATATGCATAAAATAATGTGTGCATACAATATACAGCATACGATACACAGTCATGCAAAACAAAACAACACATGCCAAAGCAAAACGAAAGCCAAACGTGTATAGACCATAATAGTGCACATGTACGTGCAAATCATGACCCATCGACGTGTGTGTGCATGTGCATGCGTTCGTCATTGCCACCAGTCCTCATCTTTTTCAGGCTTCCTTCCACTCGGGTCCGCCAAATCTCAGGCCCCCCCAACCCCCACTTCCACTCGGGTCTGCCAAATCTCAGGCCCCCCTTCTACTCGGGTCCGCCAAATCTCGGCCCTCTTTCCACTCGGGTCTGCAAAATCGCAGCCCCCCCCCCCCCTTCCTGTGTGCGCGTGTGTGTCCTCAACGGACCAGAGCCAGCAAAACCCATCAAAACATTAAAGCCACCCACGAAGCTAAGCTGTTGTATTCAGCATGTTACTAGATCTCACGGTGCTTGTTTCCCTCCATGCATAACATTGTTTAGAAGGGAGTCTCCAAATCCTGGGCCCTCGCTCCCAGCATGACGAAGTCAGAGAAACCCAGCAAGCCGCCAGGCCAGGCCTCGTCCCAGATGATCCACGCGATCTTGGGCGCCAGATGCATGGCCCTCCACCCTATCAAAGCTGCCATGCACTCCAAAGTCGCCGCACACTAATCTTTGATCTCACCTCGCTCTCTCACATCGGCAACCGATGGAGCTCCACAGGAGGTCTGTCAAAGCCCGGGCCTTCCCACCCAGAACGCGCGCGTGTGTGTGTGCGTGCGTGCGTGTGTGTGCGTACGTGCGTGTGTGTGTGTGTGTGTGCGTACGTGTGTGTGTGTGTGTGTGTGTGTGTGTGTGTGTTTTTTTTTACGCAAGTTGCTGTTATTTTACAAGTACAAAATACAGTCGTGAGCTTTGTATGGGGGTAATTATACAGTCGTGAACTTCGTGTGGGGTAATTATGCAGTCTTGAGATTCGTGTGGGGTAATTATGCAGTCTTGAGATTCGCGTGGGGTAATTATACAGTCTTGAGCTTCGTGTAGGGTAATTATGCAGCTGTGAGGTTCGTGTGGGGTAATTATGCAGCTGTGAGGTTCATGTGGGGTAATTATGCAGTCTTGAGATTCGTGTGGGGTAATTATACAGTCTTGAGATTCGTGTGGGGTAATTATGCAGTCTTGAGATTCGTGTGGGGTAATTATGCAGTCTTGAGATTCGTGTGTGGTAATTATACAGTCTTGAGATTCGTGTGGGGTAATTATACAGTCTTGAGATTCGTGTGGGGTAATTATGCAGTCTTGAGATTCGTGTGTGGTAATTATACAGTCTTGAGATTCGTGTGGGGTAATTATGCAGTCTTGAGATTCGTGTGGGGTAATTATACAGTCTTAAGATTCGTGTGTGGTAATTATACAGTCTTGAGATTCGTGTGGGGTAATTATGCAGCTGTGAGGTTCGTGTGGGGTAATTATGCAGTCTTGAGATTCGTGTGGGGTAATTATGCAGCTGTGAGGTTCGTGTGGGGTAATTATGCAGTCTTGAGATTCGTGTGGGGTAATTATGCAGCTGTGAGGTTCGTGTGTGGTAATTATACAGTCTTGAGATTCGTGTGGGGTAATTATGCAGCTGTGAGGTTCGTGTGGGGTAATTATGCAGTCTTGAGATTCGTGTGGGGTAATTATGCAGCTGTGAGGTTCGTGTGTGGTAATTATACAGTCTTGAGATTCGTGTGGGGTAATTATGCAGCTGTGAGGTTCGTGTGGGGTAATTATGCAGCTGTGAGGTTCGTGTGTGGTAATTATACAGTCTTGAGATTCGTGTGGGGTAATTATGCAGCTGTGAGGTTCGTGTGTGGTAATTATACAGTCTTGAGATTCGTGTGGGGTAATTATGCAGTCTTGAGATTCGTGTGGGGTAATTATGCAGTCTTGAGATTCGTGTGTGGTAATTATACAGTCTTGAGATTCGTGTGGGGTAATTATACAGTCTTGAGATTCGTGTGGGGTAATTATGCAGTCTTGAGATTCGTGTGTGGTAATTATACAGTCTTGAGATTCGTGTGGGGTAATTATGCAGTCTTGAGATTCGTGTGGGGTAATTATACAGTCTTAAGATTCGTGTGTGGTAATTATACAGTCTTGAGATTCGTGTGGGGTAATTATGCAGCTGTGAGGTTCGTGTGGGGTAATTATGCAGTCTTGAGATTCGTGTGGGGTAATTATGCAGCTGTGAGGTTCGTGTGTGGTAATTATACAGTCTTGAGATTCGTGTGGGGTAATTATGCAGCTGTGAGGTTCGTGTGGGGTAATTATGCAGTCTTGAGATTCGTGTGGGGTAATTATGCAGCTGTGAGGTTCGTGTGTGGTAATTATACAGTCTTGAGATTCGTGTGGGGTAATTATGCAGCTGTGAGGTTCGTGTGGGGTAATTATGCAGCTGTGAGGTTCGTGTGTGGTAATTATACAGTCTTGAGATTCGTGTGGGGTAATTATGCAGCTGTGAGGTTCGTGTGTGGTAATTATACAGTCTTGAGATTCGTGTGGGGTAATTATGCAGCTGTGAGGTTCGTGTGGGGTAATTATGCAGTCTTGAGATTCGTGTGGGGTAGTTATGCAGCTGTGAGGTTCGTAAATATGTACAATGCAATGGTTCACTGAGGTCTATGGTAAATATCAAGAAGAAGCAGCAGATAAATTAAAACGATAAGTAACACTGATGCAATGGGGATAACATGACATTATCAACGCAAACGTAGAAAGTTCAACAGATGCTCACATTCTCTGGCAGAGGGTGTGAGGTGAGTGGGAGATGCGCCATCATCTCCTGGTATGCAAACTCGTCTCGTTCTGTGCATTGTATCACACCATCCAGCGCCAGCACCCGTCCGTATGTTTTACTACGATTGATGAGGTTTCAGAAACAGCCTGTCAGTTCTCAATGACAAACTTCACAAACAAAGGAGCTACAATCGCATGTAACAAGGCAAATCGAGCGAGGAGATAATGTGTTATTTTTCTCCACAGTTAAGAAATCATACTTGAACCTCTTGCTTCTCAACAATACCAGGAACCCAGGTGCACACCTTAGTTTCACTCCTATATTAATGATTTGTGAAGAACAACTCATTGGTTGTTGGGTGACATCCATTTTTAAATAGTCAGGTGTGTGATTATAACTTACCTACTGAGCGTGACACGGATCCCTCATTGGAGCAAATCACCACATTAGAAACACCCACAGAGTATTATATAAATTCTACTTTCCAGGTAACTTCACTGCTTTCTCCACTCACCTCTAGTCTGTCTCGCGTTCAAATCTGACCCAACTATTGAGCGATTCATCAATGTGTGCTCCGTCCCTCGGATGGACGTTAAGCCCGGAGTCCCCTCTCAAGGTATTAGTTGGTGGACGTTAAAGATCTCACGGTGTCCTTCGCGAAGAGTAGGCAAGTTCTCACCAGCACCCTGGACCAATTCAAAATTCTTGCTCCAACATACAGGGGCACTGCATCAGCGATATCGTCATACCACTGTGAGAAATGATGCAAAACCATAACCACATGCTGCATATGAATGAACCAACTGGTATATCAGATATAATCTTGGGAAAATGCCAGGGACATAGAAAATGCCCCTTTATATGGTATGTGCCATGTGGCAAACTATAGAAAAAAGGGACATTCCATTACTTGTAGAAAATGCCAAACTATAGAAAAAAAGGGACATTCCATTACTTGTAGAAAATGCCAAACTATAGAAAAAAGGGACATTCCATTACTTGTAGAAAATGCCAAACTATAGAAAAAAGGGACATTCCATTACTTGTAGAAAATGCCAAACTATAGAAAAAAGGGACATTCCATTACTTGTAGAAAATGCCAAACTATAGAAAAAAGGGACATTCCATTACTTGTAGAAAATGCCAAACAATAGAAAAAAAGGAACATTCCATTACTTGTAGAAAATGCCAAACAATAGAAAAAAAGGAACATTCCATTACTTGTAGAAAATGCCAAACAATAGAAATAAAGGAACATTCCATTACTTGTAGAAAATGCCAAACAATAGAAAAAAAGGAACATTCCATTACTTGTAGAAAATGCCAAACAATAGAAAAAAAGGAACATTCCATTACTTGTAGAAAATGCCAAACAATAGAAATAAAGGAACATTCTATTACTTGTAGAAAATGCCAAACAATAGAAATAAAGGAACATTCTATTACTTGTAGAAAATGCCAAACAATAGAAAAAAAGGAACATTCCATTACTTGTAGAAAATGCCAAACAATAGAAAAAAAGGAACATTCCATTACTTGTAGAAAATGCCAAACAATAGAAAAAAAGGAACATTCCATTACTTGTAGAAAATGCCAAACAATAGAAAAAAAGGAACATTCCATTACTTGTAGAAAATGCCAAACAATAGAAAAAAAGGAACATTCCATTACTTGTAGAAAATGCCAAACAATAGAAAAAAAGGAACATTCCATTACTTGTAGAAAATGCCAAACAATAGAAAAAAAAGGAACATTCCATTACTTGTAGAAAATGCCAAACAATAGAAAAAAAGGAACATTCTATTACTTGTAGAAAATGCCAAACAATAGAAATAAAGGAACATTCCATTACTTGTAGAAAATGCCAAACAATAGAAAAAAAGGAACATTCCATTACTTGTAGAAAATGCCAAACAATAGAAAAAAAGGAACATTCTATTACTTGTAGAAAATGCCAAACAATAGAAATAAAGGAACATTCCATTACTTGTAGAAAATGCCAAACAATAGAAAAAAAAGGAACATTCCATTACTTGTAGAAAATGCCAAACAATAGAAAAAAAGGAACATTCTATTACTTGTAGAAAATGCCAAACAATAGAAAAAAAGGAACATTCTATTACTTGTAGAAAATGCCAAACAATAGAAAAAAAGGAACATTCCATTACTTGTAGAAAATGCCAAACAATAGAAAAAAAAGGAACATCCCATTAATTGTAGAAAATGCCAAACAATAGAAAAAAAGGAACATTCCATTACTTGTAGAAAATGCCAAACAATAGAAAAAAAGGAACATCCCATTACTTGTAGAAAATGCCAAACAATAGAAAAAAAGGAACATTCTATTACTTGTAGAAAATGCCAAACAATAGAAAAAAAGGAACATTCTATTACTTGTAGAAAATGCCAAACAATAGAAAAAAAGGAACATTCCATTACTTGTAGAAAATGCCAAACAATAGAAAAAAAGGAACATTCTATTACTTGTAGAAAATGCCAAACAATAGAAAAAAAGGAACATTCCATTACTTGTAGAAAATGCCAAACAATAGAAAAAAAGGAACATTCCATTACTTGTAGAAAATGCCAAACAATAGAAAAAAAAGGAACATTCCATTACTTGTAGAAAATGCCAAACAATAGAAAAAAAGGAACATTCCATTACTTGTAGAAAATGCCAAACAATAGAAAAAAAAGGAACATTCCATTACTTGTAGAAAATGCCAAACAATAGAAAAAAAGGAACATTCCATTACTTGTAGAAAATGCCAAACAATAGAAAAAAAGGAACATTCCATTACTTGTAGAAAATGCCAAACAATAGAAAAAAAAGGAACATTCCATTACTTGTAGAAAATGCCAAACAATAGAAAAAAAGGAACATTCTATTAATTGTAGAAAATGCCAAACAATAGAAAAAAAGGAACATTCTATTACTTGTAGAAAATGCCAAACAATAGAAAAAAAGGAACATTCCATTACTTGTAGAAAATGCCAAACAATAGAAAAAAAAGGAACATCCCATTACTTGTAGAAAATGCCAAACAATAGAAAAAAAGGAACATTCCATTACTTGTAGAAAATGCCAAACAATAGAAAAAAAGGAACATCCCATTACTTGTAGAAAATGCCAAACAATAGAAAAAAAGGAACATTCCATTACTTGTAGAAAATGCCAAACAATAGAAAAAAAGGAACATTCTATTACTTGTAGAAAATGCCAAACAATAGAAAAAAAGGAACATTCTATTACTTGTAGAAAATGCCAAACAATAGAAAAAAAGGAACATTCCATTACTTGTAGAAAATGCCAAACAATAGAAAAAAAGGAACATTCTATTACTTGTAGAAAATGCCAAACAATAGAAAAAAAGGAACATTCTATTACTTGTAGAAAATGCCAAACAATAGAAAAAAAGGAACATCCCATTACTTGTAGAAAATGCCAAACAATAGAAAAAAAGGAACATTCCATTACTTGTAGAAAATGCCAAACAATAGAAAAAAAGGAACATCCCATTACTTGTAGAAAATGCCAAACAATAGAAAAAAAGGAACATTCTATTACTTGTAGAAAATGCCAAACAATAGAAAAAAAGGAACATTCTATTACTTGTAGAAAATGCCAAACAATAGAAAAAAAGGAACATTCCATTACTTGTAGAAAATGCCAAACAATAGAAAAAAAGGAACATTCTATTACTTGTAGAAAATGCCAAACAATAGAAAAAAAGGAACATCCCATTACTTGTGGAAAATGCCAAACAATAGAAAAAAAGGAACATTCCATTACTTGTAGAAAATGCCAAACAATAGAAAAAAAAGGAACATTCTATTACTTGTAGAAAATGCCAAACAATAGAAAAAAAGGAACATTCTATTACTTGTAGAAAATGCCAAACAATAGAAATAAAGGAACATTCCATTACTTGTAGAAAATGCCAAACAATAGAAAAAAAGGAACATCCCATTACTTGTGGAAAATGCCAAACAATAGAAAAAAAGGAACATTCCATTACTTGTAGAAAATGCCAAACAATAGAAAAAAAGGAACATCCCATTACTTGTAGAAAATGCCAAACAATAGAAAAAAAGGAACATTCTATTACTTGTAGAAAATGCCAAACAATAGAAAAAAAGGAACATTCCATTACTTGTAGAAAATGCCAAACAATAGAAAAAAAGGAACATTCCATTACTTGTAGAAAATGCCAAACAATAGAAAAAAAGGAACATTCCATTACTTGTAGAAAATGCCAAACAATAGAAAAAAAGGAACATTCCATTACTTGTAGAAAATGCCAAACAATAGAAAAAAAGGAACATTCCATTACTTGTAGAAAATGCCAAACAATAGAAAAAAAGGAACATTCTATTACTTGTAGAAAATGCCAAACAATAGAAAAAAAGGAACATCCCATTACTTGTAGAAAATGCCAAACAATAGAAAAAAAGGAACATTCCATTACTTGTAGAAAATGCCAAACAATAGAAAAAAAGGAACATTCCATTACTTGTAGAAAATGCCAAACAATAGAAAAAAAGGAACATTCTATTACTTGTAGAAAATGCCAAACAATAGAAAAAAAGGAACATCCCATTACTTGTAGAAAATGCCAAACAATAGAAAAAAAGGAACATTCTATTACTTGTAGAAAATGCCAAACAATAGAAAAAAAGGAACATTCCATTACTTGTAGAAAATGCCAAACAATAGAAAAAAAGGAACATCCCATTACTTGTAGAAAATGCCAAACAATAGAAAAAAAGGAACATTCCATTACTTGTAGAAAATGCCAAACAATAGAAAAAAAGGAACATCCCATTACTTGTAGAAAATGCCAAACAATAGAAAAAAAGGAACATCCCATTACTTGTAGAAAATGCCAAACGATAGAAAAAAAGGAACATTCTATTACTTGTGGAAAATGCCAAACAATAGAAAAAAAGGAACATCCCATTACTTGTAGAAAATGCCAAACAATAGAAAAAAAGGAACATTCTATTACTTGTGGAAAATGCCAAACAATAGAAAAAAAAGAACATTCTATTACTTGTGGAAAATGCCAAACAATAGAAAAAAAGGAACATCCCATTACTTGTAGAAAATGCCAAACAATAGAAAAAAAGGAACATCCCATTACTTGTAGAAAATGCCAAACAATAGAAAAAAAGGAACATTCCATTACTTGTAGAAAATGCCAAACAATAGAAAAAAAAGGAACATTCCATTACTTGTAGAAAATGCCAAACAATAGAAAAAAAGGAACATTCTATTACTTGTAGAAAATGCCAAACAATAGAAAAAAAGGAACATCCCATTACTTGTAGAAAATGCCAAACAATAGAAAAAAAGGAACATTCCATTACTTGTAGAAAATGCCAAACAATAGAAATAAAGGAACATCCCATTACTTGTGGAAAATGCCAAACAATAGAAAAAAAGGAACATTCTATTACTTGTAGAAAATGCCAAACAATAGAAAAAAAGGAACATTCTATTACTTGTAGAAAATGCCAAACAATAGAAAAAAAGGAACATTCCATTACTTGTAGAAAATGCCAAACAATAGAAAAAAAGGAACATTCCATTACTTGTAGAAAATGCCAAACAATAGAAAAAAAGGAACATTCTATTACTTGTAGAAAATGCCAAACAATAGAAAAAAAGGAACATTCCATTACTTGTAGAAAATGCCAAACAATAGAAAAAAAGGAACATCCCATTACTTGTAGAAAATGCCAAACAATAGAAAAAAAGGAACATTCCATTACTTGTAGAAAATGCCAAACAATAGAAAAAAAGGAACATTCCATTACTTGTAGAAAATGCCAAACAATAGAAATAAAGGAACATTCTATTACTTGTAGAAAATGCCAAACAATAGAAAAAAAGGAACATTCCATTACTTGTAGAAAATGCCAAACAATAGAAAAAAAGGAACATTCCATTACTTGTAGAAAATGCCAAACAATAGAAAAAAAGGAACATCCCATTACTTGTAGAAAATGCCAAACAATAGAAAAAAAGGAACATTCTATTACTTGTGGAAAATGCCAAACAATAGAAAAAAAGGAACATCCCATTACTTGTAGAAAATGCCAAACAATAGAAAAAAAGGAACATTCCATTACTTGTAGAAAATGCCAAACAATAGAAAAAAAGGAACATTCTATTACTTGTAGAAAATGCCAAACAATAGAAAAAAAGGAACATCCCATTACTTGCAGAAAATGCCAAACAATAGAAAAAAAGGAACATTCCATTACTTGTAGAAAATGCCAAACAATAGAAAAAAAAGGAACATTCTATTACTTGTAGAAAATGCCAAACAATAGAAATAAAGGAACATCCCATTACTTGTGGAAAATGCCAAACAATAGAAAAAAAGGAACATTCTATTACTTGTAGAAAATGCCAAACAATAGAAAAAAAAGAACATTCCATTACTTGTAGAAAATGCCAAACAATAGAAAAAAAGGAACATTCCATTACTTGTAGAAAATGCCAAACAATAGAAAAAAAGGAACATTCCATTACTTGTAGAAAATGCCAAACAATAGAAAAAAAGGAACATTCCATTACTTGTAGAAAATGCCAAACAATAGAAAAAAAGGAACATTCCATTACTTGTAGAAAATGCCAAACAATAGAAAAAAAGGAACATTCTATTACTTGTAGAAAATGCCAAACAATAGAAAAAAAGGAACATTCCATTACTTGTAGAAAATGCCAAACAATAGAAAAAAAGGAACATTCCATTACTTGTAGAAAATGCCAAACAATAGAAAAAAAGGAACATCCCATTACTTGTAGAAAATGCCAAACAATAGAAAAAAAGGAACATTCTATTACTTGTAGAAAATGCCAAACAATAGAAAAAAAGGAACATTCTATTACTTGTAGAAAATGCCAAACAATAGAAAAAAAGGAACATTCCATTACTTGTAGAAAATGCCAAACAATAGAAAAAAAAGGAACATTCCATTACCTGTAGAAAATGCCAAACAATAGAAAAAAAGGAACATTCCATTACTTGTAGAAAATGCCAAACAATAGAAAAAAAGGAACATTCCATTACTTGTAGAAAATGCCAAACAATAGAAAAAAAGGAACATTCCATTACTTGTAGAAAATGCCAAACAATAGAAAAAAAGGAACATTCCATTACTTGTAGAAAATGCCAAACAATAGAAAAAAAGGAACATTCCATTACCTGTAGAAAATGCCAAACAATAGAAAAAAAGGAACATTCCATTACTTGTAGAAAATGCCAAACAATAGAAAAAAAGGAACATTCCATCACTTGTAGAAAATGCCAAACAATAGAAAAAAAGGAACATTCCATTACTTGTAGAAAATGCCAAACAATAGAAAAAAAGGAACATTCCATTACTTGTAGAAAATGCCAAACAATAGAAAAAGGGACATTCTATTACTTGTAGAAAATGCCAAACAATAGAAAAAAAGGAACATTCCATTACTTGTAGAAAATGCCAAACAATAGAAAAAAAGGAACATTCCATTACTTGTAGAAAATGCCAAACAATAGAAAAAAAGGAACATTCTATTACTTGTAGAAAATGCCAAACAATAGAAAAAAAGGAACATTCCATTACTTGTAGAAAATGCCAAACAATAGAAAAAAAGGAACATTCCATTACTTGTAGAAAATGCCAAACAATAGAAAAAAAGGAACATTCTATTACTTGTAGAAAATGCCAAACAATAGAAAAAAAGGAACATTCCATTACTTGTAGAAAATGCCAAACAATAGAAAAAAAGGAACATTCCATTACTTGTAGAAAATGCCAAACAATAGAAAAAAAGGAACATTCTATTACTTGTAGAAAATGCCAAACAATAGAAAAAAAGGAACATTCTATTACTTGTAGAAAATGCCAAACAATAGAAAAAAAGGAACATTCTATTACTTGTAGAAAATGCCAAACAATAGAAAAAAAGGAACATTCCATTACTTGTAGAAAATGCCAAACAATAGAAAAAAAGGAACATTCCATTACTTGTAGAAAATGCCAAACAATAGAAAAAAAGGAACATTCTATTACTTGTAGAAAATGCCAAACAATAGAAAAAAAGGAACATCCCATTACTTGTGGAAAATGCCAAACAATAGAAAAAAAGGAACATTCCATTACTTGTAGAAAATGCCAAACAATAGAAAAAAAGGAACATTCTATTACTTGTAGAAAATGCCAAACAATAGAAAAAAAGGAACATTCTATTACTTGTAGAAAATGCCAAACAATAGAAAAAAAGGAACATTCTATTACTTGTAGAAAATGCCAAACAATAGAAAAAAAGGAACATTCTATTACTTGTAGAAAATGCCAAACAATAGAAAAAAAGGAACATTCCATTACTTGTAGAAAATGCCAAACAATAGAAAAAAAGGAACATTCCATTACTTGTAGAAAATGCCAAACAATAGAAAAAAAGGAACATTCTATTACTTGTAGAAAATGCCAAACAATAGAAAAAAAGGAACATCCCATTACTTGTGGAAAATGCCAAACAATAGAAAAAAAGGAACATCCCATTACTTGTGGAAAATGCCAAACAATAGAAAAAAAGGAACATCCCATTACTTGTAGAAAATGCCAAACAATAGAAAAAAAGGAACATTCTATTACTTGTAGAAAATGCCAAACAATAGAAAAAAAGGAACATTCCATTACTTGTAGAAAATGCCAAACAATAGAAAAAAAGGAACATTCTATTACTTGTAGAAAATGCCAAACAATAGAAAAAAAGGAACATTCCATTACTTGTAGAAAATGCCAAACAATAGAAAAAAAGGAACATTCCATTACTTGTAGAAAATGCCAAACAATAGAAAAAAAGGAACATTCCATTACTTGTAGAAAATGCCAAACAATAGAAAAAACGGAACATTCCATTACTTGTAGAAAATGCCAAACAATAGAAAAAAAGGAACATTCCATTACTTGTAGAAAATGCCAAACAATAGAAAAAAAGGAACATTCTATTACTTGTAGAAAATGCCAAACAATAGAAAAAAAAGGAACATTCCATTACTTGTAGAAAATGCCAAACAATAGAAAAAAAGGAACATTCCATTACTTGTAGAAAATGCCAAACAATAGAAAAAAAGGAACATTCCATTACTTGTAGAAAATGCCAAACAATAGAAAAAAAGGAACATTCGATTACTTGTGGAAAATGCCAAACAATAGAAAAAAAGGAACATTCCATTACTTGTAGAAAATGCCAAACAATAGAAAAAAAGGAACATTCTATTACTTGTAGAAAATGCCAAACAATAGAAAAAAAGGAACATTCTATTACTTGTAGAAAATGCCAAACAATAGAAAAAAAGGAACATTCCATTACTTGTAGAAAATGCCAAACAATAGAAAAAAAGGAACATTCCATTACTTGTAGAAAATGCCAAACAATAGAAAAAAAGGAACATCCCATTACTTGTGGAAAATGCCAAACAATAGAAAAAAAGGAACATTCCATTACTTGTAGAAAATGCCAAACAATAGAAAAAAAGGAACATTCCATTACTTGTAGAAAATGCCAAACAATAGAAAAAAAGGAACATTCCATTACTTGTAGAAAATGCCAAACAATAGAAAAAAAGGAACATTCCATTACTTGTAGAAAATGCCAAACAATAGAAAAAAAGGAACATTCTATTACTTGTAGAAAATGCCAAACAATAGAAAAAAAGGAACATTCTATTACTTGTAGAAAATGCCAAACAATAGAAAAAAAGGAACATTCTATTACTTGTAGAAAATGCCAAACAATAGAAAAAAAGGAACATTCTATTACTTGTAGAAAATGCCAAACAATAGAAAAAAAGGAACATTCTATTACTTGTAGAAAATGCCAAACAATAGAAAAAAAGGAACATTCTATTACTTGTAGAAAATGCCAAACAATAGAAAAAAAGGAACATTCTATTACTTGTAGAAAATGCCAAACAATAGAAAAAAAGGAACATTCTATTACTTGTAGAAAATGCCAAACAATAGAAAAAAAGGAACATTCCATTACTTGTAGAAAATGCCAAACAATAGAAAAAAAGGAACATTCTATTACTTGTAGAAAATGCCAAACAATAGAAAAAAAGGAACATTCCATTACTTGTAGAAAATGCCAAACAATAGAAAAAAAGGAACATCCCATTACTTGTGGAAAATGCCAAACAATAGAAAAAAAGGAACATTCCATTACTTGTAGAAAATGCCAAACAATAGAAAAAAAGGAACATCCCATTACTTGTAGAAAATGCCAAACAATAGAAAAAAAGGAACATTCTATTACTTGTAGAAAATGCCAAACAATAGAAAAAAAGGAACATTCTATTACTTGTAGAAAATGCCAAACAATAGAAAAAAAGGAACATTCCATTACTTGTAGAAAATGCCAAACAATAGAAAAAAAGGAACATTCCATTACTTGTAGAAAATGCCAAACAATAGAAAAAAAGGAACATTCCATTACTTGTAGAAAATGCCAAACAATAGAAAAAAAGGAACATTCTATTACTTGTAGAAAATGCCAAACAATAGAAAAAAAGGAACATTCCATTACTTGTAGAAAATGCCAAACAATAGAAAAAAAGGAACATTCCATTACTTGTAGAAAATGCCAAACAATAGAAAAAAAGGAACATTCTATTACTTGTAGAAAATGCCAAACAATAGAAAAAAAGGAACATCCCATTACTTGTGGAAAATGCCAAACAATAGAAAAAAAGGAACATTCCATTACTTGTAGAAAATGCCAAACAATAGAAAAAAAGGAACATTCCATTACTTGTAGAAAATGCCAAACAATAGAAAAAAAGGAACATTCCATTACTTGTAGAAAATGCCAAACAATAGAAAAAAAGGAACATTCTATTACTTGTGGAAAATGCCAAACAATAGAAAAAAAGGAACATCCCATTACTTGTAGAAAATGCCAAACAATAGAAAAAAAGGAACATTCTATTACTTGTAGAAAATGCCAAACAATAGAAAAAGGGACATTCAAAAAATCACATGTGGATGCTGTACTACCCTTGATGCTCTCTACTGAGTGCCGTTTTAGTTATCAGCAGTACATCATGTACATCATGTTTTAGTTATCCGTTTTACCGGTAAACCATCATCATGCCGTTTTAGTTATCAGCAGTACATCATGTACATCAGTACATCATGTACATATCACGTTTGTCCAATATGACTGCAATGTCAACACTTGCAAGTTCATGTAATGTGCAATTATGGTCCAAAGGGACTGGTAAAGTAGGCTGCACTGCACATGTGTACAATTATTTCATATAATCCAATTGTTCCCTATAATGTGTACACATAATCACACTTGTCCAACGCTTGTCCTGAAGAATACATCACACCCAATATGTGTGCAATTGGTTGGTACCTAGTACATACTAGATTAATTAATCTTTTTAACAAATTAATCACACACATGCACATTATCTTATGTTTTCGTATTCAACGTGCACAGAAAAAAAAAAACTTTACCTATTGATGGGTTTTAACCTTTACATGTAGGTCACCCATTTATATGAACTTTTCTCGAGCATTACTCGGTTCCTCCTAAGAACACAAGGGTAGTCCAGCATGCACACGAGATTTTTTGAATGTCCCTTATTTTCTATTGTTTGGCATTTTCTACAAGCTATGGAATGTCCCTTCGCACATACCATATAGAGGGGCCTCTTCTATGCCCATGGCAATATTCCCAAGAATATCCTTCATTTTCTAGTTACTGTAAGTGGCAATCACAACGACGGATGAAAAAAATGCTTGGAGACATCACTCACATACATCAATGAAATTACTCATTAAAAACCAACCTATTTTCCACGGTCTGTACGGGGGTCCTGCCCGATATGGTAAACCATCTCTGCCATTGCTCGTCATGAAATACGGAATCAATCCAATCCTAAACAAAGAAAACATTCTATATTGATTAGTCAATGATTACTACCGCAGTCAAAAATTTTCTATGTCCAACGTTTTGTGGTACGCCAATATGAGCCAAGCAAAAACTATCTGGCACTTATAGGCTATGAGCCAGACCCTCAAATTTTCGACATTATGCTCAATCAGAGGGAGGATGGCTAACAGTTATTTTTGGCAAGGCCAGGGACCCTAGTGCTGAAAAAAATGTGATAGCAGTGTGAAACTCTTAGCCGTATCTGTGTTATCATCACATTTGTCAGACCACCCCAATAACGCTTTCGGTAATTTTTCCGCCTAAGATTTAGGGGGTAGGGTTCGTTTTGGGGCTTTCAAATAATATCTCCTATAATGTATCAGTTAGTGTTGTATACCAGGTGAAAGGTAATTGAATTATCTTTCACATGATGTATAGAAAGTGCCTGTGTGATATATAGTAACCTCTTTATGATCATTAAAACATAATTATTTCCGCCAACCCTCAAAAATATCACAAAATCCCCAATGAAAACAAAATTAGGCAAAAATTCAGTTTGGCGGATATTAAATGAATTTTTGAATTTGAGAAACACACAGTACGATTAAAGTCAAATTTGGGCCTTAAATCTCATACACCTTGATAAAGATGAGAAAATCCAAAAATACAGTAGTTGCTGTAACCATGACCTAAAATCCATAAATGTATATCTTTCCGCTCTTAGGATATATTGATTTACATTTTACGATTTTTGACCGACAGCATGTATATAGTTTGTATACCATTATTGGTCTAAAAATAGTATATATAATATTGGGATGTCAGCCATATATAGGCCAAAAAGTACTGAAATTGGTGTCAGAAATGTCTAATTCTAAAAATATGAAGGCATTATGACCAAACTGTATGTGGTGTTCTTGAATATACCACAGACGTATGATGCATGTGATGATTAACCTACTCCATGTATATGTATGTATCCTGATGTACCCTAACTTGGCGAGATAATTTACATCATATTCATGCAAACGTTTTTAGTCTTGTAGTGTTATATGGTTCTCTTATATTACCAGCTATACATAAAGTAAACCAAAGGAAAACAATGTACTTTCTATTTAAGCAACATATATTTATAGACATCATACCATAAAGTACACGAGTTATCAATTCAGCGTACACCATATTTGTTACACATATGTACATGATCTTTCTTCATACACTCTCTGGTTGTCACATGTGGTGAGTTTGCACATGTCTGTGCACTTCAAACCACTGGCCATGCAGACACACATGGGTAGTGTGCATCTTTTCGAACAGGTGCATGCCAGTAAATCCAGAACCGCCTGTGGTGCGGGCTGTCCTTGCATCCAGTCGACTGCCAGCTGCACGCGACCATCCTGGGTATCCCAGTGCCATCCTTTCCCGATTGGACTCGGTACTGCTGGATCCATCTTGAGACTCCTCTTCCAAATAGCGGCTTGATAGTTGGCTCGCTGTGCATGTTTGGTTAAGCAGTCTTTGCACGGAGGTAGCTGGTGACTGTCGATCTCTCCCCTCTTGGCACAGAACAGGTGATATCTCAAGTCATTCACCTTCACTGTCCCCGACTTCGGTGCGTACATGACAAGTGAAGTTCTCCAATTTATCCATCAGTTCCTCACTGACGTCCCAGTCCTCTCCCAGCTGTGTACATGCATCCTGCACATCTTTGTTGGTTCTGATGAGTTTTAGTGCAGTCAGTTTTCCTCGTCCAGTGAACGTGCTGACTGTGTCGCATCCGGTATAGGCATGCATTCCAATTAGGGCCTGACATACATTTGTGCCGACTGACTTTCCTATTTTCCCTATGTCTAGGATTTTAGCCCTTGCTTTGGTGCCACATTTCTGAAACAACTTGGCATGAATCTTGGTATGAAATGCCAAGCCAATGACAAGTACGTCGGTGTCATCTGAGCTAATAAGCACAGACTGGTATCCATGTGCGGCAGCATGGGCAGCATGCAAGAACAGACGACCATCTGCTTCCTCGTGTGTGCTTTCCAGGGCCACTACTTCTTGGCTAGCATCAGATGTGATCTGATAACACTTGTCATCGCATGTTACAAAGAGAACCTTTCCCTGTAGGCGTCTGATGTACTCTGGTTTCTTCCACTCTTCGACCAGGAACATGATAAGACTTGACTTGTTCCCAACATAGCTGAGAAACTTGCGCCATTGCCTTACAATTTGAGATGCCGTGATGTTTTTCAGCTCAAGTCCAGTTCTTCCCCCCTGGTTAACCGTTCGCTGTTTTTGATGGGAGTCTCCTTGTAGGTGTCAAAGACGACATCGATCCTCTGGCTACTGCATCCATCCTTCAGGGCCATGGATAGGACAATCATGGCCACTTCGGCAAATGTAGTTTGATCACCTGCCACCTTCTGTATAAGGAGCATCCCGTCAATAATTGTTGCCGAATTGTCGGGTATCCTTTCAGCCGGGGTCACAGTCCTTTGCAAGGCCGTGGCTAGGGCAGCTTTGTTGGTTTTCCGTAGAAGGCCTTCGGGTGTCGCCAGGGCCCATGGCAAGGGACCTAGAGGATGAGATAGCACCTCTGCCATGTGAAGATCTCGGCCCTGTGCCATCACGATAATTCTACCAAATAGAGCTCTGTCTGCTTGAAGAATTACTGCCCTGCCATTGCTTCTGCATTCCTTCTTCTTAGTGAGGTAGCTGAAAGTCTTCAGCTTGTTCAGTTGCAAAGGGTCGTGGAATTTCTTGATTGGTGGGTTGCTCTCAAGTCGCTCAATCTTGAAGTTTGTGTAGCACTTGTGTCCGACTTCCCATGCTTTCTCCAGATCCTTGGCAATATTTGGAGGGGCTGCGCGTGCGGTGGAAATACTGATGAGAGAGCTGGCCATAGTGAATGGGTTCACCCAACTCTGGATCAGAGTTATCAGTGATGATACAGCGTCCTCATCTTTCTTGATCCGTGTTTGCTGCAGATCCGCGTGTTGTACGTGTGTGTTGCTCACATTCACCATTTCCCTCATCTGGCGGAGAAACGCACTCCTGTGTTCGGATGTGACATAGTAGCGCTTCACTGCTCCAGATTTCAAGTTGAACCTGGTAGTGCCACCTGGTGTCTGTGTGTCTTTGTTGACAGTGACCTCAGTAGTTTGGTCAACTGGAATGCGTCCAAACGGATTGCTTTTTGACATTTGAACTGAGAAGTACCCATCCGAGAACGCTTGGAAGATGCCAGGGTGCTGCGTTGGAAGGTTTGTCATTTGTGCATAGTATGCTGATAAATACCGTGCATAGTTGATTTTGTCGTATGCGAAGCACCAAGGAATCATGGCTTGGATAGCGGATAGATGTAATGGCCAATTACCTTCTCGGGAAGTGCGCAGTAGAGCAAGCAAGACCGTTTCAACGATATCCACGTACGACATCCAGAATGACGACAATTCACCATTATCATGACGAAGGTGATGCAGGAATTGCTTCCAAACAGCCTGAACTTCTTCACACGATTGATCTTCCAACAGGTTGTTCCACTGGCTCTCATCTTGTCCCAATTCAGCAACTTCTGCTAACAACGTAGTGACCGTCTGTGTTGCCTCTGGTCGCATCTTTTCCAACCAAGGGAGAAATTCAATCCACGCAAGCCTCATGAATGCTTCGTAGATGCTCTTATGTACACGGACTGCTCGGTTGTACATCTTCCCCTCCATAACCCGATTGAGTGAGCCTTCTGCGACGATTCCTGTTTCGATGCAAAAGTCTCTAAGACCAGCATCTTGGAAACGAGCACCAAGAATCGACATCACATTGCAGATTGTGTGGAACGTGCCGAGGCGAAGTACGATGTTAGCATATGTGTCTGTGCGTTTCCAGACAATCTCGGCAGCCTTAGCATACAGGGCCTGATCCATGACAACGACGATGTCCTGCAAGTGTAGGATCTGTCGGACGCTTTCAGACTGCTTCAAGATTTCTGCGACTGTGGACATCTCTGTAGCTGGTGCATTTATTGTAGGCATATATCTAACAATATCCTGAGAGACGCTGATAGATGCCCTGACGGTGATGTTGAATCCTGTCCAACTTGGTGTTTTTTGTGTTACTGGGTCCACCTGACGGGCAATGACCCAAAGAAGATTCTTGATTTGAGCAACTTCCATAGCCATCTTGTTTTCCGCTGCAGCTGTTGATAATGTTTGTAGTGGATGAGGCCCAACACGTTCACCTGCAATGTAGACAGGCAGTGTTTCTTCTGTTATGCAGACTGTTCTTTGCTTGAGCTTCTCGATCTTCGGAAGTGGCTCCTTTGGAAGGTGTGGTCCATACATTTTGGCCTGCACTGCAATGCCATTGACTCGATGTGTTGTTCCTTTCCCGGTCAGCGTCTCTTCCAGTCTATCAATGTTATCCCATGCCAAGTTTGTGAATACATACGGCTGGATGCTGCTTGGTAGGACTGTTTGCTCATTTAAGTTTGCTGCAGGTTTTTGAAGACATAGTGCAGTGTCATTTTCCTCCAGTTGAGTGTAGGATATTGCATGTCCAAGATGGTTCAATGTGCGAATTAGTTCTACGTTCCCTGTGAGAGTCTTAACTGCATATGGGAGCAACATGTGTTTCGGAGGCTTTTGTTGTCCACAGCTCACTGCATAGATAATGTCCTGGCTGAAAGATTGCATCAGCATGATGACCCTGTTTGATGGAAGCTCGTTTTCCGGATCTCCAGTCAAGAGGCCAAGCATAAAGCGCTGGAGATAGACGGGAACGACGAAAGAGTCATTGTCGACGTCGGCTGGATGATAGGGCCATGGAGTTGGTTTGTTATCCTTCCTTATCATCGATCTGATGTGTGTCAATGTCTGATCAATGACTTTGGACATGTTTGATGATTTCCCTTTCCAAATGCTCAGTTGTTGTTTAAGTGTTTGTATTTCTTTGACAGCATCTTGTAGTGTTACATTATCAGGTATGACAATCAGTTTTCCACTGTTGTCTTGAAAGATGTGAACGCTATTTCCAAGATCAGTTTCCAGTTTCCGTGCGAGGTTTTTTCTTGTAGCAGTTCTTATCCCATGCAACCCTCTTGATGTCATTATCGATTGTAGGTGCTCTACCAGCGTTGTCATCCTAACAATTTCCTTATTCGGGATTATATGGTTCCGGATGTATACTAGCAACTCATTGTATGCTTCTTCTTCAGTGTAGTCAGATTCGTTTGTGGCGGCCGTGTTTCTGTCATGTGCATCTTTAGTGCTTGGTCTCGTGTAACTTCTGTAGCAAGAGAAATGGTATCGTGCTTCAGCTGCCACAATGTCTCTACTTGTGGCAGCCATGATTTTCGTGTCACATTTACGCACGGCGCTGTTTCGCAGTGTTTCATCTGCTCTCAGATCAACAGCCTTGCTCAACTTTTCACGGGATGACGTTCCCTTGCACCACTTGGTCTTTCCACAGAATATACAATCCGGTTCATAGATGCGTGATTCTGAAGATGCCCTTCTGGCTTGTCTCTTGCTCGCTGAACATGTTGCAGCAGCATCGTCGGTTAAATTGGATTCAGCTTTTCGTTTCAGTGCTTCCAAATCTCGCTTCATGGTGAACACGCTCCTGCACTGCCTGTGGTAGAATACTCGGGGAATCTCCTTCTCTGGCAGCGACTGAGCAAGGTCGAGAATGGGTGCATGGTTCCGTATTTTGGCCGCATCCCGCAATGTAGTCCACGAATCAAATGTTTGAGGGCTTATGAGCGGATCTTCTGGTTTGACATCTAACGATAGCTTATGAATGATACAAACGTCCTTGGGAACTTTCTGAGTGATCGCAATCTCCATTGCAAGTATTTGTTCAATTGTCTATCTGCGGTACACTCTGTTTCACCACCACCAATATCACCACCACCGTCTCACCTGGAAAGACACATAATATCGAATGAGACCACCACCACCACCACTACTACAAATTAGCATCAGTTGCTATAGTTGCTTAAAAATGTATTCTGCACCAACAAATCTACAAAGAGAAATACATTAGATGCCGTGCACCGCTGTCTTGGTTGCAAATCACCTAAAATATAATGAAAATATTGACATTGATGACAACATTCGTATTAGCATGTCTACACATATTGCATTGAATTTCATAGCACATCATGATCATATGTGTGAGGATATTGACTCTAATTATACTGTATGTGTGTCTCAAATCGAAACATACCTTTTACATACCTTTTGATTTTTGCCTATTTTTGTTCCTAAAATTGGGGATTTTGTGATGAAGTTTTGAGAGTTGGTGGAAATAATTATGTTTTAATAATCATTATAAAGAGGTTACTATAGATCACACAGGCACTTTCTATACATCATTTGAAAGGTAATTCAATAACCTTTTACCTGATATACCACACTAGCTGATATATACACGTGATATTATTTGAGAGCCAAAAAACTAACCCCACCCCCTAAATCTTAAGCGGGAAAAATGACCCGAAAAGCGATAAATGGGTGATCTGACAAATGTGATGATAACACAGATACGGCTAAGAGTTTCACACTGCTATCACATTTTTTTCAGCACTAGGGACCTTGGCCTTGCCAAAAATAACTGTTAGCCATCCTCCCTCTGATTGAGCATGGTCGACCCCTCGGCTCATAGCCTATTAGGTGGAATTTGTTTTGAAAGCCATTAACTAGACCTATTGGCTGATGTATATTCCTAGTTTCAGCCAGTTTCAATGTATAGCCTTTGAGATATGAGCGCCAACACATTTTGGGTGGACGGACGCGTCCGGACGGACACCAACGTCGATTCAAGGGTTTTCGTTAACAAAACTCAAGAATGCGGAAAGGGACATTGCTGAAATTTGTAACACTAGGGCATGCCCGTACTATATCTATATCTAAAATTATATCCCCCCCCCCTCTATTTACATGAAATGGTTTGGTCCAAAGCGAACGGCTTGCGAGTACGGTGACAATCCCCCCCCCCCCCCCTCTATTTACATGAAATGGTTTAGTCCAAAGCGAACGGCTTGCGGAGTTTGGTAAAGAAATCGCCATAGCATGCACAAACGCGCAGGAAAGCGAAAGAATCGCAAATTAGTTTTAATTAGTTTTAAAACATCGTTTAACGCCAACATAGCGGCAACATAGTTTGCCAACGTGAAATAAATGAATACGCTCTCAAATGTGCCGTCCGAGGCAGAGTCTGTTCGCCACGTTCGGCACACGTGATAGCTCGCTGCTCTCTGATTGGTTGAATCGTTTTTTGGACATAGCTCCGTAACTACTTCTCCGATTAATATGAAACCTTGAAAAGGCACATCCTCGGGTCCCCAGCAATATACCTGGCAAGTTTCAAGTATATCGGACCCGTGGTTGTCGAGAAACAGCGGTCACAGACAAACATACATACAAACATACACACAGAGATTACTGGAATTATAGATAGATATTACCTCGACATGGAAAGTATTGACTTCTGAAATTTGTGGCCGATTTCATCCAGAAGCCGAAAAACTAATTTTCAGTCAACATGTTAAAGTTGCATACAGAGGGAGGGGCGATTCATATAAAGAGAGGGGTGCTCCATATAAAAGGAAGAGGTGCTCCATATAAAGGAAGGGGTGCTCCATATAAAGGAAGGGGTGCTCCATATAAAGGAAGGGGTGCTCCATATAAAGGAAGAGGTGCTCCATATAAAGGAAGGGGTGCTCCATATAAAGGAAGGGGTGCTCCATATAAAGGAAGGGGTGCTCCATATAAAGGAAGGGGTGCTCCATATAAAGGAAGGGGTGCTCCATATAAAGGAAGGGGTGCTCCATATAAAGGAAGGGGTGCTCCATATAAAGGAAGGGGTGCTCCATATAAAGGAAGGGGTGCTCCATATAAAGGAAGAGGTGCTCCATATAAAGGAAGGGGTGCTCCATATAAAGGAAGGGGTGCTCCATATAAAGGAAGGGGTGCTCCATATAAAGGAAGGGGTGCTCCATATAAAGGAAGGGGTGCTCCATATAAAGGAAGGGGTGCTCCATATAAAGGAAGGGGTGCTCCATATAAAGGAAGGGGTGCTCCATATAAAGGAAGGGGTGCTCCATATAAAGGAAGAGGTGCTCCATATAAAGGAAGGGGTGCTCCATATAAAGGAAGGGGTGCTCCATATAAAGGAAGAGGTGCTCCATATAAAGGAAGAGGTGCTCCATATAAAGGAAGGGGTGCTCCATATAAAGGAAGGGGTGCTCCATATAAAGGAAGGGGTGCTCCATATAAAGGAAGGGGTGCTCCATATAAAGGAAGGGGTGCTCCATATAAAGGAAGGGGTGCTCCATCTAAAGGAAGAGGTGCTCCATCTAAAGGAAGGGGTGCTCCATATAAAGGAAGGGGTGCTCCATATAAAGGAAGGGGTGCTCCATATAAAGGAAGGGGTGCTCCATCTAAAGGAAGAGGTGCTCCATCTAAAGGAAGGGGTGCTCCATATAAAGGAAGGGGTGCTCCATATAAAGGAAGGGGTGCTCCATATAAAAGAAGAGGTGCTCCATATAAAGGAAGGGGGTGCTCCATATAAAGGAAGGGGTGCTCCATATAAAGGAAGGGGTGCTCCATATAAAGGAAGAGGTGCTCCATATAAAGGAAGGGGTGCTCCATATAAAGGAAGAGGTGCTCCATATAAAGGAAGAGGTGCTCCATATAAAGGAAGGGGTGCTCCATATAAAGGAAGGGGTGCTCCATATAAAGGAAGGGGTGCTCCATATAAAGGAAGGGGTGCTCCATATAAAGGAAGGGGTGCTCCATATAAAGGAAGGGGTGCTCCATATAAAGGAAGAGGTGCTCCATATAAAGGAAGAGGTGCTCCATATAAAGGAAGAGGTGCTCCATATAAAGGAAGGGGTGCTCCATATAAAGGAAGGGGTGCTCCATATAAAGGAAGAGGTGCTCCATATAAAGGAAGGGGTGCTCCATATAAAAGAAGAGGTGCTCCATATAAAGGAAGGGGTGCTCCATATAAAGGAAGGGGTGCTCCATATAAAGGAAGGGGTGCTCCATATAAAGGAAGAGGTGCTCCATATAAAGGAAGGGGTGCTCCATATAAAGTTAAAGGAAGAGGTGTTTCGCGCTTCCCTTGATAGTTATTTTGATGAAATATTTCTACATAAAAGGAAAATGATGACCACATGTCCGTTTGTTTTTCCTGGTAGAAAGCGTCTGAGTATTTTATAACACAATAACTGCCGCATAGTTTATTCCATTATCTGGTACAAAGGACCATTGGGACATCATGGATCCATGGACACACGCCCCGCGGTTAACTTTGTAAGAAAGTTTTGTTTTGCGAAACAATCGTTCCAGGTGTGTTTCACCAGTCAAACACGTCCGACGGGGTCTCGTATCCTCACCTCTGGAATACCAGGATGTCCTGGAAATCGGACCTCCCGGAATACAGAACCTCCTGGACCTGCAGGCTAAATCCCTGCCCAGGGAACAACGGAGACATCTCGGTGAACCAGTCCGGAGTTAACGCATCCATTGTGTGCACCACGAGACCCTCGCCGGGCGGGAGTTTAAACACGTGAATCGCAAGTAACGGCGGCCGAACTCGGGAGGGAGGATTCAAGAGGACGTGGTGGGAGGGAGTCGTACTGACGTCACGTTACGTTGGGTTGGATAAGTCATCGATTTGGAGGCACAGGGTGCATCCTGATGGGGGAGGGGAAAAGGTTAAACGTGACGATGTTGGCATGACGAAGAAGAGGAAGCCGTAAGTGACTGATCGAGAAGAAATGATTGTGTGACGAAATTTACGTTTTAAACGAAGAAGAAGCCCACATCACGGCAAGCATGGTTTGTCCGATAACAACGTCATTTTAATATTCAGTGAAAGCATCTTCTTCTTTTTTTCATCTTCATAACGTGTGTACGTTTGTGGAACTTATCTCGATGAATGGACGCAAATTTGGGTTACTTCCGGTCAGCGACGGCCGCCGCCATTTTAGCGCGGTGACGTCACTCCTTAGCAACGAGGTGGACGCCACTGCTTTGCTGCTGCGATGCTGTTCGTAATTCACATCCGGGAACTTCGTGACCCAAGGGGTCAAGTACTTCCAATAGGGAACAAAAGCATGATAGCGATGACATCATAATGTGAAGTGGTATACCAGTCAAAAATGTTTTAATCGAATTCCTTATCCTAAAAATATGAAATTGCATGCGCATGATCTATGAACCATTTGTTTTTTGAATATTAAATTTATGACATCATAGGTCACATGGTTTGGCAGCCATATTGGATTGAAGGAAAATATTAAATAATTATACCTCTTAAACCGCTTACCCTTTCGATGCCAATTTTTACAATTATCTACCACCACTGCTGCATATAGTTTGATAATGATGATGTCGTAGGTCACGTGGTTTGGCAGCCATCTTGGATAGGAAAACGAACCTTATCCGATCAACACGAAACTTCACAAACGTGATCCATTACCCATACATATGCAGAGTGTACATTTTTTTAAAGTCATATGTCACGTGTCGTGGCAGCCATATTAGCTTGAAAGCCGATATTTTTAAAAAAATCCCTTCTCTGAAACCGCTTCACCGATCGATGTGAAACCTGTCATGGCTGGTGAAAATGTGATACTTGAAAACAGCTGAGGGATTTAAATCAAACTTGTTTATTTTTAGGACAGTGAACGATGGCATATACCTGTTGTGTGACTATGCGGAGGCATATTGGCGACACAGTCTCAATGTTCTAAGTACTTTGAGATTTTTTATTTGTTTGTATCGATGCATCATGCACAAAATCTGTGAAGGTGTGTTTTGTACCAAACATAACCTCAAGGCCCAAAGTATCAAAGTTGTCTTTCCTCGAATTTCCTTCCAGAAAGAGATTTCCCAAAAGACGCAACACGTGGTTGGATGTCGTACAGAGAGAAATAACCCAGAGTGGGAATCGATCGAGTCCGGGACAACATGTCTTGCTCTGCAGCAAACACCTGGCCCTGGTAAGAGTGATGGTCCGAGTACGATACTGTTATTTATTTATCATTTGAGTTCATACTAAAATCGTAATGACTTCTGCAGGGGCTGTCTTACCTGTGAGGCAGCCTAGGAAATTGCCCGGTCCCCAAGCTAGGGGTGGGGGTAGAGGGGGGGGGGTGGTTATGGCTGATGGGGCTTATATACTACAAGACTACATGACCTACAGATACAGTGCATTCAGAAAGTATTCAGACCCCTTCACTTTTTCACATTTTGTTTTGTTGCAGCCTGATACTGAAATCGTTTAAATTCATTTTTTCCCTCATCAATCTCCACTCAATACCCCATAATGACAAAGAGAAAACAGGATTTTAGAAAGTTTTGCAAATTTATTAAAAATAAAAAACTGAAATATCACATTGACATAAGTATTCAGACCCTTTGCTATGACACTTGAAATTTAGCTCAGGTGCCTCCCATTTCTCTTGATCATGTTTGAGATGTTTCTACACCTTGATTGGAGTCCACCTATGGTAAATTCAATTGATTGGACATGATTTGGAAAGGCACACCCCTGTCTATATAAGGTCTCACAGCTGACAATCCTGGGAAGTAGAAAGGGGGGGGGGCGGTGGGCGGTGGGCGGTGTGAAGCGGTGTGAAGCGGTGTGAAGCGGCTGCATGACGGCATTGCCGGGTGCCAAAGCGGGCCCTGCGATGACGCATGCCGGAAGGGAGTTTTCACTCAGTTTTTACTCAGTTTTCACTCTGGTTGTTTTCTTGTTTGTTTGTCCGGGCGATATCTCAGCCATCCTTTGAGCAGGAAGCTGAAATTTGGGCACAAGAGTGAGCAAGTCCTTTATCAAAAACGGTATTTTGTATTATTTTATTAATAAATTAATTGATTAATTACGTAATTATTATCGATTAATAAATCTCTTATTAGTCCCCTACCGGTGTACACCGGAGGGGACTATAGGTTTGCACTCCGTCCTTCTGTCTGTCTGTCAGTCTGTCTGTCAGTCCGTCACGCAAAGAACAGCTTTCCGGACTTTTTTTCTAAACTCTTAATGCTAATGATTTCAAATTTGGTACATGGTTTCCTCATGATAAGTTACAGATCACGTTCGAACTTCACGACGTTTCGATCATTTTTGCCAAAGTTATGGCACTGAACTTTGGTAATTTCCCCAACAGTTTTCTGGACGACAGACTGCCGGTAGGGGACATGTATTGCAGCGCAATACTCAGAATGCTTGTTAGTCCCCTACCGGTGTACACCGGAGGGGACTATAGGTTTGCACGCCGTCCGTCCGTCCGTCACGCAAAGAACAGTTTTCCGGACTTTTTTTCTAAACGCTTAACGCTAATGATTTCAAACTTGGCACATGGTTTCCTCATGATAAGTTACAGATCAAGTTCGAACTTCACGACGTTTCGATCATTTTTGACAAAGTTATGGCACTTTGAACTTTGGGAATTCTGATAATTCTGATGATCCTTAACTCAGTGCCATTTTAAGTTTTCATTTACTTTAAAAAAGAATTTCTCTGCAATAATTGGACCGATTGAGATCAAATTTTCACCGTAGGGGGGAATCGGTCTGTATAATATTTTAATGGTAATTATGACGTCACAGGTCACGTGGGTCGGCCGACATATTGTTTTTTCGTGAAAACACGAAAACCCCTTTTCTCTGCAACGGCTGAACTGATCGAGGCCAAACTTTGCAGGCAGAATCGCATACCCATGACGAACAAAAAAGTCACTGAGCACGACGTCATGCATCACATGGTTTCAGGATTATGACGTTTTTAAGCATGAACCTTTAAAACCGAGCTCCTCCCTCATTTTTGATCCAATCGAGGGGAAACTTCACAGATCTGTTCAGCATGTCAGTCTACTAAAATGTCCTTTTGGAATTTGCGATGGGGCACATGGTTTGGCAGATATCGTTAATTAAACGAAAATATTTTAAAAATGGATACCTCTTGAATTGCTGGTACCTCACTGTAAAAACCACCTTTAGAGGCCATTTTTCCCTGCAAGCGGGGGTTGGCCTTTTTCGGGAACCGTGGTTGTTGTTGTTTTTCGGTCCCCTATTTGAAGCAATGTTTTACGGCCGGATGCCCTTCCTGACGCCAACCCTTTTTGCCGCCTTTAACGACAAACAGGGAATTACCAGTGAACTGGTCCTCAATTAGCCGACCTCGGAAGGATGACAGGCTGAGTCAACCCCCCTGGCGTTAATTCAGCGATCGACCGGGATTCGAACCCAGGATCCTAGGATCCTAAGCTGGCACCCTAGCCGCTAGCCCAACACCAGGGTTGACTCAGCTTTTCCAACTAGCTTTTCTAGCCCAACACCACTTTTCGCACTTGTGTTGGTGCAGGAAACCACTTTTGCACTTGTATTAGTGTGGAAAAACCACTTTTCGCACTTGTGTTAGTGTTGAAAAACCACTTTTCGCACTTGTGTTAGTGTTGAAAAACCACTTTTCGCACTTGTAACACAACTGCCATACCGCTACTGCACTTTGAAGAGAGAGAGATGATTGGGGATAATTGAAGGGGCCTATCTTATTTGATTAATACAACGCAGATTCAACTATTGGAAACAGATCCTTAACTGAAACACATAATAATGAGATAACTACAGAGAGGTCCTATGGTGTTCTACGTGTTGTACATGGACTAACTAGGGTGCGATGTGTGTGAAAAAATCATACCTCACTGTGTTGGTAATTATATAATTCACACAGTGCAATACGTGCAGGCCGCTCCACGGAGCGACCTTGCGGGCTTATCAACAAGGCGAGGCGTGACACACATGTGTCTCAGCATACCTCAGATCAAGTTTGAAAACCAGCGTCAACCGTGCATAAATTTGCATATTCGATCATTTTTGACAAGGTTATGGCACTTTGAACTTTGGTAGGGGACATGTATTGCAGCACAATACTTAGAATGCTTTTTTATTTTCTTTCTCGTCTGGGCAATATATCAGACACCTTTTGAGTTAGGAAGCTGATACTTGGACACGACAATGATCAAGTGATTTGGCTTTAAAGGGTATTTTTGATTTATTGATTTATCAATTAATCGATTAATTATTTCATTCTTTGATTAATGCCTTAATTTTTTTTTTTTTTTAAGTTACAGAATCTGGATGAAAAGGTGGTGGTTTAGGTATGCCATTAGCCAATTGATTAATAATTCAATTATTTTACGATTGCTATTTATTTATTTTCATTATTAATAATTTCTTTATTTTCTTTCTCATGTGGGCAATAATTCAGGCATCTTTTTCACGAGGACACTGATATTTGAACACGACAGCGACCAAGTTATTTGGCTATGAAGGGTATTTTTGATTCATTGATTAATCGATTAATTCTTAAATTTTTTGATTAAATATTCAATTCTTTATTTTCAAAAAGTTAGATTCGGATGAAGCAGTGGTGGTTTAGGTATGCTATTAGCCAATTGATTAAGAAATTAATGATTCTCCGATTATAGTTTATTTATTTTCACTATTGATCATTTATTTATTTTCTTTCTAATCTAGGCAATATCTCAGGCACCTTTTGAGCTTGGAAGCTGATTTTTTTTAGACATGACAGTGACAAAGTGATTTGTCTAAAAAGGTTTATTTGATTTATTGATTAATTGATTTTTTTTTTTTCGATTAATTAATTATTTAATCAATTTTCTAAAATTTACACATTCGGATGAAACACTGGTGGTTTGGGTATGTTATTAGTAAATTAATTAAGAAATTAATTATTTTATGATTATTATTTATTTTAATTATGCAATTAATCAATCAATTATTGAACACCACTCCCTCCCAATTCAGTTTCGATGAACTGCACAGCAG
This sequence comes from Myxine glutinosa, assembly GCF_964187855.1. NCBI lineage: Eukaryota > Metazoa > Chordata > Myxini > Myxiniformes > Myxinidae > Myxine > Myxine glutinosa. The sequence goes on along the minus strand of NC_136262.1, from coordinate 255,581,200 downwards.
CATCGCCGGGTGCCAAAGACACCCGGGCAATGTCACGCGCTGGAGGATGTTATGTATTAATTTGGCATAGGGGCGGTGTACTTTGAATGCATCTGTTCTTGTTATTATTGTTGAATATTATTAGTATTATTTAATAATTTATTTGTTACAATGTTATCATTATTTTTGTTGTTTATTTTGCAATTATTTTGCAATTTTGCAATTCCCGGACCCGTGACCACATCACCCCCGTCCTTTACAAGCTTCACTGGCTCCCCATCCCCCAGAGAATCCAGTACAAAATCCTCCTCTTGACATACAAAGCCCTCCATAACCTGGCCCCATCCTACCTGGCTGACCTCCTCTCCAGACACACTCCCACCCGCAACCTCCGCTCTGCTGGTACCAACCTCCTGACCCCCTCCATCCGGACCAAATTCAGATCCTGGGGGGACAGGGCCTTCTCCATCGCTGCTCCCACCCTCTGGAACTCACTACCTCACACCATCAGAGACTCCTCCTCACTCACCACATTCAAAACATCACTAAAGACCCACCTGTTCAACGCTGCATTCAACATTCAACCCACAGCATTTAACCCCTGACTATCTCTTCTCCTTCTCCCTCCTTTTGCTTTAAATATTTCCCTATTGATTCTTGTCTTGTCTTTTTGATTCTTGTCTTATATATATGCCGTATATCGCTGCTGTTTGTTTTCTTGATTCTTGTCTTTTTGCAATTGTTGTTTTCATGTATTGTTATGCATTATGTTTTCCACTCTGTCAAAGCGCCTTTGGGCTTCTGGAAAAGCGCTATACAAAATAAATGAATTATTATTATTATTATTATAATTAAAATGCCATGCCATGGAAGGACCCATTAATTAAGGACCCATTATTTTTGAGATAGGATATTCTAAATCACATTTTGAACATCTCCCAGGGCTCTGATGCTGAGCCTGCCGGTGAAGCTTGGAGCTCTCGGATCATCGAAAACCATGATCTTTACTGTCCCCATTAAACCACCTCCTTAACCCAAATTCCCAGCTTTTCTTTCCTGAGAGTTTGCTCCTGTATCAATGTTATCCACCCCTACATTCTCCCCTACCCATCATCCTTACCCGCATCCTTTTCTCCCTGTATTTTGTCCCTCGACCCTGCTGCTGTTGGTGCGTTTCCCTCCTCTCTTTCTGCTGTTCCTTGTGTTCTGTTGCATTTTAATCCTTTGTGTGTGTGTCCTTTTGTGGGTAAAATATTTATCCAGAAAGAGAGAGAGAAAAAAATAAATAAAGCCACAGATTATATTTAGTGAGACAACACGCCATCTCGATTTAATAATTTTATTCACACTCGTGCAAACACAATCACACACGAAACAGCAATTTCTTAAATAATTATAATAGAAAACAAATCGGGGGAGGGCGATGCAACATCGGCAATTACATAAATTAAAATATACATATTCATAACTTCCACACCTAGACATATCGAAATAGGTTTCATGGAAGATTCTTTGTTTTTTTTTTAACCTTCGGCCTCAAAACAGAAGGAAAAGCAGCGAGAGCCAAGTTCCTCTAATACGATCCTCCATCACATCGCAAGGTTGCTTTATGTGGCCCGTCAGACGGGACGTGCTGTCTTGCGTGTCAAAAAATAAGAAATTATAATCCCAAAAGTCTGGGTACAGGTGCACACACAAAACCTCCCAGTGCCACGACTTGTGCCTATAGAATAAAACCGCATTTCATGATATCGAAAAATAATCAAACAAAATCAGTGTCCGAGACGCTTTGTTCCAAAACGAGATTCCGATGAACTGTAGAGGCGACTGCGATCCAAGCCTTAATGAATAATTATGAAAGCATATCGATATCCTTGTATAAACAACACTTGAGGTAATTATAAGGTGCAGGTTCACCCTGTGTGGATGAATAAAAGTTGTTATTTATTTATTTATTTATTCCAGTGCTGGCTATAAGAACAACAAAATAAACCGGTCTAAGTATCTGGGAATCTAACTTCAAGTTCATTTGTTTTACCCACAAAAGGTTCCGTTATAAAACCTTCGGATTACCGATAAAATGAGTCGTGTAAAATCTTCTCGCAAATAGATACGTCCCGTGTCAAATTCGTCAGGACTTGAGGTTGGACACCGAATCCCTGACATGGACGAGAAAATGTTAAAACGGCGATGATCCAGGTGCTTTATCCTTACGATGATAGTGCAAACAAACGCTGTTCCTCGCATTGTACATCACTAATAGTAGAGGAGTAGTTAAAATGAAATTTCGGCGTTTTAGTGTCAGAAAAAAGAAAGAAAACCTGTTAGTTATATTACAGTAGTAATAAATTAATCGGATAATAGTAATAATAATACATTGGGAAGAATGGGAGCCATGCTTTAGAGGGATTTGTGTTCCAGAGTTAAGATGCTGAATGAAGCCAAGGACGGGATCGGGTTCGAGCGAAACATTCAGCTCAGGCCAGAGCTAGATATGGAACTGGTTTAGAGTTAGGGCTGCAGTTGTAGTCACGATAAGGTGTGTGCCACACCATAGCCGGGTACTAAAGTGCAGCACAATGACACGCGTGCAGCTGCACCACCATCTTACACGTTGCTGGGCCGACCTCTCGGTCCACGCTTACTGGGCTCATTGAAAAAGTGCTTTCTTTGCTCGATCTTCTATGCTTTCCATCATCGGAATCAAACCCCTCCCTCCCAACCCACAAGAAAAGCACACATGGTGCACTCGATAAACACTGCAGAGAAAAACAAGCACGACAAACATTTCCGGTTGTCACCCAACTGTACCTGCTCATGACGTTGTGGTTTTATAAACCGTGCTTTCCAAAACAGTCGTATTCCCTCTCGTGGAGATGTGGTGTTAAATTGCATTTGCATTCATACAATATCTACCAACATAAACCTGGTTTTGGCTTAGCGGTTAGGGTGCCGGCTTGGGATCCGAGGATCCTGGGTTCGAATCCCGGTCGATCGCTGAATTAACACCAGGGGGGTTGACTCAGCCTGTCATCGTTCCGAGGTCGGCAAATTGAGTACCAGTTTGCTGGGATGAATGATCCCGGTGTGTACCCCGGTTTAGAATAGGTACACCGTATCCCTGCGCATCGTAAGAGGCGACCACGGGTTGGCACCAGGAAGGGCATCCGACCATAAAAACATTGCCTCAAACAGGGAACCATGATTGTCATGGGGCCCGCAAGGGTAACCCCCGCTCTAGCGGGGAAAATGGCCTTAAAACGATCATTCATTCATATTCCTTCATAATTATAATCAACCACGTTTCATTGTGTCCAACACCAGGACTGGACCTCCAGTCTCAACCACACAGCAGTCGTTTTCGGTACAATTAATGTCACTCGTGATCAGCTTATCTCGGTCTCCAAACAAGCCACATTCCTATTGGATAAACTATTGAAGTGAAACTTGTGCTGGGATGGAGGTACAGCCTGCGTTGTGCTCGCTTCCCCAGGCAGGGATTCCATGTTGGTGCTGCTTCTGTCTCCATGATGGTGTATGTCATGCTTGTTGAACTGAAGTTACAAGTCCAGCACTACCACTTCAAAGATGGCAGAATTTTCTTGCGTAAAACCACATTATCATTGGGTAAGTCATCTTCACATTGAGATACATTAGGGCTTTGAGAGATACTATGCTGACAGCTGAGGTACTTTGGTGCATAGACAGAGAGCAAGTGATGAAAGACCATTTATGGGGCAGGATCGGTGCATGGCCTTCAATGGAGGCACGAGTGCATGATGGAAGCCCAGGATTAAGCTACTGCCAAAAAATAATAATAACACAAACAGGCAAATCCAAATCGATAATATACTTATAAAATCTAACGTTATTAGATTATACCGTATGTGCAAGAGTTACCGAGAGTATCCTGAGAAGTCACAGGATCATTTGGGCTGTCTCTACTTCCTGAAAACCCCCCAGAGTGAAATGGCAGCCTTGAAGGCCTCATGACTCGGTATCTCGTAACACGAGAAAGCGCAATCACATTAATGTCACAGTGTTATCACTTTATGTTAGTTATCCGGTCAACATTGACAATTTGCTTCTGGACGCCACCTAATCAGGTAGGATATTTTAACCCTCTAGACACCTAATCAGGTAGGATATTTTAACCCTCTGGATACCTAATCAGGTAGGATATTTTAACCCTCTAGACACCTAATCAGGTAGGATATTTTAACCCTCTAGACACCTAATCAGGTAGGATATTTTAACCCTCTAGACACCTAATCAGGTAGGATATTTTAACCCTCTGGTCTACTATATTTGAATTTGAATGCATTTGAATGCGGTTAGAGCCGATAAATTTGGCTTGTAGACTCCAGAGGGTTAAGAGGCTGTTGGGCAGATGACACGTGTTTATTTGCGACTCTACGTGCTTTGAATGTCACCGTGAGGCACCCCGTTTCTACTGCCATGTAGCTGGGCCAATGATTCTGTCAGGTTACTTCCTGGAGATCATGGTAAACTGATGAACCTATATGAAGAGACCAGGTGTTCAGGTCCAACAAGCTGCTTCACTGCAGGACATGCAGGTCCTCGAATCGGCAAGGACTCTGTGCACACAAGTGCGTTCGTCTGAGGAGAAACCTGAATCAAGTCATTTATACAAAAATACTCTGTTTTTCTTTCAAGCTTACGGCACAACAGCCAATGTGCATCGTTTTAGAAAGTGATGAAGCACCGTGATACTGACACATAAGTGTTTCCATGAGAAAGGCCTTCTTAAGAGAACGCGCGCTTCCTTCCGCCTATCTTCAGAAAGTGCGTCGCTGCCTTGGAAAGCAGCGGAATTTGATTGTCATCATCCATGACGCTACGACTTAAATACTATCCTATGGAATTAGATTGCATTTGCATATCGTCGTTTCATTACAATTCCCAGTCTTGTTCAAGTACTTTTATGGAAGCAGGAGGGGGTGTGTAGTGTAAGGCAGATGATGAGACGAGTCTGGAGAAATTCTACCTGTACGACTTTGCAATATCACCTGGCAACATTGCACCTGATCCTTTACCCTAATATTACGATTGTCCAGATCATAATATCCGCCAGGTAAAATTACCGTACTTTTCTGAAAAAAAGGAGTATTACTTTAGACACACAATGCACAGCAAAACAAACACAACATTTTGTGTAATTGCATATAGTGACCGTGTTCATCCTCACCCTCATGTTTGTCATGAAATGGGCCATGCTGATTGGGTCCTTTGTTTATCCAATGGCTGTGCCCTGGTGTAGACTGCATGAACACGAGTAAACATCAAGGGGGTTTGAAACGAGTTGGAAATAGGAAGCGATATTAAATTAGGTCAACGAGTTTGTTTTCTCTACAACTGCAGCTGGACCACCGACCGGCCCATTCATTGGATCATCGGAGAATGTGTCTGAACTGTGGACCGCATCGGAACAGTCCGCATTCATGGCGTCTGTTTGAGAGTCGCTGTTGGCATCGTTCTCGTCACCACGTGGCTCTAGCGCATTTCGCACCTGTGACATGGTGAGTCCTGGGGCATTCCTCACTTCTCTATTCTGTCGCTCATCTTCGGAATCTGATCCTGACCTTCTGCTGCAGTCTAAGTCTGAACATTGGTCATCAACGTCCATGTTTGATACGGTTCTTATTGCTTCGGGTGTTTCCCCAACTTCCTTTCTCTCAACCTTGAGCTCAGATTCAAATCCAATTCCCCATCTTTTCCCAAATCCTATCCTTTCTCCCATTTTCATCCAAGATTCTTGTTTAGGCCCTGCAATGAGCTCTTGTCCATGCTGATTCGCATCCTTTGATTCGTCCAGAATAAGACCAGCTAACCTCCGCTCCCCAAGTTCCATTGCTACTCTCATCCCAGCTACGAGCTCCGTTTGCGGGCTTGACCTTGCCCCCGCCGCAGCGTGCTTCCTGGCATGAGCCTGCATTTGCGCCGTGCCCACCGCTGCACGACCACATCCCGGTGCCGCACAGTGTGCGTGTGCAGAGCGCAGCCGATAGCGACAGGAGGAGCCTCGTTCACAATCCGTGCCCGACGGGAAGGCCTCAAATCCAGCCGCCGCCATCGTTGCACGCTTCCTGTGTTGTTTTCGGTGTGAGGAAACCTGTACGATAAATGTTTGTAAGAGTTCAAAGTTGAAGTTAAGGTGCTCGAGGTGCATTGAGAAATGACAATAGATGTGTTCAGTGTATGTCATTGTGACTCATTAAGCGAGTCTTTTAGACAATAACATCACTATCTCATTGCAATGATGAATCGAATGGGAAATGGACTGTTTTATATGATATTATGCAAGGTAAAGCTCGTTTTAAAATTGAAGGTGCACTGAGACATACCTGTTGAAAAATTGAATCAACTCCCTTGATGTAGTAAAGTTGCCCTAAGGTGAATCAATATAGATCTGACTTGGAAACAACTTTCAGAAGATGGTGATTGTGGTTAATGATATTGTGGGTAAGCAATCCTAAAAAGAGGTAAATAATGAACTGCATCCGTTGTAGTGTTTCACGTGTTCTAGCGGATTGTATGACGACCTTCTGAGAATGTAAAAAGTTTTCAATCAAAAGTGCACTTTACACTTTTCCTATTGACGATGGAGGCACCACTGACATCGCGTATGACCATGACAAGGCATAGTCCAATGATTATTCTTCACTGCACAGATAACACCTGAACTCCTATCCACCTACAAAGGCCTTCATTTGTGGAGTACCGCTCTCCGCTCTGCGTTGGCGCTCCTGCATCACACCTTGCTCAGCTTGGGGCAGTGGAAACCAAGGGCCTATCACTTTCCCGTCTTAGACAGGTCTGCCCTAAGGTCTCTGTCTTCTCCCGCCTCCTTTCTGGTCTTGCACCCTATGCTCTTTTCCGTGCCTTATACACTGAACAGATCAGGACACCACAGATAAAAAGGAACAGTAGAGAGAGGAGGGGGACGGGGAGGGAGACACCAACAGCAGGGTTGAAAGACAAAATATAAGGATACACAGTTTCTGCAGGTCGTACATACTCTCCCTCCCTCTCCCCTACTCCCTCCCCTCCCTCACCGCCCCTCCCCACCTTCAACCTGGGATTTCTGCAGGGCACACATGCACCACCATCAACCTCTTAGAAATTTCTAGTTTTCCTTCCTGCGAGTATCTGGTGAAACTACCTAAATCCAGGATCGCTGCTCACCTCCACTTGTTTGTTACTCTTTTTTTCTTGCATGTGGAACCAACTTCCATGTTCTCTTCAATGTCATTCTTCTCTTCAAGTCTTCAAGACAATTATTCTCCACCATCTCGGATCATCCCCCATCCAATATCATGATATTTTCAACCCTACCCTCCCCCCCCCCCCCCCCCGTTAGCCTCTGGCCTCCCCCACCACATGCCCACCTCCTTAGAAATTTCTAGTTTTCCTTCCTGCGAGTATGCTTCTGTATCCATCTTGTCCACCCCGTGCATCCTTCCCTACCCCTCATTCCTCCCCACACCCACTTTTTGTCCAATTCTCTCTATATTTTGTCCTACAGCCCTGCTGTTGGTGTCTTCCTCCCCACCCCTCACCCCTTCTCTCTCTACTGTTCCTTTTGATCTGCTGTGTCCGGGTCCATTGAGTGTACGAGCCCCTCCACGAACCTTGACCACCTGTACAGAAAAAAATGCATTCTTCGTGCCACTTGAAATATTTAAGACTTCCTCAATAGTTTGGTGCTTCCTTTTCTACCACAAGCCACGTTGTTATTTATTTTGTAAGCTTTAGGGAAAATAAATGGTGGTCTAGAGGAAAGGAATACACACGAGTTTACAACATTTTATAACATTCAAGCGTATATGTTTACTTCTTGTGTGTACCTTGGTGGAGTCAGTGCAACTGAAGTTGCATCGCAGGCAGTGGAAGTGAGTACTTCCAGAAAACGGGCAGGAAGCTTGCGGACAGCATGCCGGAGCCTTGAAGCGGCGGAAGTCATCCAGCACGAGGTTGTCCACCCGCTGGTGGTGCTGGGCGTGCTGCAATCCAAGGCACATTTAATTAAAACCACATCGGGCAACCTGAAAGTAAATTTTGTGCGAAACATCCATTGTTAGGTCATCTCGATCTCGAAGAGATGACCTTATAAAATGGGCAGTAATGTCCGGATGTCCGTCCGTCCATCCGGTCGTTTGTTAACTTTTTGCTATTTTTGCTACCCGTCGTTTATCACCCGGCTGATTGTTATGAAACTTGACACATGAATACAAAACAGTATCCCACACAATCACTCGGGCTTCGATTCATTTGTCACCTTAAACATGTGTGTGCGGCCAGCGAAGCGGTATCCACAGTCAGCACGCGCGCAGTGGTAGTGCGTTCCACGGTGTGCAAGCGCACAACCTGAATCCGCACAGTCCTCCGCTGCCTCGAACCGCCGGAATCCAGCCAGCAGAGCTGGAAGTTGTGGTGGCTGCTGTTGCGGTTGTAACTTTGTCGTTTGATGCAGTTGTTGCTGTAGTTGCAGGAACGAATGCTGTGGTTGTTGCTGATGCAGTTGTGGTTGTTTCAAGGACAGCAACTGTACCTGCACTGGTGTATCCGGGGATTGTTGCACCACCTTCAGATCCCCACTATCCATGAGTTTTATAGTCTGTAGTTGCATGGTTTGTTGTTGTTGTTGATGTTGATGTTGCTGCTGCAGAAGTCTTATCTGATGATCTTGCTGTTGTAAATGGTGCAATTGGTTGTTGATATTCAACAGCGGTGAGTGATGTTGTGGTTGGCTGTTGATCTGCAGTTGCGCTGCATTGTCATTTTGTGTTTGTGCTGGATGTGTACTGATCAATACCTGTGGTGTTTGTTTTTGGCCTTCCTTTGGAAGTTGTGTAAACTGTTCAGCTTCCACTTGCAGCAGGTGGAGGGGTTGCGTTTGAAGCTTGATTTGTTGTCCTAGTTGTTGTTGCAACTGAAGCTGAAGCTGTGACTGTTGCATGCCTTGCACCTGAAACTGTAAAGCTTGTGATTTCTGCTGCAAGGACAGCTTTGCTTGTGGTTGCTGTTGTGGTTGCAAAGATTGCTGTACCTGCAGATGTTCATGAGACTGTCTTTGTAAACATGGCACAGCAAGATTGAATGGGTTCTTCAGCTGTAGTTGTTGTGAATGTGATTCGGGTTGCTCATGTTGCTTGTGAGTTAGCTGTATTTGATGGTGACCATGTTGACCAGTTGCTTGTGTTTGTGTTCGATCGGGTTGTTGGTGGAAGGGCATCGATATATTTGGTTGTAGTTCTATGTGCTGTAAGGGTGAAGATAATAGCTTCGGTTGTAACTCGGTTTGTTGTTTCGACTGTTGCAGAAATATGGGTTGCAGCTCTACTTGTTGTGGTGGCGATGACTGCATTTGTTGTAACTCTGTATTTATCAAAGAGGGCATTAGCAATGGCTTAAGTTCACCTTGATGTTGTGGGCGTGGTGGTGTTGTTGACTGTACTTGCAATCGCTGGGTAGATGAAGGTGGTAAATCTGGTTGCAATTCCATCTGTTGTTGTGGGAATATAAATGTTTTCGACTGTGGCTCTGTTTGTTGTAGAGAATATGGTTGCTTTGGTTGTAGTTGCGATTTTTCAGAAGATGACGGTACTTTTACTTGTGATTCTGCTTGTTGTGGCAACGATGCAGACTGCTTTTCCTGTAGCCCACCAGAGAAAATTTGCTGCGGCTGTGCCCCACCATCTCTCATTGGCGGAGTCATACCCGGAAAGTTAGGATGAGATGATCTGGATCCTGGCAATTGCGTGGCGGTTGCTTCTGGTTGCTGGGCAATGACTCCTGGCACCTTTGCCATGTTCGCAGCATGTGAAATCCCACTATTTTGCAGCAGCATTCCATTCTCCAGTGTGACGAAGACATTGCTTTGTGACCTGTCATCTCCATGAACTGACAAATCATTGCCCCCTGGTATTGAGGACACAGCCATGCTTCCAAGTGACATCACACCAGCACCCAAAGACATGACCACGCTTCCTGGTGGCATCATGCCAGCATTAAGTGATATTACAGCATTTCCAGAAGACATCACGCTGTTACCCAGTGGCATAATGGCACCTCCTGATGACATAACGCTGTTAGTCAATTGCATAACAGTACTTCCTGTTGATGCCATACCAGTGCCCAATGGCATAACGGCACTTCCTGATGACATCACTCCAGTGCTCAATGGCATAACGGCACTTCCCGATGACATCACTCCAGTGCTCAATGGCATAACGGCACTTCCCGATGACATCACTCCAGTGCTCAATGGCATAACGGCACTTCCTGATGACATCACTCCAGTGCTCAATGGCATAACGGCACTTCCCGATGACATCACTCTAGTGCTCAATGGCATAATGGTGCTTCCTGGTGACATCAGAGTGGTGCTTATTGGCATAATGGTACCCCCTGAAGATATCATCTTTGCAGCCACTGGTATTACTGTATTTCCTAAGGACATAACTCCATTTCCCACTGACAGTAATCCTTCTGAAACATGTTTGGAGGATGCATTGTTATTGACCGTTGAATTCATATTATAGCCTGATAGCCTGGTTGTGCTTCCAGTTCCAGCGAGTGTTGTGATCGTTCCTGGCAGATCCACAGTTGTTGTTGGAGTGGCTCCCAGTAAGCAGCGAGGTCCAGTTCGTCGTTTCTTTCCAAATGGGGCCGAAGAGAGGTCTTCTAGGACCCAGACACGACGCCTTGGTGGAGCTGGAAAACAGTAAAATACATGAGAATAAACGGAAGAATAATGTGACAAGATAAACATGACAGAAAAAAACAATCATATTTCCAGCTAATAGTAACTAAAGGAAGTTACTAGAGATTTGATCTCTTAATGAAAGAAGCAAGTGTCTTTTTCCATGATGGCAGTTGTACCTGCACGTTGTGTCACAATTGGCTGTGCTGTAGATGGTCCAACCTGTGCAGTGGCATCACTAGGAGATGCTGCAGACTCTGCCTGACTCACAGTGGAGCACATGTGAAAAATGTCAGATTGCGCATTCAGTACAGCGGCCACAATATAATCAAAAGTACATATAATCTCAGAACAAATATGGAAGCATAACTAATAGGTAAAACAAAAGGAAAGTGTTTACAATGAAGAAGGGTACGGTGAAACTCCGACATTCATGGATTCCAAAATTTGTGGACCCTGCGTATTCGCAGTTTATAAAATGTGGCCTGCTTCTACATTCGCGGGCATGGGCATTGATATGACATTTGACATGACATGTGACATGACATTGACATGACATGTGACATGACATGCCATGCCATGCCATGGATGGCATGACATGGGCATTGGCATGACATTGGCATGACATGACGTGCCATGCCATGACATGCCATGCCATGGCATGACATGGGCATTGAGGAAGTTAGGAGTGGAGGAATGGTTGATCAGAGTAGTGATGGCAATGTACAAAAGAGCGCGCACAGCTGTAAGGACGAAGGACGAGATCAGTGGTGAGTTTGAGGTGAAGGTGGGAGTGCATCAGGGGTCGGTACTAAGTCCACTACTATTTGTAGCTGTGATGGAGGTGCTGCCTCAGAACGTAAAGGAGGGTTTACCGTGGGAGTTGTTGTATGCAGATGATCTGGTGTTGATTGCGGAAAGTATGGATGGACTGAAGGAGATGATGAACAAGTGGAAGGAATGTATGGAGACAAAAGGTCTGAAGGTGAATATCGGAAAGACGAAGGTGATGGCAAGTGGTAAAACATGTGGTGAGGTGGCAAGAACTGGGAAGTGGCCCTGTGCTGTGTGCAGGAAGGGTGTCGGAGTGAACTCCATTCAATGTACAATGTGCGCTGAGTGGGTTTATCAAAAATGCAGTGGTCTGAGAGGGTCATTAACCAGTGTGGCAGCTACATTCAAATGTAAGGTGTGCACAGAGAGAGCTGCAGATGGAAGAAATGTTGAGTTGGATCTTGGAGACGGCGTAAAGCTGGAAGGTGTGAAAACATTTTGCTACCTCGGAGACATGCTGAATGGAGAAGGTGGATCAGACTCGGCAACGGTTGCTGGAGTGAGATGTGCATGGAAGAAGTTTCGGGAACTGAGTGGCGTGCTAATGATGAGGGGGGTGTCGTTGAAGCTGAAGGGAAAGGTGTATGCTGCATGTGTGAGAAGTGTTATGATTTATGGGAGCGAGACATGGGTAATGAACGTAGAGCAGCAACGAAGGTTGGAAAGGGTGGAAATGCGAATGGTTCGACGGATGTGCGGAGTATCGTTGAGAGAGAGGAAGACAAATGATGAATTGCGAAAGATGATGGGAATAGAGCCTGTGATTGATGCTGTGAAGAGGAACAGGTTGAGATGGTTTGGTCATGTGTTGAGGAAGGATGAAAGTGACTGGTTGAGAAGAGTGATGGAAATGAATGTAGAAGGAAGTAGAGGACGGGGAAGACCGAGAAAGACTTGGCTAAAGATGGTGGAAGAAGAAATGCGGGCAAGGGGGTTAACAAGGGGAGATGCAGAAAATAGGGCAAAATGGAGAAGATTGTCATGGGGACCGCAAGGCTAACCCCCGCTCTAGTAGGGAAAATGGCCTTTAAAATGCATGTTGTGTTGTTTGTTTCTACATTCGCGGCCCCCGTGCTCCGGCTATTCGCGTTTTTTGCGGGCATAAACCGGCCTCACCCACCCACCGACCCCCAACAATGTTGGTATTTTCTGTTTAAGGAAAAAGACCGACTCACATAGACGATTGCAAACCCTCTGTATAGGAGGGGGAGAGGAGGAAAGGAGAGGGTAGTGAAGAAGAAGATTACAGATGGATTATGATGCAGAAAGTGGTGTTGCTTGGTTTCCTGCGCAATTATTTTATCATATTTTTGATCAGGAACCGCGAGTTATTATTGAATCTGTAATTATGTACATTCGCGTTATTAAACTTTTAAAAATTTCCCTTATTAATCACGAATCTCGGTGAACATATAGATCTCGCGAGATCACGGCGAGGTCACGTCTTTTCGAAGCTGTTCCATGCGCTCACGCTTTCGAAGCTAAGTGATATTTCTCAATTGTGTTTTTGTCGAGAACAATTGTGTTTTTGTGTGTTTTTGTCGGAACAATATCTATCTTTCGGTGTATGTACCTATAGCGTATCTTTTTGGAAAATTTTCGGTGCTAATTTTTCGTACATGTATACACAATCGTCGGTTAATGCGTATCGAGTATTCTGCGGCCTAGTACTCGTAGGCTTCGGCTACCATACCGTCTCCGACCTTGTGGTTTTGTTTTTCTCTCAGCGATTCGTCGAATGCTCAAACTCATTTTGCAAAAAATGTTCGTTTCCCATGAATCGTACACTTTTCAAAATCCAATCTCACCCCTCCCCTCCAAAGCCTCCCCATCACCCATCCCTTTCAAATCTCCCCCCTTGCCCCTTCCCTCCCCTCCCTCCTAAACTCCCCCCACACCCCTCCCCTCCGAGAATCTCCCTCGCTCCTCCCCTCCTAGACTCCCCTCTCACCCCTCCTCCTCAAAGCATCCTCCCTGCTTCTTCCCCCTTCCAACTTTCACCTTCATCTCCCCCAACCTTCTGCCTCGCTCTTCCCCCTCCTCAAATAACACCTCACTGTGCCTCACCCAATCTCCATCAAACCTTTTGTCCGCCCCATTCTTCCCTTTCTCCAAGCTATTCTGAAATCTCTGACACACCTTCAACAGCTCTCCCTACCTCTTCCTCCTCTTCCACATCTTACCCTACCCCTCCCCCCCCCCCCCCCCTGTTCTGGACCCGATGCTCCCCTTTCCTCTTCATTAACGGTATGGACCTCAAACATCCGGGGCCTTCGCTCAAACTTGACTGACCTCTCCATACAGGTTGCTTCTGACAAACCAGATGTGATCTGCTTAACAGAAACTTTCCTCCTTCATGATGTCTCTGATGCCTTGGTATCTCTCCCAGGTTACTCCCTCCTCCGGTATGATAGACCTGAGCCTCGTCCTGGAGGTGGGGTTGCTATCTTTATAAAAAAACTCTCTTCCTCACTCGCCCTCCACTGCCCTCTCTCCACCTCACCCCCAGGAATACCTTTGGCTACGGCTTCCCCTTCGCTCCCACCTTTTGTTCATATGTGTGTTGTACCGTCCACCAAACAGCGATGACTCCATCTACATCTCACTGTCTGATAATATGGACCAACTTCTATCTACCCATCCCAACTCTCTCTTCCTCATATGTGGTGATTTCAATTGTCACCATGCCAGTTGGCTGGGTGTGGGTACCTCTCTCACCAGCCATGGCTCTTCAGCAAAGGACTTCTGCGACTCACTGGGACTGACACAATCTGTCAATTTCCCGACCCGGATCTCAGTCAACGGAGCATCTTCTCTTCTGGATTTGGTTATGACAAACTTCCCTGAAAATGTCTGCTGCTCTTCTTCTGCTCCAATCGGCTCATCTGATCATGTGCTTGTCAAAGTGGACATCTCTCTGACCATTCTCAGAGAGCCTCCTCAGCGTCGACGAGTCTGGCATTTCACTCAGGCCAACTGGCACGGTCTTCGAGCAGCCATCAATCATCTGGACTGGTCTCCCATCTCTACCGCCTCTGACATCAACTCATCCTGGGAATTCTTTCAAAGTAAATTGCTCTCTCTCATGCACAGATTTATCCCATCTCGTCTTCAGTTGTCATACCCTTCCTCCCGTCCATGGTACACAGAATCTTGTGGTGAGGCTGTTGCCCTGAAACAACTTGCTTTCGTCTCCTGGAAAGCAAATCCAACGGAAGGAAATCTCATTTCCTTTCACAAAGCCCGAAACAAGTGTGTGTCCACCCTCAGGAGAGCCAGGAAACAATATCTCACCGTTCTCAAGACCGAACTCTCTTATCTGTCTCCCTCTTCCAAATCCTGGTGGCGTCTGGTCAAATCTGTTTCTGGTGTTTGTTCCCCCTCCATCCCCTCCCTCACCTCAAACGGCTTAACGGCCGACTCCGCACGTGGAAAAGCTGGAAAAGCTTTCTGGTCTTCATCAATGATCTCTCTGACTGTCTTGAAAATCCTCTCTATCTCTTTGCTGACGACTCTACTCTCTGTCGCTCCATTCCTCATCCCTCAGATCGGCAGTCTGCAGCCTCCTCACTCTCTGCAGACCTGGACAAAATCACAGACTGGGCAAACAAATGGAACATGTCTTTCAATCCTGATAAATCTCACACTCTTACGATGTCTCTCCGAAAAGACCGACTGGAAAACCCTCCCATCCACTTTCTGAATAATCCTCTCCAAGAAGTTCTGTCACTCAAGCTTTTGGGTCTCACTATTTGCCATGATCTTTCCTGGGAAAACCACATTTCAAATCTGGCCTCCAAAGCCAGTCGCCGACTGGGCATCCTCCGTCGTGCGAAGTCCTTCCTTGGCACACCTGAGCTCCTCACCACATACAAGGCTTTCATCCGCAGCTCTATGGAATACTGCTCTCCCCTCTGGTCTGGTGCTCCTGCCTCACACCTAGCCCGTCTTCACGCTGTTGAAACCAAAGCGTTCAGAATCATTGGAATCTCCCGCGATGAAGCTAACTCCAAGGGCCTTTCACTCACTCACCGCAGGCAGGTTAGTGGTCTTTCCGTCTTCTACCGACTCCTCTCTGGCCTTGCCCCCCCAGCCCTCTCGGGGCTCTGTCCCCCAAATATTCCTACAGGTCGCACAAGATCTGCCTGCAACCCTCTTATGGTTAAACTGCCAAAATCAAGACTTTCTGCTCACCTTCACTCCTTCATTCCTCTTTTCTCCCGCCTCTGGAACAAACTCCCTCACTCTCTTCAATCCCACTGCACCCTCCAGGTCTTTAAAACAGCTGTTCACCACCATCTCTTATCCTCCCCCATCCAAAACCTTGATCTTTTCTACCCCCGCTAATTTCGGTCCCCTTGTGTTTTATACCTCTCCCCCCCGCCCTCCCCCTCCCACGCCTCCTGCCCCCAAGCCCTCTCCCTCCCACACTTCTCCCTGCTCTCAAATGTTGTGGTTGTGTGCTTCCCCTTCTCTCCCCATCTTGTCTTCCGCTCCCTCTTTTTGTGTGTTTTGTTTGTCTGGTTGATTTGTTTGTGAAATAAATGTTGGCTCTTTCACGAGCCTCGATTCAGTATGCAAAAAAAACCCAAAAAAAAAACATATCCCCCCTTTTCCCATTGAAACATGGCCCCGATATTCGCGCATTTGCGGTCGTTTGTCAGGAACGTATCCCCCACGAATGTCCGGGTCTACTGTATTTAACAAGTAATTCTGATAAAATCTATGAACAAATAAGTTGCACAAAGGAGCAATGTACAATTGCTTACACAGGACGCACCAGGTCTCTTCGCAGATGTTTCCGAGCATGCGACGCCATCTGTTGCTTGAGAAGGAAGGAGAAGTTACAGCCGGTTCGTTCACAGTGAAAATGGCTGCATATTCCTCCATACTTGCATCCTGCAGGCCATCACACCATAACCGCTCTTCATCAATAATTGTCACATTTATATCCAGATGAAAACTTTGGTTGATCAACTCAGACACCTGTATTTCGATTTTATTTTTTTGGGACTGACTGATACATCTATATGCACAATTGGCAACCTATATCTATTACATTCAAAAAAGAAAAAGAAAACACCTTTAGAGGCCATTTTTCCCTGCAGAGCAGGGGTTGGCCTTTTTCGGGCACCGTGGTCCCCTTTTTGAAGCAATGTTTTACAGCCAGATGCCCTTCCTGCCACCAACAATGTTGGTCGCCTCTTGCGACAAACACGGAATTACCGGTGAAGTGGTACTCAATTTGTCGACATCGGAAGGATGACAGGCTGAGTCAACCCCCCTGGCATTAATTCAGCGATCGACCGGGATTCGAGCCCAGGATCCTAGGATCCCAAGCCAGCACCCTAACCGCGAAACCAACACCAGGCTCCATTACATTCAAACATTATTTTAATTTGTACATGCAAGCAAAATGTACAAACGACATACCAGGCCTCAAACAAGGCTGCTGTTTTCGATGGAAAGAGAAGGAGAGATGGTCACGAGGTGGACGAGCCTCCTTTATCAGAAACAGGTATACAAATTCAGATTATAGATCTTGTATTATGGGAATTAAAAAGAAAATAAAAATCTGCAGCGCTGCTTGCTAAATATTAGGTATTACCCAACAAGAAAACTCGTTATAATGTGCAATGGGATATTAATGGTGTGAAATACCCGACACAGTGAAGGTTACAAAGTCATGTACAGCATGGCATACAGTGTGCGATGTGCATTGCATGTACAGTGTGCTGTAAACAACACATACAGTGTGAACCCCACAGTGTAAACATTTGCGGTGCACCACGTACCGGACTGATAGTGGACGGTGCGTGCCGTAAGCTGTGCGGACGAGGCAATGCGCGGCAGGCATACAGGCACGCCGAGTTTCTGCAGTGGTAATGTGCCTGGGGGGCAAGATGGCAGCCAACCAGGCACGCAGAACTGCAAACAAGCATCGACTAGTCACCACTCGGCCATTTTAAATAATTTCTCACTTTATAATGGGAAATACAATATATAATTAATGATGCAGTGCTGATATCAAATTGCAAATGTGAACAAGTATCAAATGAGAAAAATAATTGGACAATGCAGACCATGAAATGCGCACTCGTATACTCTCAGATTGTCAAAACAGAAATTGAATGCAGGCAACACCACTCCAAGTAGTAGGTTGAGAATTAGCATTTAATTCATTAAACAGCAATACACCCCAAAAATAAGTGTGTGTGTGGATGAAATTTCATCTGTACCTATTTATGACTTGTATCGTACATATGAATAACTTTGACAGGAAATCATCAACGTTCCATGTCTCGGTTTGCATATTTGACTGAGAATCAGTTATAAGTTTGAGCCTGCAGGTTTGTTTAGTTTCCATACAAGAGATGTGGTTTGATCACCTGTCACGTGTTCTTTGCATTTTATACCCCATTTGTTTGGGTTCTTTTCACTTTTGCGGTGCTATTCCCCGTTAAACATTTGTGGGAGGTTAGAAGTGTGCAATAAATTAGATAACTAGAACGCCACTCAGTAGAGCGCATACTCCCGCCGTGGGTCAAGTTGGAATAATACGTTTTGTTTAACATCCCCTCTCCCCAAAACAATAAATGAAAAAGAAAGTAGGCCCTAACTGTCAGAGAATTAATTTTGATATATCTCGGAATTAGAGGAGAAAAACATCATTTAAGAATAAGAATAAAAGCTTTAATGCAGTAAACCAGATAAAAAAATTCCCCAAAAAATTCCTGGATCCGGAATAATATCCTGAGCTTCACCAAAAGCTAATCAATTCTTCCTTATCCCAAGGGCAATCATTCCACCAACTTTCATCCATATCCGTTCAGAACTTTTCCAGATATCTTGTTCACAAACACACGAACACATGAACATACGAACACACATACGCACGCACACACGTGCACACACACACACACACACACACACACACACACACACACAAACACACACACACACACACACACACACACACACACACATCGAATGCATTATTCCCTGGGGGAAGTAATTATCATTTGCTGGTAATATCCACTTGCAGTTTGCAGATGTATTGTCGTGCGAATCCCTCGAGGTTAACACCAGGGACCGCGGAAGACCGAACGGCTTTAACTGAGGTGACGACCAAATACGGATTCGGCTATAAAAGTACGGAAGAAAGAATGAAGGAGAAGAGGCGGCAAGCGCTTACCTATAGTGATCCGACGGCAGCTCCGATCCTGCAGGGGAATAAACTCAAAACGGGAATCCGGGGTAAAATGTACAAAAAGAAACACGTTTATTACGAAACTCGAGAACAAGGAACGCGACGGTAAATAAATAATGATCCTAAATTGGGATCCCACACACCGACTTCCAAATACGAGACAGGGGAAAATGAATTAACAAAAGAACACGTTCGGCGTGGGTTTGTGTAATGTAGTGTGAGCTTATCTGTCCGTCGTCCAGCACGGCCCCGTCTGGCTCCAAGCATGAAGAAACCTCAGCCTCCTCGCTCGCACGCTCCAACCAGCCTCGATGCGACTCGCTCCGCGGCACACCACGAGGTCCCTCGCTTCAGTACCAACAGCACCGGATCCCGCTCCAAGTACCACGATGAACGGTCACCCAGCACAAAGCACGGAGGTCCAGCACGCAAGAAGGAAGAGCCAATGAAGACCAGGGACAAGAAGAGCAAGAGCCTCAAGCACAGAGAGCGATCTCCAATACGAAGGGGTCCAGCACGAAGAGTCCAAGGGAGCCAAGAGAGACAAGAGCTAAGATGTCGTGCAGCACCAAGAGAGCAAATGTTGTCCAGCCGTTCTTTTATCACCTTGCGTGTGACGTCAGCTCTGGCACGCCCCCCCAATCAGCGCCTCGTAGCTTCCCGCCGTCCACCGAACCTTCTAGTGCCTTCCCCCTCCAATGAACAACCTCCTTCTCAGTTGCGTCTTCGCGCCTCCCGCCCTGATTGGCTGGAGGTTCGCGCCTTCCGCGCAAACCAATCACACGTTCCCTGTGGCGTGGGTTACAACTCGTCTCACCCGATGTTGCTCGGCCAGCTGGTGGTGCGGCTGGCGGCGGCCATACGGCGGTGCCCCGATCTGGCTTCCTGCCGGTCTTCTTCCAAGGTCATTGTAAGGGAAGGGAACTATTTAATGTTGCACTAAAGGGCCTATCTAAGTGTTTATATGTGTGCGTTGCCATAAGGGACAAAGGAATGATTACCAGGTCTGACACACAGGGGTTTATCTTAGTCCCTACAATTATTTAACACACGAACATCCTTGTATGTTCACAGGTATGCTCTTACCCCGACAAACCACCTAAAAACACAGAAATTACAAGGTAGATTCCCTATCGCGACAGTCGAAGCATGTTACCTATACAGATCTACCTGGCTCTAGATATTCCTTTACCCCCCGACATAACAGTATGTATAGTAAATTATTCAAGTAATCAACACCAGTTACATTAATATGAATTCTTCAATAAAGCACAATAAAAGTTACAAATTAGTGAATATGTGAAATTGGCTTTCATCAACTTGTTCTCTTCCTTTCAGGTCTATTCAGGAGTGGGTTCAGAATGGCACCAACAGAAGCGTGTGTGAAGATCCAAACTCTGCGAGAAGAATATTTCCAATGAAGAAAATAGCAGAAAAGTTTAATATCTCCGACAAGAAACGGGCTCGGTACCCAGAAGAACCTCCTCAAGGCAAGACAAGCACTTGAAATTGCTCAGCTTACGTGATAGAAGAAAATCAAGTCAGCATCTGACAAATGGAATAAGAACAGGCCTGAACAATAATGTCTCACCGAGCACTGTGTGCCGAAGGCCGATTGCAGCAAAGAAAATACTGCTGAGACCACAGGATAAGATGATAAGACTGAAATTTGCAAGGAACACAAAGATTAGGTGACTGGACAACGGCATCGGGTACTCTCGTCTGATAAATCTAAGTTTTAAGTTTTTGGATCAAAGAGACGCCAGTTCGTACACCGAAGAGCTGAAGAACGTCACGATGTGCAATGTTTGCAGCTTAATGTTAAACATGGGGAGGCTCCGTTACTATCTTGGGTTCTATCTAAGCTTTTGGCGTGGAGAAACTTGTTAAAAATAAATGTTAAAAAAAACAAAAAACAAAAGAGAAGTGCAAGCAGATACCGCAGCACCATGCAGTTCCTAGTGGAAATCGTTTAATTGGAAGTGTATTCATTTTCCAACAAGATTATGATCCAAAACACACTTACAATATGTTAAAAGAGTATTTGGAGCAAGTGGGTTGCCTTTCACTCACTCACCGCAGGCAGGTTGGTGGTCTTTGTCTTCTACCGACTCCTCTCCGGCCTAGCCTCTTACACGAGCCTCGATGTTGTATTAAAAAAAAGAAGAAAAAAAAGGGCATCTTGACGGTCTCCTGGCTTTGTAACTCACAGCACGAAGCTGGTGCTGGACAGGTCTTGTGGTTAACTTCTGAATAAGACCACAGCACTGTGTTTGCAGCAAAAGGAATGTCTGAAAATCCTGATTAGAGCTGCATTTCCTCGGTTAGATGTCACAATGAGTTGCCCAGATCGAGGCCTGTCTTGAACTTAATTGGTGTGTTGATGTTTGCGGACCAATCTACTCATGTAAGTCAAATCGATGTACAATTATTTCACCGTCGGACATCCCAGTATTGTTCACCCCAATAATATGCCACGGTCGGGCTTCGCTGTCTTTTACAGGCCAGGGTAACAGAGCCCGCTGGTGGAAATATGAATTGACATCATTACCTTTTCCAAACCTTGACCAGGTGAAAGTATTTTTTCCAAGTTCATAGCCATACCGTGCTGTACGTGTTGGATGTATTTGATTCCACATTTTTGGCCCAAACACTTTCCTTCTGTTCAAATTGCTTTCGCCCCTTTCGTTAGGGTTGTGAGGTGTGTGTGGACTATGACAGTGATCATGCACACAAACGCAAAACATGAAGAAAGCAGATCCCCCATTGTACAGCCACTATGTAGATAATACCATGGTTCTTCGATTTAACGGAACACCAACACAGTTGGCGTTGGGTAATGTGGTACGCCGAGGAGACGAAAAAGTAAGCAAATTCTAGTGTGTTATTGAATGCGATGCGAAAGGCAAACGCACTCAAGTGTGCCTCACAAACCCACTTCTCGTCGACGTGACAAAAGCCTGCTGTGCACTCTGGCTTTCCTTCCGGGGCCACCGGCGGTACGGTGGATGTCGGAAATGCCGCCATCGAGACCGATGCCAGAGTGGAGGTCGCCGTGGTTTCGGGGCTGGTGCTGGAACTGCTGCTCTGGTCCTTTTGCATGCAGTGGAACCTGATGTGATGGAAACATCATTTGACGAATGAGAAGCGATATATGTAGCAAGTTTCCGTGCAAGATAAATTTACACAGAATATAAATAACAGAACTTCCTCATCGTGTGTCTCATGGACAATTGTCTTACACAATCTGGACTGCCTTTCAAACAACCAAAAGCTTCTGTATCAATTATTGCAATCCCCAGATGATGCCAGCGACATATATATTCATTTCATGACGTCTTTTGCCCATTCATAATGAGTGGGGAATGTGTAGATTTAGGGGAATTCATTCACCATTTGGGGAATTTGTTTACATGCTCCATCCCAGGACAGTCCTTGAAGATGTTTGTCAAATGGTAATCATCATCAGACTTGGGTTGGCATGATCAGCATTTGCATCCGAATCAAAGGCTCATGATGCAGGGAACACAGGTTCCAATTCCATAAGGTACATTGATAAATCATGTCTCTGAATGTCTTTGTCCTACACGTGATTTAGGTATCAGCTCCTCCATGAGCCATAGCTCAATGCAAAAAAAAAAAAAATAAGGAAAATGTGGGAGCAAACGTATGTGACTTAACCGTGCATAGCAATTGATACACATGTCTCACATCACGCTACTACCACACCTTTGGCCAACTCCCCCATCCCATGCATATGTAAAAAATAGATGGACTCATAGATTTTTGTATTCTATACTGACATGAAGATGTTTCAGAACAAGAATACAGATAAGGTACCGCAACCCTATATGTACTCTTCCTGTCGATCAATCTATACCTTCAAACTGCGTTTCACTATATCAACGATTCCTCATTGACTGTCCCCCATTTTAGCAAGTCGATGAAATATTACTCTCTTTCATCCTGATCTTTTCATTTTCCTCTTCAGTTGTATACTGTGTGTCAAATTATTGTTTTTCAGCAAATCATGGTTTGTTTCCTTTCCTCCCTCGACAAGAGCGAGGTTCGTAGAAGAGCAAGAGAACAGTTTACTCAATTGTTTTGTTTTTCTTTCAGATCTTTTGAATACAGTCGGACCCTGCTATTCGTGGGTTCCGCTATTCGTGGGTTCCGCTATTCGTGGGTTCCGCTATTCGTGGGTTCCGCTATTCGTGGGTTCCACTATTCGTGGGTTCCGCTATTCGTGGGTTCCGCTATTCGTGGGTTCCGCTATTCGTGGGTTTCGCTATTCGTGGGTTCCGCTATTCGTGGGTTCCGCTATTCGTGGGTTCCGCTATTCGTGGGTTCCGCTATTCGTGGGTTTCGCTATTCGTGGGTTCCGCTATTCGTGGGTTCCGCTATTCGTGGTTGATAAAATGCAACCTGTTTCTCTATTCGCGGCAAAGTGTCCCGTGAATTTGCAGTTTTTCGAGGGCGAAAAACAACAACATTTTCACAAGCCACTAGCTTGACACATTTATAGAACCCATCTTTCACCAACCATGCACAAAGTAGCTGGACATACGCAAAGAAACATCTACGAGCCAAGAGCATGACCTGCTTCTGCATTAGCGGCACTGTGATTTGCGTTTTCATGGCTTTAGCATGATATCCTGTCATTCACACTGTGCAGGGAGTATTCACACGCCCTGAAAGGGAGTATTCACGTGATATCCCGTCATTCACACTGCGAACACATAACGTGATATCCCATAATTCACACTGTGAACAGCATCACGGGATATCCCACCAGCTGCATAACACGTCATCCCCGTGAGTTAATGTACAGAATGAAAACACTCCACAGTATCTATTGGTGTAATTAGCTGTCTCCCTTTTCCCCATTGAAACAATGGCATGGTATACATTCGCGATTTTCATTGACCTTCGCGGATTATCGTTGATATTCGCGGGATTTGCCTTGCCATTTCCGGGACTTTCATCGACATTCGTGGATTATCGTTGACATTCACGGGAATTGCCTCACCATTTGCGGATATTGCCTCACCATTCACGGTTTGTTCCTCGAAATTCACGGATTTCACGATTCAGGAACCAATCCCCCCTTTTTCCATTGAAACAATGCCCCACCATTCGCGGTTTCGCAATTCGTGGCACTTTCCAGGAACGTATCCGCCATGAATAGCGGGGTCCGACTCTACTTTAAATGTTCTAATAAGATTCTATATTTTCCAGCCCTCTCCAATCTTTGCTCATAAATATATAATTAGCTACCTAGTGGACCATCCTCGTGCTCTATTAATCTAGTTAATAATATTAATCTTTTTAGATATTAAATTATTAGAATTAATTTTTAATACTAATCTAATTAGACAAAATTGCCAAATACATTACCGAGCATGGTGAGCCGCACGGTCAGCAGACAGGAAGGCCGCTCCGCAAGCGTTGACTTTGCAGTGAAAATGCTCCTCGGCCGCGTGGAAGTCACAGCGAGACTCGCAGGGTTCACCTGCACCGACCCTGTAATGTGACCAACAGTATGAGGATCATCAGCCACACATACAGACGAGTTCATGAACGATTACAATATGGAAACCACTCCGTAGCACAAACAGCAACTGGCATCCCACACCAACGATCCTTTATGATCGGCTCTCTCTGGTTGGTACTGCATTTGTGGATCATCTTTTTACGGAATTGTCTCCATTCAAGTTGTTAATCGTGAGCGCATCAAATGATTGAACAAAATGTTTCCCAACAGCTCCTTAGCACAGCAAAGGGCCACGGTTATTGATCTATGCTTTTTGTGTATCTCCTATTCAAGGCCATGGAAATAAGTCTGATAACGTCATGTACAGGCATCTCATATGGTTTGTTTTAAATGAGCCTTTTCCCTTGATGAAAAAACATCCTTTCAACTTGATGGATTACTTATTTTGAGGTAACTCACAATGATGTATGATTGGCAAACATAAGAAGCATCCATTTTTCCTTTTTTGTACACCGCTCCTTTCCTATTCCATTGTTTTCTTGCTTGCTTGTTTGTGACTTTAGTGGGGGGGCCTATGTACTCAATTTCAAGTTTGTGTGCAGATCATGTTAATTTTGGGCAAACACTATAAATGTATTCTACTGGGTCCTACTAATCGGAAAAATGATGTTGCCATTTTTTTCTGTTGACCTTTAGTGACCTTGACTCAAGGTCAAAGTTCAAACGTCATTACAGTGACCATACTTCATCCAAAGTATATCGACCTTGGTACCAAAATGTGGCAAATTTCACAAAGAACATTGATTATGACATTTGTTTTGTCATTTGCCCTCTCAGATGTTTACAATATGCAAATTAATAAGCAAATGACCTAATTAGATTTTTTAAAATATGCATAATTAACATATAGTCTTCACCATACACGTAAGTCCCATCACTTCGCATTATTATTGAATGCCAATCATTAGTTACCATGTCAATAATTTGACTTACCAATGGGCACTAATAAAAATCAAGGTATGAATGAGGTTGACTGCAGACTTACATGTAGATACTACAGGTCATTGTATCTTACAAAAGCATACATTCTTTTATCTTAACAGGATTGGAGTCCTTACCTGAAAAGAGCAAACAGAATATATGTGTGTCAAGCGAACAAGCAAAGTGATCTGGACATCTGCCAGAATCAATTTTGTGTTTTTAGGCAACAAATTAAATGTTAAAAATACTACCAATGGCTAAAAACCCAACCAACATGAGCAAATGAGCATGATGAATGAACAGTATAAAGAAAAGCATTGGGAACTTGAATCCAAAAATCAATATTCGAGACATCAGACTTATTTTGCTTGATCGCATCACATGGTTAAAATGACATTTGACATTTCACCTTGGGTCAAGGTAAGTAAAGTCAAGTACATGTCAAAGGTCAGTTAATATCAAGAACATGTCAACAGAAAACAATAAGCAACATATTTTTCCAGTTTAGGATCCAGCAGAACACATTTGAGATGGTAACTAATGATTGGAGCTCAATAATAATGCGAAGTGATGGGATTTTTTTTTTTTTTTTTTTTTTATATACAAGATCGAGGCTCGTGAAAGAGCGAACATTAATCACACAGAAAGACAAACAGACACACAAAACAAATAACATCGGGAGCGGTAGACAAGATGGGGAGAGAGGGGGAAGGACACAAACACAACATTTGAGAGCAGGGACCGAGAGACATGGAGACATCGAGAGAACTGTGGGAGGGAGAGGGCTTTGGGGGGGAGGCATGGGAAGGGGGGGGGGGTGGGAGAGGTATAAAACATATGGACACTGCCAAACTTCCAGGAAAGAAGTTGGAATTTCAAACAAGGTGGATCTGGGGTGAATTAGTGGGGGTAGAAAAGATCAAGGTTTTGGATGGGGGAAGATAAGAGATGGTGGTGAACAGCTGTTTTGAAGACCTGGAGGGAGGAGTGTGATTGAAGTGAGTGTGGGAGTTTGTTCCAGAGGCGGGAGAAAAGAGGAATGAAAGAGTGAAGGTGAGCAGAGAGCCGAGATTTCGGCAGTTTAACCATCAGAGGGTGGCTGGCAGATCTTGTGCGACCTGTAGGAATATTTGGGGGACAGAGCACAGAGAGAGCTGGGGGAGCAAGGCCGGAGAGGAGTCGGTAGAAGACAGAAAGACCACCTACCTGCCTGCGGTGAGTGAGTGAAAGGCCCTCAGAGATAGCTTCATCGCGGGAGATTCCAATGATTCTGAAAGCTTTGGATTCAACAGCGTGAAGCCGAGCCAGGTGTGAGGCAGGAGCACCAGCCCATAGGGGAGAACAGTATTCCATTGAGCTGCGGATGAAAGCCTTGTATGTGGTGAGGAGCTCAGGTGTGCCTAGGAAGGACTTCGCACGACGGAGGATGCCCAGTCGGCGACTGGCTTTGGAGGCCAGCTTGGAAATGTGGTTTTCCCAAGAAAGATCATGGCAGATGGTGAGACCCAAAAGCTTGAGCGACAGAACTTCTTGGAGAGGATTGTTGAGAAAGTAGATGGGAGGGTTGTCCAGTCGATCTTTTCGGAGAGACATAGTAAGAGAGTGAGATTTGTCAGGATTGAAAGACATGTTCCACATGTTTGACCAGTCTGTGATTTTGTCCAGGTCTTCAGAGAGTGAGGAGGCTGCAGACTGCCGATCTGAGGGAAGAGGAATGGAGCGGCAGAGAGTGGAGTCATCAGCAAAGAGATACAGAGGATTTTCCAGAGAGTCGGAGAGATCATTGATAAAGACCAGAAAAAGCACAGGGCCCAGCACACTGCCTTGGGGAACTCCAGCCTGAACGGGAAGGGGAGATGAGAGAAATCCATTCAGGGCCACACGTTGACTACGACCAGAGAGGAAGTCCGCAAGCCATGCATGGAGATTTCCATGGATACCATAGGAGGAGAGTTTGCTGAGCAGAGCTGGGTGCCAGACCGTATCGAAGGCACGTGATATGTCAAGGGAGACAGCTCTGATTTCCTGTTTGGCATTGAGGACCTCCATCCATTGTTGAGACAGCAGAAGCAGCATGTCCAGAGTTGAGTGACCTGGTCTGAAACCAAATTGATGATCAGAGATCAAGCCATTGGAGAAGAGGAAAGATTTCATATCCGAAGCATTGATGGATTCCATGACTTTGCTGATAATTGGGAGCAGGCTGATTGGTCTGTAGTTGCAAGGATCTGTTTTTGCACCTTTTTTGTGTAAAGCGGTAATGTTTGCTGATTTCCAGGATGCTGGCAGATGACCTTGAGCAAAAGATAGGGTGAAAAGAACAGAGAGAGGGTGAGATAGAGCGGCAGAGCAGGATTTTAGGACCCGTGGGCTGATGCCATCTGGTCCAGTTGCAGAATCAGAGTCGAGGTTTGACAAAAACTCCTCCACCTTGTCAGGAGAGAAGGTCACAGAGTCCAGGAGCAGTTTGGTTCGACTGGGAAAGGTGGGAACAGAGAGAGATGGGTTTGGGACTAAGGATTTTGAGGCAAACACAGAGTTGAGGCATTCGGCTTTGTCACGTGCGATGTCAACTGTGTGGCCATTTGAGGTAAGGGAGGGGATGGAGGGGGAACAAACACCAGAAACGGATTTGACCAGACGCCACCAGGATTTGGAGGAAGGAGACAGGTTTGAGAGTTCATTCTTGAGTGAGGAGAGATAGTGCTTCCTGGCACTCCTGAGGGTAGACACACACTTGTTCCGAGCTTGGTGGAAGGAACTGAGATTTCCTTCAGTTGGATTAGCCTTCCAAGAGGCAAAGGCAAGTTGTTTCAGGGCAACTGCCTCACCACAAGATTCAGTGTACCATGGACGGGAGGAAGGGTAAGACAACTGAAGGCGAGATGGGATAAATCTGTGCATGAGAGAGATCAGTTTGCTTTGGAAGAATTCCCAGGAAGAATTGATGTCAGAGGCAGTGGAGATGGGAGACCAATCCAGACGATTGATGGCTGCTTGAAGACCGTCCCAGTCGGCCTGAGTGAAATGCCAGACTCGTCGACGCTGAGGAGGCTCTCTGAGATTGGCCAGAGAGATGTCCACTTTGACAAGCACATGATCAGAAGAACCGATTGGAGCAGAAGAAGAGCAGCAGACATTAGCAGGGAAGTTAGTCATAACCAAGTCTAGAAGAGAAGATACTCCATTGGCTGAGATCTGGGTCGGGAAATTGACAGATTGTGTCAATCCCAGTGAGTCACAGAAGTCCTTTGCTGAGGTGCCATGACTGGTGAGAGAGGAACCCACACCCAACCAGGTGGCATGATGACAATTGAAGTCACCACATATGACGAAGAGAGAGTTGGGATGAGTGGATAGAAGTTGGTCCATGTTGTCAGACAGTGAAATGTAGATGGAGTCATCACTGTTTGGGGGACGGTACAGAACACATATGAACAAAAGGTGGGAGCGGAGAGGAAGCCGTAGCCAGAGGTACTCCTGGGGGTGAGGAGGAGAGAGGGCAGTGCAAGGAGAGTGAGGAAGAGAGTTTTTGATAAAGATAGCCACCCCACCACCAGGCCGAGGCTCAGGTCTATCATACCGGAGGAGGGAGTAACCAGGCAGAGATATTAAGGAATCAGAGACATCTTGAAGGAGGAAAGTCTCTGTTAAGCAGATCAAGTCTGGATTGTCAGAAGCAACCTGTATGGAGAGATCAGTCAGGTTTGAGCGAAGGCCCCGGATGTTTGAGGTCCATACCGTTAATGAAGAGAGAGGGGGAGCATCGGGTACAGGACAGGGGAGGGGAGGAGTAGGGTAAGATGAAGGATGAGAGGGGGAGGTAGGGAGAGCAGTTGTTAGTGTGTCAGCGATTGCAGAAGAGTTCCAAGAAAGGGAAGGATGAGGAGGATGAAAGGTTTGAAGGTGAAGGGATGAGGCACAGTGAGGGGTTGTTTGAGGGGGGGCAGAGGAAAGAGAAGAAGGTTGGGGGGGGTGGAGGTATGAGATAGAAGGGAGACGAAGTGGGGAGGAGGCAGCTTTGAGGAGGAGGGGGGAGGAGGGAGAATTGGAGAGGAATGGTATGGGGGGAGATTTGAATGGGAGGGGTTGGGGGGGAGTTTTGAAGGGGAGGAGTGAGGGGGGAGTTTAGGAGGGGAAGGGCAAGGGGGGAGTTCAGGAGTGGAAGGGCAAGGGGGGAGTTCAGGAGTGTAGGTGCAAGGGGAGGGATTTGGATGGGAGGGGCAAGAGGGGAGTTTAGAAAGTGGATGATTAATGAAAGACGAACATTGAAAACAAATTGGGTTTGTTGTGATTTTCAAGTTAGCAATCCGGTTCAGAATGATGGAGGAGGGATGGAATGAATGTGAATTTAGACCATGTAGTGAGGGAGACGTATAAGATATTGAATTTCTTTTTTTTGAGGTGGAATGAGTTGGAGAGGAAATTGAGAAAAGCCTTTTAAATAGGAAGAAAAACAGCGTGTTGTAAAATACCACTGAGTAAAACACTGAAGGGGAAAGGTTATACATATTTAAATAATATTTAAACAGAACCGTGAACAATCTTATGTGCACAAAAATACCAACGGGGGGAGAGCCGAGAGGGACCACCACGAGTCACGTGAAGGGCAAACGGTGGATGGCAAGGAGTTAATGGGGGCGGGGCGAACAGCACACCTGGACAGAAAATACAGGATGAGTCAACAGTACACGTGGAGAAAGGAAAATAAATGTTTTGTTTTTTTTTGTTTGTTTGTTTGGTTTTTGGGGGTGGGGGGGGGGGAGGTGGGGATTTAGAACGTTAGACAGAGTATTATGTTCGGGGTAGAAGGGAAAAAAACTAAGAGCCAAGCAAAACACGATTAAGATAACAAACACCGACGGGGGTACAACTACAAGGCCGCACACGAGGAGCAGAACACGATTAATTAATTACAAGTTACAGGAAATTCAAACCAAAAGTAACTATAATCAAAACAATAACGCATGGACGATAAAATAACGAGTTGAAATTTGACAATCTATCTGGGGAAATGGGGGAGAAACACGTGGTCGAAGAACGAACGAACGAACGAATAAGAATGAATAAACGAATGAGAACAGAGAAGGAAATATTTTTTTGGGGATTTTTTTGAGTTGTGATTTACACAAGGAAGAGGGCTATGGGGTGAAAAGATTGGGAAAACAGAGAACGAAAGTTATTGGATCACAAAAACACGGACCGCTGAGAGAAAAACAAAGCCTCAAGGTTGTACAGTGTTCATTTTTTTTTTTTTTTTTTTTTTTTTTTTGTATACAAGATCGAGGCTCGTGAAAGAGCTAACATTAATCACACAAAAAGACAAACCGACACACAAAACAAAAAAAACAAGGGGAGCGGCAGACAAGATGGGGAGAGAGGGGGAAGGACACAAAAGAGAGGGGGAAGAGGGGGAAGGACACAAACACAAACACAACACAAACTGTACAACTACAAGGCCTCAAAACACGACCCGAATTAACACGATTTTCAATACAGGTATGAAAGATTTGCACCGAAAATCTTCGTCGGGAGACAATATATACACCATAAAATAAATAGTTATAACGAAAATACAAATGGGAACAATTACTTAACTTCGATTTCGATGGATAGCATGGAGAGCTGAGAATAAACGAACCCTCGCCAGCAAGACCGGAAACGGAAGCGCCAAGCAAGACCGGAAACGGATTTACGTGTATGGTGAAGACTATATGTTAATTATGCATATTTTTTAAAATCTAATTAGGTCATTTGCTTATTAATTTGCATATTGCAAACATCTGAGAGGGCAAATGACAAAACAAATGTCATAATCAATGTTCCTTGTGAAATTTGCCACATTTTGGTACCAAGGTCGATATACTTTGAATGAAGTATGGTCACTGTAATGACGTTTGAACTTTGACCTTGAGTCAAGGTCACTAAAGGTCAACAGGAAAAAATGGCGACATCATTTTTCCGATTAGTAGGACCCAGTAGAATACATTTATAGTGGTTGCCCAAAATTAACATGAACTGTGCACGAACTTGAAATTGAGTACATAGGCCCCCCCACTACTTGGCCAAAATTTTTTTTTCGACAAGTATGTTGATCACTCCGGTTTGTGTTTTGTTTCTTTGTCCGTCCGCTCACTTACACTTCCGTAGAGCTCACAATTTTAAACCGATCTTCACGAAATTTATATATTTATATATTCTTCACGAAAACAAAATCCTATATATTTTTGAGGTCAAACGGTCAACATACGCCAAAGGTCAACCACTTTTTTCAAATTTCTAAAATCCTCAATTTTCATCCGCTTGACTTGGAATTTGAAAAGGATTTTCATATCAGCTTACTGAAACCAACCACCAACTATTTTTGAGGTCAACATAGGCCAAAAGGTCAACATAAGCCGAATTTATGAAATTGTCAATTTTCATCCGATTAACTTAAACTTTGAAGACTATTTGCATATCAGGTCACTGAATTCAACCACTAATTATTTTTGAGGTCAAAAGGATGTTCTACTGAGTGCCATTCTACTTTGTTCTGTTTTGCCAAGTGTCGGTCTATGAGTGATTTTTCATGTCTGTCTGTCTGTCTGTCTGTATGTATGTCAGTCGCCTACAGGTCACAATTTTCAACTGATCTTCACGAACCTTCACCAAATGGTAGAGTTGGTCAAACGCAAGAAGCCTATTCTTTTTGGGGTCAAAAGGTCAATAGGTCAACATAGGCCAAAGGTTACCAACTTTGTCTAATTTCTAAAATCCTCAATTTTCATCCGATTGACTTGACATTTTAAGAGGATTTGCACATATGGTCACTGAATTCAACCACCAACTATTTTTGAGATCAACATAGGTCACAAGGTCAACATATGCCAAAGGTCAACCACTTATTTTTTTAATTTCTAAAATCCTCAATTTTCATCTGATTGACTTGAAATTTGAATAGGATTTTCATATCAGCTTTCTGAAACCAACCACCAACTATTTTGGAGGTCAACATAGGCCAAAAGGTCAACATAAGCCAAATTTATGAAATTGTCAATTTTCATCCGATTAACTTAAAATTTGAAGACGATTTGCATAGCAGGTCACTGAATTCAACCACCAATGATTTGTGAGGTCAAAAGGATGCTCTACTGAGTGCCATTCTACTTTGTTCTCTTTTGCCAAGTGTCACTCTTTGAATGATATTTCATTTGTTTGTTTGTTTGTTTGTCCGGGCGATATCTCAGCCATCCTTTGAGCTCGGAAGCTGAAATTTCAGGCACAATAGTGTGCACATGCTTTGGCAAAAACGGTATTTTTTATTCATCAATTAATTGATGAATTACTTAGTTATTATCGATTAATTAAGTCCTTATTTATTTTCTTTCTCATCTGGGCATTATCTCAGGCACCTTTTGAGTTATGAAGCTGATATTTGGACACGATGATGACCAAGTGATGTGGCTATAAACAATATTTTGATTTACTAATTAATCAATTCATCGATTAATTATTTAATTTTTCGATTAATGACATAATTATTATTTTTTTAAAGTTACAGATTCGGATGAAACGGTGGTAGTTTAGGTATTCTATGAGCCAATTGATTAATAATTTAATGATTTTACGATTACTATTTATTTATTTTTGTTATTAATCACTTGTTTATTATCTTTTTCATCTGGGCAATATCTCAGGCACCTTTTCAGCTAAGAAGCTGATATTCAGACACGACAGTGACCAAGTGATGTGACTATAAAAATGATATTTTGATTTATTGATCAATCAATTAATCGATTAATTATTCATCGAGTCGTCAATTAATCAATTAATGATTTTTTTTTTCGATTATATTGACCTATTTAATTAATTTTCAAAAAGTTACAGCTTCAGATGAAACACTGGTGGTTAAGGTATGCTATTAGCCAATTGATTAAGAAATTATTTTACGATTATTGTTTATTGATTTTAATTATGCAATTAATCAATCAATTATTGTACATCTCTCCATACCAATACTGTCTCTATGTGCCACGCTGGAGGATGTTATTTATTTATTTGGTATGGCGGCGGTGTGCTTTGAATGTACCTGTACTTGTTTGTTTTACCTTTTACCTGTGTCACCAAAGATGGATGGAGGTTATGTTTTCACGCCTGTTTGTTTCAAAAAGCTGTGGACAGATTTGAGTTATGGATGGATTCAGACAAAACTTGGCGTACAGGTTGGATATGTGTCAAGGAAGAATTGATGAAGAAATTAGATTTTGATGAAGATCTGGATCCAGATTAGGGAATATTTAAAGTGATTCTTGAGCATTGAGAGATAAAGTCAAAACGATATATTGCATGATATCTCAAAAAGTTGTGGACGAAACTTGGTGAATGAGTTGGGCAGGTGACAAGAACAAGTGGATTCGAATTTGAACAAGATAAGATTCAGATCTGGCATCAGTTCCATCATTTGTTATGATGACTCGAACGATGGGTGAACCTACACCCGACCATTGGAGTTTTGGCTTCACCAAGAGTTCTGCCCACCTTTGTACATTTGGCAACAGGCGATGGATTTACCTGCGAACGAGTGTTTCCCAAAATGGGGACGAAGAGTGTGATGGCTCTTCTGATTGGTTGTTGTTGTTGGCAATAACCAGAGGAAAAGTCTAGACGGGTGGGGGTGGGTGGGCAACAAAATAAAGCCTGTTGTATTAACCAAGGTCACAGGCCAAACCAGCTCGATTCTATTTTCAGTGTGGATGAAGTGAGTTTACGTATAAAGCCAGACGATGACAAGATGATTAGTGTGAGATTTTTCTTATAAAGACACAAAAGGTATTGCTCATGGTGAAACATCCATTAAGAAAGGACAAAAAGCATTTTCATACAAAACACCAGTTTAATGTTATTCCCAAGTTCACATGAAAATAACCTGTTTATCATCAGCACCAAACTGAGAATATTCTTCCAGTAATTTTTTTATCCAAACAATACTGTATTTAATAATTCCATAATAATTCCATAGGCTAACAGAATAGTTTAGGAGGTATGTGCACTCGAATCTGAGCTGTCTAGCCTGAGTTTGAATCTCGACCTATCTATGAACTGTCATCCCAGTGTTTCACATGGAGGGCGAGGCATCTGTAGTACTGTATGTGTGCCGTCCATTGGATAGACGTTAGACTGGGCGTCCTGTATGCCAGAATGTACTGGTTGTTGGTGGATGTCAAAGATCCCATTGTGTCTTCAGTGAAGGGAAGGTGAGTTATCTCTGGCACCCTGAAGAGCACCCTGCCCTGTCAGACTTAACTGCTGGGAAGGCAACAGCACACAACCTACCACAACTGTACAACCCAGCATAACGGAAACACCCAGCAATGCCAAACCACCAAACGTAACCAGACCACCAAATGCAACCGGACCACCCAGCAGCATAACCGAAACACTCAATGTAACCAAAACACCAAACAGCATAACCAAAACACTCAATGTTACCAAAACACCTAGCAGCGTAACCGAAACACCCGATTTAATCGAAACACCCAATGTAACCGAAACACTCAATGTAACCAAAACACCAAACAGCATAACCAAAACACTCAATGTTACCAAAACACCTAGCAGCGTAACCGAAACACCCGATTTAATCGAAACACCCAATGTAACCGAAACACACAATGTAACCGAAACACCCAATGTAACCGAAACACCCAATGTAACCGAAACACCCAATGTAACCGAAACACCCAATGTAACCGAAACACGCAGCAGCGTAACCGAAACACCCAATGTAACCGAAACACCAAACAGCATAACCGAAACACCCAATGTAACCAAAACACGCAGCAGCGTAACCAAAACACCCAATGTAACCGAAACACCCAATGTAACCGAAACACCCAATGTAACCGAAACACCCAATGTAACCGAAACACGCAGCAGCGTAACCAAAACACCCAATGTAACCAAAACACCAAACAGCATAACCGAAACACCCAATGTAACCGAAACACCCAATGTAACCGAAACACCCAATGTAACCGAAACACCCAATGTAACCGAAACACCCAATGTAACCGAAACACCCAATGTAACCGAAACACCCACCAGCATAACCGAAACAGCCAATGTAACTGAAACACCCAGCAGCATAACCAAAACACCTAATTTAACCGGACCACCCAATGTAACCAAAACACCCAGCAGCGTAACCGAAACACCCGATTTAATCGAAACACCCAATGTAACCGAAACACACAATGTAACCGAAACACACAATGTAACCGAAACACCCAATGTAACCGAAACACCCAATGTAACCGAAACACCCAATGTAACCGAAACACGCAGCAGCGTAACCAAAACACCCAATGTAACCAAAACACCAAACAGCATAACCGAAACACCCAATGTAACCGAAACACCCAATGTAACCGAAACACACAATGTAACCGAAACACCCAATGTAACCGAAACACCCAATGTAACCGAAACACCCAATGTAACCGAAACACCCAATGTAACCGAAACACGCAGCAGCGTAACCAAAACACCCAATGTAACCAAAACACCCAATGTAACCGAAACACCCAATGTAACCGAAACACCCAATGTAACCGAAACACCCAATGTAACCGAAACACCCAATGTAACCGAAACACCCAATGTAACCGAAACACGCAGCAGCGTAACCAAAACACCCAATGTAACCAAAACACCAAACAGCATAACCGAAACACCCAATGTAACCAAAACACCCAATGTAACCGAAACACCCAATGTAACCGAAACACCCACCAGCATAACCGAAACACCCAATGTAACCGAAACACCCACCAGCATAACCGAAACAGCCAATGTAACTGAAACACCCACCAGCATAACCAAAACACCTAATTTAACCGGACCACCCAATGTAACCAAAACACCCAGCAGCGTAATCGAAACACCCGATTTAACCGAAACACCCGATTTAACCGAAACATCCATCACAACTCTTGCCAAGAGACTGCTGCGGTAGAGGTGTTTTGTCAAGAGTATGTACATTTGATCAATTCATTTAAAAAAATTTAACGTTGAAAATTTTGTTTGTGGTTATTCAATTCGTTTGTAATTGTGTTTTCTTCCCAAAAATAAGTAACTTATTCCAAAAAAGGTGATTATTCAGGCTACTTACTCTCCATTGGTTCTCACTGAAGAAATAATGATTGTGTGAATTATAATGTCTCCTTAGCTTGCAGCATTTATTTCTTTGTTAACCTTTATTGATGGAATGCCCCTTGTGTAAAATGAAGCTCTTAAAAATATTCAAAAGATAAACACCAGACCCCTCACTGACCCACAATTTCAGCTAAGTCACTGATAATAAACAGGTTACTTTTTATACGGCCAAAAACTTTAGCAGAACTCATTAAAGGGCTTTTCACACGCCTGCTAACCTGCTTGATTTCGGGGGATCCGAGATGGTTGCGTCCAGCATCACTGCGGAAACCAAAGATGAATAAAAGAAAAGCTCACAAATTAGTTACTCACCAAAAACATTAACGAATCCACTTTATTGCTGTGTATGTTGTTTCGCCGGTATGATAAAACAGGATTCGATACCAAGGATAGGATGTGAGACAAAGTCCTTGACATGATATTCATTTGGTGCTATACAGTATTCTCAAAATGCAAAATTACAATGAAATTAATGTTTTGTTTAAACCACATATTGGTGTTGACATCTGAGTGGTTCAACGCCAACCTACACATTTTGTTTGAAATAAATCAATAAATTGACATAACGCATCTTCTTCTTCTTTAATGGCCAAAATTATTCCCATGTTCTTGTGGGCTTGTCTGGGAGAGATTTGCCCAAGTCTTTCACGAACTGGCTGGCCAGGCCCGACATTCGACAAAGATTAGGGCAGGCATTTATTATTTGTTTATGGTGCCAGCAATAGTTTGCCTACTCTTCGCGAAGGACACCGAGGGGTCTTTAACTCCCACCAACTAGTGCAGGCAGACGGGATGCCCGGTTTAACGTCCACCTGAGGGACGGCACACACATTGATGAATCACCCAGCATGTGAAAGTTTATAGCCGGTTTGGGATTTACACCCAGGCTATACAGCTTAGAGATGAGTGTGCGTAACTCTAGCCTTTCTTTCAATCCTGACAAATCTCACACCCTTACCATGTCTCTCTGAAAAGACCGTCTGGAAAACCCTCCCATCTACTTTGTCAACAATCCTCTCCAAGAAGTTCTGTCGCTCAAGCTTTTGGGTCTCACTATCTGCCATGATCTTTCCTGGGAAAACCACATTTCCAATCTGGCCTCCAAAGCCAGTCGCCGACTGGGCATCCTCCGTCGTGCGAAGTCCTTCCTTGGTACACCTGAGCTCCTCACCACATACAAGGCTTTAATGCGCAGCTCAAGGGAGTACTGCTCTCCCCTTTGGGCCGGTGTTCCTGCCTCACACCTAACTCAGCTTCACTCTGTTGAAGCCAAAGTGTTCAGAATCATTGGAATATCCTGCGATGAAGCTAACTCCAAGGGCCTTTCACTCACTCACCACAGGCAGGTTGGTGGTCTTTCTGTCTTCTACCGACTCCTCTCCGGCCTTGCTCCTCCAGCTCTCTCTGTGCTCTGTCCCCCAAATATTCCTACAGGTCGCACAAGATCTGCCAGCAACCCTCTTATGGTTAAACTGCCAAAATCTAGGCTCTCTGCTCACCTTCACTCTTTCATTCCTCTTGACTCCCACCTCTGGAACAAACTCCCTCACTCCCTTCAATCCCACTCTTCCCTCCAAGTCTTCAAGACAGCCGTTCACCACCATCTCTCGTCTTCCCCCATCCAAAGCCTTGATCTTTTCTACCCCCATTAATCCAGCCCAAACCCACTTCCTTCAACTTCCCCGTTTTCTTTCCTAAAATCCCCAGTAGTGTCCATCTTGTTTATCCCATACATCCTGCCCCAGCCTTCTCCCTTCCACAGAATAACCATGTACCTGTATGAAAGGTTTATGTTCCTGCCATCAAGGCATTACCACAACGGTGGGACAAAAGCCCACATGTAGTAGGGGCACATGTTGGAGAATAGGGCCGTGTTTCATATACACAGCTTTCAATGAAGATTTCAAAAAACAAGAAGTATAGGTTAATGTCAAACGATCCTACTCACTCCTCACCTTCAAACAATCCGACTAAACCCTCACCTTTTTCCTCTGTAATTATTTATATGCTTAATCGTTTAGGAGTGCAACATGTCATATCGTAACATATAAAACATGTGAAATATCTGAACATCATTTCACTTTTTCAAATGTGAGGAAGCATCACCCAAGATGCACTCCTTCCTTGTTCCCTCGGGTTGCCCCGCAGCACAAACACGATTGGAGGGCTTATCACGACTTACCCAGAATGCTTCAGGCTCAGATCCAGGCTGCGTGCCTGTGTGACGTCGTTTTCGACCACTTCAGGCTTCATCTGTTGAATTTGAAACGAGGATTCCGATTCGCTGTCTTGTTCAAACGCTGGACAAAAAAGAAAAATACTGTTTTACTCAAAAAAATATCTCACGAAAAACTTTCCATCAGTCTGAAGCATATTCGAAATTCAGCAATTGTTTTTTGAAAATCTTGGCCTTGGAATTTCTAACCGGAAGTACACATGCAAACACCTTCAACGCCTTCTGGTACATCTACGTATCTTCAAACTAACTGCAGAGTCGGCTGAACATCATCATACTTCATCACATCAAGTCGTCATC
The DNA here is from genome assembly GCF_964187855.1 of Myxine glutinosa. Taxonomy (NCBI): domain Eukaryota; kingdom Metazoa; phylum Chordata; class Myxini; order Myxiniformes; family Myxinidae; genus Myxine; species Myxine glutinosa. The sequence goes on along the minus strand of NC_136262.1, from coordinate 255,542,244 downwards.
CCAGGGATGTCATCCCGCATGCACCTACAGTCACTTACACGGTTGTACACCGGTGGGCGAAACCAGTCGCGCCATCAATGAGGAAGCGATGGCCGGAGTAGCAGGGACAGCTGCAGGAGGCAGGGACTGAGTCGGTAGAATGGTAGAGGTGACCGAGGTCGATGCAGAAGGTGAGGAAGCACTTCCATCGGTAGTTGGTTCATCATTTGCACTCTAGGAAACATAGGGAAAAGAAAGTAGAGGGCAACGGTGGTGATTGGATGTGTGGAAGCAACGGGCTCGTATGAAAACAATGTAATCCTTTTCCTTAAGAGCCAACTACAGGGAATGTCCACACAGATCGAGCACATTGGAGGTTGAACGGGGAACGGTTATGGTCTACAAGGTAGAAGTTCACATGACGAAAGGAAAAATGGATGACGAATGCCCTTGGAGAAATGGTCGGAAATAAAAGCAGGAACCACACCGTGAAAGCTCGAGCGATATCCTCGAATGCTTTTTCAACATCTCGTCTACAATCATCAAATTAGACGTCCTTCACATAAATATCAAACAGGATGGTGCACACGTCGGGCACTTAACTTTTATGCTATCTAGTCTGGGTTCGATTCTCAACTTCATTATAAACTGCAGAATTGGTGCTAAGCGGTCAAGGCGTTGCATCACAAAATGCAGCAATATGGGGGTCCGTCTGCCGGCGTTGTTCCGCGTGGACGTTAAAGATCCCAGTATCTTTGGAACAAAGATTAGGCGACTTATCACCAGCACTCGAGCCAAAATTCCAAACTCCAGCCCAAATAAGCTCAAATAGACCATCATGCCTGGCCAGCTGTTTGGTGAAAGACTTGGGCCAAACCACCATGCTCTATGAGCCAGAAGCCCCATATTCGGACATGCCATCAGAAGAAGAAGACTATTGTACTTTAACATGGATTACAAGGACATTAATATACAATGGACGCATCAACAACAAAGTACACGTGATTTTAAATTGGGGTCACAGCGTTATAATTTGAATGCTAAGCGCTCTGATGGAAGATGTCGCTTCACGGATTTCCGGCTTAATGCTAACTTAGAAGCGAACAGACCCCTAACCCTAACAACTTAGAAGCGAACAGACCCCTAACCCTAACAACTTAGAAGCGAACAGACCCCTAACCCTAACAACTTAGAAGCGAACAGACCCCTAACCCTAACAACTTAGAAGCGAACAGACCCCTAACCCTAACAACTTAGAAGCGAACAGACCCCTAACCCTAACAACTTAGAAGCGAACAGACCCCTAACCCTAACCCTAACGACCCCCGAACAAAAGCGAACGATCCTACTCCCGAGCGTGGTTCTAACCCCACGCTGGTTATCAGGATTTTAACTGATATTTAGATCCCCAGGGAGAAGCCAATGTCACCTAAACGAGTGACACATGGGAGGTGGATTGTGGAGTAGGTTTACACATATATCTTGGGAAATAATGATTTATTAAATAAAAGGACATCCATCTGATTTATTAATTAAAAGTAGATATTAAATATATAATAACATTTATTAAATAAAAGAAATCTTTGGAAATGATGGCTTATTAAATAAAAGGACACGGGCACGAGACATGTTTACGGATGGATCCAGTGGACAAAGACAGACGATTAATGATAAAACAATAACAAATAAATAAATAAACACATATAAAATTAAATGCTATGGGTCCAGATACACACTCACATACAAACCAGGCAAGGATTCCTAAACAAGCTCAATGTCCTCAAGGGAACAGTACAAAGAGCAGAGAAGAGTAGCACCGGCACACATCGCCACACAGCGATGCGTCGCCGATAAAATACGAGTGTCCTGCTCCACAGATGTCCCTAGCAAAGAGAGGAAGAGCTGCTCCTCAGGTGCTCAAAAATTGGCTCCCATATCCCCTCCCAACTCCTCGTGCCCCTCACGTGACATGGCCCAATCAGAACACGACCAGTGGATCCGGCCAATTGTGGCACTTGTACTTGCCAACAGGTCCGGCCAATAGCATGCTGCATTGCAGCAGTGGGAATATCCTCCCGAGGGTTCTGTCCCAGGTGATGACATGGATGGAACTGCCCATGACATCGCATGGAAGACAGTAGGAGAAGTTGTGGGGGAGAAGGGAGCAAATTTTATCATGTCCCACGCTGGGGTAACCTATTAATTACCCTCTCGTGGGTCCGTTCACCTTTCCTTGCCTGGCTCTCAGCGGTTCAGGCAAGAAGGACAGATCAAATGACACCTTTAACCGAGATAACTTCTCTACAGCATCAAACACCGCCTTCCAGCAACACCCAAAATAGAACAACTTAACCTTAACACGTCAGTGTTACAAGTACAAATTAACTAACCTACACGAGCACACGGTCCATACTAAGGCCTTACCCTTCAATGACTACCTTGTACACTACACACATAATAACATGTTGTGTCTTCTTCTGTCACAGCACCATCATCAAAAAAATTGTGTTGATGCAGTAATTACTCAGAAGGTAGGACACAAAAGAAAACATTGCTTACAGTAAACTGACAGGCTAATGGGCTTACATAATGACAGCTTTACAAGTCCCTCTTCCTCACCACTCTCAGGCTCACCAAGACTCCCCTGGACCCCCTGCGCAGGTGCTTGCGTTTGTGTGAGCCCATCTGCCCGGTGGAGGTGAAGGCAAAGGCACAACCGGGACGGATGCAGTGGAAATGATTGGAAGCACGCGAGTACGCACACCCAGGGAAGGCACATGACTCATACTTGTAGAATTTCTGCACAAGGTATAGACATGGCGGTGCAAACTCAAACTCAAACTAGATAGCTGGGCACATTTGTAAAAGAAAGAATTTTCAAAAAAATCAAAAACTTGCATTTTGATTCTTGGATCATTAATGCTTTAGAGTATTGAGAAGCAGAAGGCCTGCAGTTTGCAATCCCAGTATCCAAGCCAGGTGTTACATGGATTACCTTACCTGTCTTTTTGACAGCATGTTGATGTCTATATCAACAACCTTGAGACAGCAGATGCACTTTTCGCAACAACCCTTTGGGAATTTTCTCATGAGATCGGATGAAACTCTCGAAAGATTTCCCATTTCAAAAGAAACCAAAGAATTTTTATGAATCGCTATCTTGTGATTATGAATAAACCTGTGTTGTTTTCATTAAAGAAAGGTGGAGTCGAGACTTTTTTAAAGCTGATGCCAGGGATAATTCAGACTTTTCATGATACGTAACTTATTCAGATTCAAAATAGAGTTTCTTGAATTCCATGTATCGCGACAGGATGCTGAGAATCCCAAAAGATTCATCATTTAAAAAAACAAAACAATCAGAATCGATCAAAATTAAGAAGATTACAATAAAATACTATTTAAGTTAAATAATATATTTATATTGCAGGTAATTAGACACCATGGGATCTTTTTTTACACAAGCAAATTCTCGCAGAGAAACAACTACAATAACAACAACTGCTAAGGAATCATTGGAAAAGGACTGGATGGATGGCAGTTGTCATTTCCCATTTTGTTGGAGAATCAAACCCAGACTTAAGTTTGTTTGTTTAACATTGAGCTTTCCTGTTATTAACACCATATAAGATTATTTAATAAATCAGGACTCCTTACTACACGACTCACACTCCTCTTATCCTCAGACTTGGAAATCTGCAACAGTCAAACCTCAGGGGCATTTCTTCAAATTCAAAAGAGGTTTTTCTTGAAATTCAATTTATACCCTTTGTGTGTATAAATTAAGCTGAAAAAGGAGGATGGAGATGAAGCAACTGAAGAGTTTGAAGATGAACACGAAACGATGAAGAGTTACGTGTGCGGTATGGAGCATTTCCACACCAGGGTGTTTGCACAAACTCATATCCAAACAGCTGTTAGGAAAAGTCTTTATCCTTAAAAACAAAAATTATAAAAAGAGCACCAATCGATAAATGCAGAAATAGAGGTCCAATTGGGGGAAAATTAAATAAATCTGCAATGCAATAAGAGAGCGGACGCACCTTGAAGCCGTCTCGTGCGTACGCGTCATCTTTGATGTGGTAGCTTTTGTGCTTCTCGATGTCACACTTGTTCTTGAAAGTGTACATGCAGCTGGGACGCCTACGGACACACGGGCACGTCGTACGCACGCTTTGAGAACCGCGCACGGCCTTCTGGGTAACATCAGTGAGACGCGCAGCGCTCGTGACTCCTGAAGCTCAGCGACGGCCGTTAACCTGCAGTGGAAGTGTGTGGTTTTCTGCGCACGGAAGGCGCACTCCATTTGCCCACAATCCTCTGCAGCACGGAACCGCTGGAAGCCGTCGCTTATTAGGGCCGCGTGCTTCCGGTGAAAGTTCTCGTGCGTCATCACGTCCGAGGTACTCGTGTACACCTTACAGCAGCCCACCTGGCGAGTATATATATATATATATGATCATTGTAGTTCGTATTGATAAATGTAATGAAACATCTCAAGTCATCAAAAAAACTTTTAAAATCTTTATACGTGTTAGAGCTATGAAGCAACGATGTCCGGATGATTAATCTGCAGGTACGAGGAAGGATTCACAAAAAAAAGGAATGCTCAGAAACTCAGACTGTAAAGGTGTTTTCAATGTATGTTTGCCCCGACAGAAAACACGTACACGACTCATAATCCCCTATTGTGGGTGCTGCCATAACAGTAGTTGTAATCATAAAGCAAAGGGGTCCACCTTATGCTCAACGGATTTGGAAATGAGATCAGCTGGTAGTGTTCCTATTAATTCAGTGAGATGCCATCGTGTGTTCATTGTCGAATAAAGAGTACGAGTCGACAAACTAATGGGATCAACATTATCCCCCAAATATGACATCATCTACGACATGGAGTCACTTTCTGGCTTTACACCAGAAGAGCAGTTATTACTTCCGCCACCGGAGGTGGATGGAGGTTATGTTTTCATCCCTGTCTGTCTGTTTGTGAACAAAATATCTCAAAAAGTTGTGGACAAATTTGGCAGAGATGTAACATGTGTGACAAGGACGAAATGATTAGATTTTGGTGAAGATCCGGGTTCGGATCCGGCTACTAGAATTTTTAAGTGATGCTTCACCATTGGGAGATAGGGACAAAACGATACATAGCAGGATATCTCAAAAAGTTGTGGACGGATTCGGACGAAACTTGGAGGACAGGTTGGGTGTCTCACAAGGACAATTCGATTCGATTTTGGTGCAGATCTGAACATGGATTTAGATCTGAGAATTACTTATTTTTTATAAGTGATTCTTCACCATTGGAAGATATGGCCAAAAACGATACATAGCAGGAAATCTCAAAAAGTCATGGATGGATTTGGACGAAACTTGGTGGACAGGTTGTGTGTGTGACAAGGAAGAATCGTTTCAATTTTGGTGAAGATCCGGATCCGGCTACTAGATTTTTTATGTGATTCTTCACCATTGGGAGATAGGGCCAAAAACGATACATAGCAGGATATCTCAAAAAGTTGTGGACTGATTCGGACGAAACTTGGAGGACAGGTTGAGTGTGTCACAAGGACAATTCGATTCGATTTTGGTGCAGATCTGAACATGGATTTAGATCTGAGAATTACTTATTTTTTATAAGTGATGCTTCACCATTGGGCCAAAAACGATACATAGCAGGATATCTCAAAAAGTTGTGGACTGATTCGGACGAAACTTGGAGGACAGGTTGGGTGTCTCACAAGGACAATTCGATTCGATTTTGGTGCAGATCTGAACATGGATTTAGATCTGAGAATTACTTATTTTTTATAAGTGATTCTTCACCATTGGAAGATAGGGCCAAAAACGATACATAGCAGGAAATCTCAAAAAGTCATGGATGGATTTGGACGAAACTTGGTGGACGGGTTGTGTGTGTGACAAGGAAGAATCGTTTCAATTTTGGTGAAGATCCGGATCCGGCTACTAGATTTTTTATGTGATTCTTCACCATTGGGAGATAGGGCCAAAAACGATACATAGCAGGATATCTCAAAAAGTTGTGGACGGATTTGGACGAAACTTGGTGGAGAGGTTGGGTGTGTCACAAGGACAATTCGATTCGATTTTGGTGAAGAGCTGAATATGGATTCAGATCTGGGAATTATTTATTTTTTATAAGTGATTCTTCACCATTGGGCCAAAAACGATACATAGCAGGAAATCTCAAAAAGTCATGGATGGATTTGGACGAAACTTATTGGACAGGTTGTGTGTGTGACAAGGAAGAATCGATTCAATTTTGGTGAAGATCTGGATCCGGCTAGTAGAATTATTTAAGTGATTCTTCACCATTGAGTGATATGACCAACCAGGCGGAGGTATGCTCACCCAGGAGTGCCGTTCTAGTTACCTTCGCAAAAGCGGAAGGTTATGTTTTGATCGCTGTGTATTTATTTGTATGTCTGTGTGTGTGTGTGTGTGTATGTTATTCGCATAACTCAAAAAGTATTCAACCGAATTGCATGAAATTTGGTGGGATGATTGGTTATTATACGGGACACATTTGATTAGATTTTGGGAGCAATCGGGTCAAAGGTCAAGGTCAAGGTCACGAAAAGGTCAAAATCGTATTTTAGTACAGTACAGTACAGTAGCTGCGGCGAAGGTATGCGCTCTACCGAGTGCCCGTTCTAGTTTACTTGTGTGTTTGTCCGTTTGTGAACAGGATATCTCAAAAGGTTGTGGACGGATTTGCACTAAACTTGCTGGACAGGTTGAGTGTGTGACAAGGATGAATTGATTAGATTTTTGTGAAGATCCGGATCCAGATACTAGGATTTCACAAGTGATTCTTCACCATTGAGAGAAGGAGACAAAAACGATATTTAGCACGATATCCCAAAAAGTTGTGGACGCATTCGGACAAAATCTGGTGGATGAGTTGGGAAAGTGACAAGAACAGGCGAGTTCGATTTTGGTTAAGGTCTGGATGCAGATCCAGCCTATCAGTGGTATACAACATGTAAACTGTTGTTCGCCTGTGTGAAAACGATGTGTGAAAGAGTTACCCTCCGCCACCTAAAGTGGACAGAGGTTGTGCTGTGAGCTTGATATCTCAAAATTTATGGACAGATTCGGACAAAATTTGGTAAACATGTTAGGTGTGTGACGAGGACAAATTGCTTAGATTTTGGTGAAGATCCGGATATTATAATTTTTAATTGATTCTTCCCCATTGATATATAGGACCAATAATGATGCATGGCATGGCATAAAAAAGTTTTGATGGATTCAGATGAAACTTGGTTGATGAGTTAGGTAGGTGAAAAGATCGAGCCGATTAGATTTTGGTTCAGGTCCCGATGCAGATCTGGCCTATCAGTGGGATAAACTGTTCAGCCTGGCAGAGGTATGAGCTCTACCTAGTTCCTATCATCACAAGATCAAGATCAGGTATGAGCACATTGCACAGGATTTATGCCTTTTTTTCAAATAAAAATTTCAAGAATGCCAAATCCGATTGGTTGACCCATACCCGATCGAATTTGCAAACCTGCATGCAGTGGTAATGTGTGCTTTTTCCGTTGAGATGGCAGCCCTGGTAGTATAGGCCACAGTCCTCAAGCGGTGCAAAGCGCATGAATCCATGGCGCAGGGAGTTCTCACGCTTGCGGTGCATGTTGTAGTGACGCGTGACGTCTTGCTTGCTCGTAAACCTCTGGTGAGAAACATCCTACCTTATCAAGAACGTCACCATTTGTTTCTGTGAAAGTTTTGAAATCAATCTTTCTGAACCGTGTTTCATAATGTCTGGTAACAATGACTGAGGTAGAATTTGAAAGCGTGTTAGATGAACTATATGGTAGAAAACGGTATTTAAGTCTCTTATAGGATAGGGGGAAGCTTATACCTGTTGAAGGGTTTGTTTCTACAATTAGTACCCCAAATATCTAATGGAATCCCAGACCCCTAGTACGACACCACCATTTCGGTTTTTGTTTTTCTTCCTTTTTTTCTGCGAATTTCCAAGCTGCATCTCTGAGCCCGCTGGGACTTTCTGAATGAAATGCAATTTTGCATCAATAAATGGGAATAAAAACTATGTGGGGCTGACAAAAATTTTTAACATTGACCTAGTTTTAAGGACATGACCTAATTAGACACTTTAACACGTTTCACCACAAGTCGCTAACAGATCAAACAGCATTGATGATGATGATTCACATCATACACCTCTGAGGTCAAGGTCAAAGTCAAATGGCGTCTGAACAAAAGAAACGCGTTTTTTGTCATCGCTCAATTTTTGCCAATGCGGAATCTCAAAGACCGCTTGGCCTTTCAAGAGGTTTTTGCATCATAAGTCAGTGTACCTGCACCAGATACCATTGCATGCATCTTGTGCACCAGATATTTCATCCATGTCATTGACCTGCTTTTTCGGATTGTGACCTAATTAACAAAAAACACCTTTTGGATCATAACTTGAATAATTGTCGTCCGATTTGCATAATGTTGAGTTTTATGGATAGATTGTAGATGGGGACACATTTTCTTAATTTACACATTTTCTTAATTTACACATTTTCTTAATTTACACTTTCTTACACATTTTCTTAATTTACACATTTTCTTAATTTACACATTTTCTTAATTTGCACATTTTCTTAATTTACACATTTTCTTAATTTACACTTTTCTTAATTTGCACATTTTCTTAATTTACACTTCTTAATTTGCACATTTTCTTAACTTACACATTTTCTTAATTTACACTTTTCTTAATTTGCACATTTTCTTAATTTACACTTTTCTTAATTTACACTTTTCTTAATTTACACATTTTCTTAATTTGCACATTTTCTTAATTTACACATTTTCTTAATTTACACTTTTCTTAATTTGCACATTTTCTTAATTTACACATTTTCTTAATTTGCACATTTTCTTAATTTACACATTTTCTTAATTTACACTTCTTAATTTGCACATTTTCTTAACTTGCACATTTTCTTAATTTACACATTTTCTTAATTTACATTTTTTCTTAATTTACACTTTTCGTAATTTGCACATTTTCTTAATTTACACATTTTCTTAATTTACACATTTTCTTAATTTACACATTTTCTTAATTTACACTTTTCTTAATTTGCACATTTTCTTAATTTACACTTTTCTTAATTTACACATTTTCTTAATTTACACATTTTCTTAATTTACACATTTTCTTAATTTACACATTTTCTTAATTTACACATTTTCTTAATTTGCACATTTTCTTAATTTACGCTTTTCTTAATTTGCACATTTTCTTAATTTACACTTTTCTTAATTTGCACATTTTCTTAATTTACACATTTTCTTAATTTACACATTTTCTTAATTTACACTTTTCTTAATTTACACATTTTCTTAATTTACACTTTTCTTAATTTGCACATTTTCTTAACCCTTTGAGTCCGGACGACGTCCAGTGCCGCAACCCGCGAAAAAGTTTTGTGTACGGATGACACGTCATCGACTATATCTACAAATCGATCGTCAGTACGTGGTGGCATTCCCGTATAGTACCAAAATGCCAAATTAATCCCGTACCGGGGGTATTTTTATCAAAAAAAATCCCGTACTCAAAGAGTTAATTTACACATTTTCTTAATTTACACATTTTCTTAACCCTTTGAGTCCGGATGACGTCCAGTGCCGCAACCCGCGAAAAAGTTTTGTGTACGGATGACACGTCATCGACTTTACCTATAAATAGATCGTCAGTACGTGGTGGCATTCCCGTACCAAAATGCCAAATTAATCCCGTACCGGGGGTATTTTTATCAAAAAAAATCCCGTACTCAAAGAGTTAATTTACACATTTTCTTAATTTACACATTTTCTTAATTTACACTCTATCCATAAATGTTGAAGGTGAAGGTCATATGGCATTCCGAAAAACAATATGACCATCATTGGATTGCGGGCCCCAGTGGAGTCTTACCCTTGGTGATCCCTTTGTTATCACTTATCACAGATATTTAGGTTTTTTTTTTTAGATTGATCAAAGGTTTATGGACTAGCACGTACATAAATCACAGGCAGAGCAAAGATTATTGGAACCATCACTGTTCAGTAACATGAATTACAAGGACATGAGTTGGCAATAAACAAACAGTGCAAACATGCAATACACAATCGAATACCTGAAAATTGCATTCCGAGTCCGTGCAATGGTAGTGCTCCTTGTACTGGTAAGTGCAATGGCTGTACCCACACAGCTGTGATGCCGCAAATCTGGAAGTATAGAAAACATGGCATCTTCTATTACTAAAGGAGTGCTGTCCATCAGTGTCCATCATGCTTTATCCGTAAGGGTTCTTGTTGTCATGGAATAATAAAAATGGTACCATTGGAAGACTAATAACTAATAATCGATTTTCTTGGAATGAGTATTTCAAAGTTATAAAACGTCATGCCCGTTTAATCAAAACATCTCCTTTTAGCAGGATTCGAAGTTTAATGTAGCTGTTTCAATGGCTCCATTTTCACCCCTCAGCCCAATGGGCTAAGCTAAGGGATATTGTCGTCACGGGCGTCGTCCGGGCGTCCGGCAACTTTTGGTTTTCCGTCAATTTCGAGCAGAATGGCTTGTCCGATTAAATCCATTTTTGCAGTGTGTGTTGGGGTTGAGTAGAGGAAGGTTCCTTTCGAAAATGGGCGCGCTGCGATTTTCAATATGGCCGCCACGGTAGCCATCTTGAAATTGGTTTCCATCAATTTCGAGCAGAACGGCTTGTCCGATTAAATCCATGTTTGCAGTGTGTGTTGGGGTTGAGCAGAGGAAGGTTCCTTTCGAAAATGGGCGCGCTGCGATTTTCAATATGGCCACCACGGTAGCCATCTTGAAATTGGTTTCCGTCAATTTCGAGCAGAACGGCTTGTCCGATTAAATCCATTTTTGCAGTGTGTGTTGGGGTTGAGCAGAGGAAGGTCCCTTTCGAAAATGGGCGCGCTGCGATTTTCAATATGGCCGCCACGGTCGCCATCTTGAAATTGGTTTCCGTCAATTTCGAGCAGAACGGCTTGTCCGATTAAATCCATTTTTGCAGTGTGTGTTGGGGTTGAGTAGAGGAAGGTTCCTTTCGAAAATGGGCGCGCTGCGATTTTCAATATGGCCGCCACGGTAGCCATCTTGAAATTGGTTTCCGTCAATTTCGAGCAGAACAGCTTGTCCGATTAAATCCATGTTTGCAGTGTGTGTTGGGGTTTAGTAGAGGAAGGTTCATGGGCGTGCTGCGATTTTCAGTATGGCCGCCACGGCAGCCATCTTGAAATTGGTTTCCGTCAATTTCGAGCAGAACGGCTTGTCCGATTAAATCCATGTTTGCAGTGTGTGTTGGGGTTGAGTAGAGGAAGGTTTCTTTCGAAAATGGGTGCGCTGCGATTTTCAATATGGCCGCCACGGCAGCCATCTTGAAATTGGTTTCCATCAATTTCGAGCAGAACGACTTGTCTGATTAAATCCATTTTTGCAGTGTGTGTTGGAGTTGAGTAGAGGAAGGTTCATGGGCGCGAAATGGGTTATTGGGTTCATGGGCAGAAATTTCATTACTTGCAGTTCCTACTCGGTATACAACTTCGCTTCAAATAACAAATTATCATCAATGCTTCCTTTCACCATGCATGGGCTGAGGGGTTACGCCCGCTTTGCGGTGCTATTTATTATTATTCTACAAGGGACCCTTTAGGATAAAGTGTGAGGACATGGAAGGAGCACACAAAATTATACATAGTAATACTTCCCGAAGCAATAAAAAATATATATAAAAGTACACAGGAGCACACAAACAACAACTACAAATACAACCATGATAACAGCAGCAATGGCAACAACAACTAGAACGCCACTCAGTCGAAAGCATTCCTCCACCTGGTTGGCAATATCACTCAATGGTGAAGAATCACTTTAAAAATTCTACAAGCTGGATCCGGATCCGGATCTTCACCAAAATCGAATCGACTCTTCCTTGTCACACACACAACCTGTCCAACAAGTTTCGTCCAAATCCGTCCACAACTTTTTGAGATATCTTGTTCACAAACGGACAGACAGACAGGGGTGAAAACATAACCTCCATCCACCTTTGGTAGCGGAGGTAACAACATCAACAACAACAGTCAATATCTTAGATGTAAGGGATCTCTGGCCTCTGGGTCACTCTCATGAAATTCATTGGTTATCTCGGTGTCAAGGATCAGTTCAAGCAGAATTGACCGGGGCTAATCAACAACAAAAACAACAACGACAACAGTTATAAAAGATCCATTTTTTCGTGGATCACATCATTTTACATCCTCATTGAGACACCGATAGACATGAATTATGTGTGCGAAGTACAACATGCTGTCTTTTGATTAAACCGGTCAGCAAAGGGACGGGTCTTACATACTCGTCTATCCCATTGGCACAACAAACATTTCCAATATAATTTGTATTTAAACTTGATCTTAGTACCATTAACAGAATGGCTTTTAAATATTTGTGAAAGTACAAAAGATTTAAATATATATATATATTTATATATTACACATACAACAACAGAAACCTAAAATGTCTTTTCTGTTTGCAAATAAAGTCCAGGGGGCATTAGTGGAGGCTCTTCATTGTACTAGTAGCAGATAGATACAAATGCAGACTTTGTTAATTATTTGGTATAAATGTACCACATGACAAATTATCTTCTCAGTTGTATGTTCAACACCTTTCCTCAACCAAATATCTATCTACTCAGTAAAAATTTATAATTGAAAAATCTGGAATCACAAGTCGGTGGAGCCAACGTTTCTGCGAAAATCCACTCGCCTTGTTCACAGCAGATGTTTCAGTGAAGAAGAAGCTTGAAAATTGTCCCATGACATCCCAGCTTTTTCAATTACTAGGGCATGTCCGTACTATATATATATCTAAAATTATATCCCCCCCCTCTATTTACATGAAATGGTTTGGTCCAAAGCGAACGGCTTGCGAGTACGGTGACAATCCCCCCCCCCCCTCTATTTACATGAAATGGTTTGGTCCATTCGCAAAGCCAAAGCGAACGGCAGTTACGAATCGCAGTTACGATGAATCGCAAAGTAGTTTTAATTAGTTTTAAAACATAGTTTAACGCCAACATAGTTTGCCAACGTGAAATAAATGAATACGCTCTCAAATGTGCCGTCCGAGGCAGAGTCTGTTCGCCACGTTCGGCACACGTGATAGCTCGCTGCTCTCTGATTGGTTGAATCGTTTTTGGACATAGCTCGGTAACTACTTGTCCGATTAATTTCAAACCTTGAAAAGGCACATCCTCGGGTCGCCAGCAATATACCTGGCAAGTTTAAAGTATATCGGACCGGTAGTTGTCGAGAAACAGCGGTCACAGACATACAAACATACAAACAAACATACACACAGAGATTAGTGGAATTATAGATAGACTAGGGCATGCCCGTACTATATATAAGCTAGGACGTGCCCGTACGTGGGTGCCCGTTCCTTGCCAAAAAAAAAAAAAAAAAAAATTTGTGTAGGGGTGTGTGTGTGTAAACATCCTAGGGCGTGCCCGTACGTGGGTGCAAAAAAACATGCGTGCAAACAACAACAAAAAAAAACTTTGAAACCACGTGGCAGTAACGACCACAGAACCCCCCCCTCTATTTACATGAATGGTTTGGTCCATTCGCAACGACCACAGAACCCCCCCCTCTATTTACATGAAATAGTTTGGTCCAAAGCGAACGGCTTGCGGTGTTTGGTAAAGAAATCGCCATAGCTCGGTAACTACTTGTCCGATTAATTTCAAACCTTGAAAAGGCACATCCTCGGGTCCCCAGCAATATACCTGGCAAGTTTCAAGTATATCGGACCGGTAGTTGTCGAGAAACAGCGGTCACAGACAAACATACACACATACAAACACACATACAAACACACATACACACATACACACAGAGATTAATGGAATTATAGATAGATAAACTTTTGCTGGTTTCATTCGACTGGATGAATCATAACAACCTGTATCAAAATATCTACAACTGTTAAGTTATATCCAATCAATAACACCACAGAAGTTTGGAAAGTTTTCTTATCTCATTATTACCCTCGCCAGAGGACAGGGTATTGCATTTGACTCCGTTTGTCTGTCTGTCTGTCTTGTTTGTTTGTTTGTCCGCACAGATTAAATATCATTTTCTCTGCAACCATTGGTCCGATTGACAGGAAATGTTCACCATAGGTGCAACTCCTCCTGCAGAATTTTTAAAATGATAATGATGACGTCATAGGTCACGTGGTACGGGCGCCATCTTGTAAATACCGAAGAACTTTGCACCTCTATATCTCCGAAAGCGCTGAATAGAAAAAATGGAGGCATGGCTCATTGTAAAGAATTCTCCATGGGGAATAAAATATGTTAATTATTTCATAGGTGACTCCATTATGACGTCATAATTCGACAAGTACAAAACTTCATCGATCAAGATGAAATTTCTTGAGCATCATCTATGGATAAATTGGTGGAGAAAAAAAAAATGAGGACGTCGTCAGTCACGTGGTTCGGCCGCCATGTTTGTTTTAACACAAAAGCCTTAAAATCACGAAAAACACGTCCTGGCGAGGGTCTGCAATCTCTGTTTGCTCTTTCTAGTTCCATATTGTATTCCTGTTCAAGATAACAAAGATTTGCATTCGTTTGACCAGGTTAGTTAAGCCAGCTCTTTGGTTTGACAGGTAGTATGTACTTAAACAAAACAAATGTGTATTCGTACCTGGTGATGTATTTTTGGTAAATGTTTGATTCTTCCGTCACTCCAGTTTCCAAAAGGCCATTACTGAAAGGAAAACAAAGCAAGAAGACAGTCAATTTGATTGAAATACGATCACCGAGCACAATGATGCACAGGTGAAACGCAGAAAGGGCTGTCAAGGTGCATCATACATGGTGACGTCACATGGGGCATTGGGTGCAAGTTCTGTCAAATAAAATTCACATTGCAGGTCTTGTGACGAAAGAGGTAAATGCTGCAGGAAGACACAGAATTCCTCAATTATTTTTTTAAAATTACATAGTCGAGGCTCGTGGAAGAGTTAGCTTGTGCACTGAATGGACCACGATGCAACAGGACAAAAGGAACAGTAGAGAGAGGGGGGAAACACCAAAAGCAAAGTTGAAGGCCAAGATAGAGGCAGACTTGGACAGCAATGGGTATGGGGAGGAATGAGGGGCAGGAGAGGATGCATAGGGTGGACAAGATACTGTAGATACAGAAGAAAACTCTCAAGAGGGAAAACTGGAAATTTGGAAGGAGGGAGGGATTGTATGGAGTGATGGGGGGGAGAGGGAGACGGGGGGGGGGGGGGGGGGGTGGGGTTAATGAGGGTAGAATAGATCATGGTTTTGGATTGGAGATGATCGGAGATGGTGGTGGACAGTTGTCTTGAAGACGTGGAGGTAAAAATGAGATTGAAGAGGATGTAGAAGTTGGTTCCACAGACAGAAAGAAGGACAGAAGGTCTCTGCAGAAACCCCTAGTAACTAAGGAATTCAGGATGGCCTAGACAATGGACATCTTTCAGGCCTGGCAGACAAGGATTGTAGAATGAAACGACTAAAAAAACTTTTAAAGAAGCCAAAAGTACTTGTAGACGTACCTGCGAGAAAGGAGTGTGCCTCTGCACAATGAAACAGTTGGATAACTTCCTGATCAACTCCGCCAAAAAGTTGATATCTTGCTGTCCGTATTGCAAAAACTCCCAACGATGTGGGCCGTGAAAGGCCGAATATTCGTAGATGGCTCGTTCCAACCAAACCTTTGTGCTTCTTAACACCGATGGGAAGATCATATTTGAGGCTTGTCGATGCACAGGGTAAGTTTAAAATGATGATATTTGCCATTAATCATGTTGTGGGGGTGGATGGGAGTTGTATGGACTGGAAGTGTCATCATAAATATTTATCTTTTTGTTTGGTTGTGGGGCCTCAAGAAAAATTAAAATTATACCAGATTTTTGCATCTATTGGTGAAAGGAGAAGTGTGTGTGTGTGTGTGTGTGTGTGTGTGTGTGTGTGTGCATGTATGTGTAAGTGTGTTGTAACCACTGCCGCCGCTAGCTAATTGTATGAACAGGAAATGATGGGAACCCGACTCCCATCATCCACTGATATTTCCCGTATTCCTATATTGTCATGAGCCCGATTTACATTCAGCAACAAAACAATTCTAGTTAACCGTTTTGAAATTGTCACTCTTTCATTTAAATGTTGAAAATTATGTATAAAAGACGATTTCAATTACAGATGTCCATTAATAACTGTAGGTTAAAAGAGCCCGGCGAGCAGAACCGAGTCATTGTAAACGCACAGCGCATGTGTAAAAGGCCTCATGTAGAAATCATATGCCATTTCGAAAGTCGCATATTCCATGTCCCCCTGAGCATTCACAAGACCTGCAATGTGCATGAAAGACAACTTGCTCCCAATGCTCCCATGCAACGTCACGGCATTATGACACCCTTTGACAGTCTTCGTGCATTAAAAAAACAGAAGGGCGATATTTGTTTGACATGACATCTTTTCAAGTGGGAAAGTGGAAGTTTTTACAATACAAAATGTATTTGATACCATTGTACTTTTAATATCAGGATTGTTCTGAAAAATAAAATCCATGTCACGCAAAATGGGAATCTATCATAATCACCTGAAGTTTGTAAACTATGGAATTGCACCTTTAAATATGCAATACGAAGCACCAATTAAATGATAAAAGACCACTTAATGTGTTACTTCACAATGGTATCCGATTTGAGGGGGAATCAAAAGGCTTTTTTCCCCCCAAACATGAAAGAATGGATCGGTGCCAACTAAACTGGGCACAGATGAGTGTCTTTTTGGATGTCGTTACCTGCCAGTGTCCCACATGCCTCCCATTGGAGGGTGGGTCTCCTGATGCTGTTGGAGTACAAGTTATTGCTCTTGGCTCGGGGAAAAAAAATTGAAAAGGGGTAAAAATCTTTTGACTCCTCCTCGTGCAGAATACAGTGAAAGCCACGTTTTTGCTGAGGACTTTAGCCACATTCTTTGGCCGATTCACAAACCGAGTACTCGACACCGTGCCCGAGGTGATGGAGTCCGTGCGGGAGAACGAGGTCACCGCTGGTGCTGGTTGTACTTGCATAGTCGGTGCTGGGGTGCTCGGAGTCGGGAACTGGGCTTGTGTGGACGAGGTGATCGCGCGGAGTGCTGCGATCTGCTCGACATTCTGAGAAAGAACACAAGTTTATCATTCATGCTTCTGCAATCAGTGTGATCATCACAAGCTGTCTATGGCACACACACTCCCAATATGTCCGCCCCCCTCTGTCTGTCTCTGTCTCTGTCTCTGTCTGTCTGTCTGTCTGTCTGTCTGTCTGTCTGTCTCTCTCTCTCTCTCTCTCTCTCTCTCTCTCCACCTGCTGGCCGTTTGTATGCTGGTTGTACTGTCATGGCGTCTGCTTGTGGAGGCCTGTGAGTGCTCTGTGTTGTTGCTCCATTCCCCCCCCCCCCCCCCCCCCCCGTTTTCCCCCCTCTGTGTCCTTGTGCCTGTTCGTGGAGTCTTCCTGGTGATTCCCATATACGTTGAGACGGGAGAGAGAGCCGGAGAGCACAGGGTGATCGCTGGTAAGGGTTCGCCGTTTTTGGGCGTCGCCCGATCGGTGTTTGCTCCTTCATCTTAAACCTCTATTTCCTTTTTTTCCTTTCGTTTATCTTTCCTTCAGTTTGTTTTGTTGCCTCCCTTTTCCGAAGTTAGGGAAATCGGAGAGGTCTGATTGATTCCCATTCCCGGAGTTCGGGTAGGGAAGATTGTATTATATATTCACCCTCCCCGAGTTGGGGAGGGGTTGTAAGTGCAGCTGTTCCAGCATGGCAGCTGCACTATCTCGATTTACAGCCTTTCAGAGCCTGACCCGTAAGCACGGGTTCTTTTGTGTACCTCCGGAACGTGAGGTTAGTGTCGAGGACGTTGTCCTCGCAACCGGTCGTGTTGTCGGGATCGACAAGGTTGTTGCCGCTTCGCGGATGAACAAGCGGTTCGTTATTTTTTTGTCCGACGTGGATTGTGTCCCACAAATTGTCGAACAGGGTTTGACAATCGATCCAGATTTATTTGTAATGATTTCCCCACTAGATAGCCCAGCGATAAAAGTCGTGATATCAAATTGCCCCCCATTTGTATCCGACGATGTACTAATTAAAGAGTTGTCCCGATACGGTACCATCGTGTCTCGTATCTCCATGATTCCCTTCGGGTCACGAAACAACGATTTAAGGCACGTGGTTTCATTCCGGCGGCAAGTGTTTATGATTTTAAAAAATTCCCAGAAGGATTTAAACCTTATAGTAAAATTAAAACATCAACAGAACGAATATACAGTGTACGTGTCCACCAACGTTCTAAAATGTTTTGGCTGCGGACAATTTGGGCATGTTAAGCATGACTGCCCCCGAAAAGAGAATTCTCCACAAGTACAACCTCCCCTCCGAACCGGGAATAAGCAACCCCCCCACCTTCCCACCACCGGTCCAAACCCTTCCACCACCGACCCAAGCCTTCCCACCACCGACCCAAGCCTTCCCACCACCGACCCAAGCCTTCCCACCACCGAACCAAGCCTTCCCGCCGCCGAACCAAGCCCTCCCACCACCGACCCGAACCTTCCCACCACCGACCCGAACCTTCCCACCACCGACCCAAGCCTTCCCACCACCGAACCAAACCTTCCCACCACCGAACCAAGCCCTCCCGCCGCCGAACCAAGCCCTCCCACCACCGACCCGAACCTTCCCACCATCGACCCAAGCCTTAACACCACTGATCCCAATCTGTCCACCACCGACCCAAGCCCTCTTACCACCAATCCAAACCCCCCCGCCGTACCCCCTTCCCCTCCCCTTGAAACAGGGGCCCCTCCCTCTACTGAAGGATCTAATTGCAGCCATCTCCTGTTAACGATAGATCTCACCCCCCAGGCGACATCGTCCAATCACAGCTTGTTGCCTGCTATAACTGATCCTACCTCTCTCGCCGTCGTAGCCGATGGGAATCCCCTCCCGATGATCACGTCCTCCCTCCCCCCCCCCTCCCCCCAAACCCTTGCAATCTCTTCCCACTAACCAGGACGAGTTTCAATTAGTCTGCCCAAAAGGAAAAAGACATCTGCAAACAACAGATGAAAACGTTCATCTCTTTAAAAAAACCTACAACTGAAAACCGACAGCCCCTCCTCTCTGGCCTAGATTTGTCCCTCGTCACAGAAAATCGTTTCTCGGTATTGGAGGACATAGATGTGGATGAATCCTCGCCCTTGTCTACTGACCTAGAAACTGATATGGTTGAACCGCAAAAATTAGTACCCCCCCCCCTCCCCTGAAGATGGCTCATTTCTCTCCCTCCCCGTCCCCTCCCTCTATGGACTATGCCCCATCCGATAACGTGGAGGGATGTGATGACGGTGAGGAGATAAATGATGAAAACCAGTGTGACACACCATCTGAGCCATCTGATATAGATGACTCTGTTAGTGAATGTGGTAGCCTTAAGGAAGAAGAAATCCCTCCAATCCCTCCCTCCGAGATAAAAAGGTTTCTTAAGGACACATTCCGAAAAAGGAATGTTGTTATAGAAACCTTTTTTCCGGAGCTACCTGATTTTATACATTCCGCTAGACTGATGGTAAAACGGCCCCACGTTTTTAATTTCAATTCCTCCCAACGTCACCGTTTAAAGAAGTGGTTGCAAAAAGCTAAGAATGAACTGCTATCAAAAAATTGAGTGGTGGTCACTCCTCCTTATAGCTGTAATGAGTTTTTCCATTTGTAGCTTGAATATTAACGGAGGATGTAGCTCTGTCCGTAAAGTTCAAGTAAGGGATTTTTTATTACAGAAGAAAGTTGACATTGCCCTCTTACAAGAGACCCATGCCAACGACTGCTGTGTCGCAGAGTGGTGTAGGCTCTTCCCCGGCCTGTCCTTCTTTAGTAACGGTGACTCCCGCAAAGGCGGTGTCGCAATAATTCTTAGCCCCTCCTTTTCGCCTTCATCGCTTAAATTCGACGAAATACACAAGGGATCCCTAGCATTCCACTACTGTGGAAAATTCTATACTATTTTTAATATCTATGCCCCAAGTACGCCTGTAGCTCGGCGAGTTTTTTTTAATGACCTTGGGACACACCTAACGTCCCTCGACAGCCAAAACGCCCTAAAAAACCAAGACAATCATGTTTGTATTGGTGGAGATTTTAACTGCACCCTCCAACCCCAACTAGACAGGAACAGTGCAGAGCCCCATCCTGCCTCCACAATCCCTCTCACCAAATTTTTAAAACAAATGAATTTGACAGATATATGGCGGGTACAGCACCCATCAATCAGGCAATACACATGGTGTCGATGCATTCAGGGTAATATTGTACTTGCTCGCTTGGACAAGTTTTATATTAATCCTCCACTTGAACGCCTCGTTCTGTCATCCAAAATTTGCCCATCAGGATTCTCGGACCACAGCGCAACATTTCTCAAAATTTCTGCCCCCTGCCCGAAACACAAGAGTGCTTTTTGGAAATTTAATAACAACTTACTTGATTTAAGGACATTTTTCCGGAAATTTGGAATATTCTGGTTGCCTCCCAAAGGAATTTCTCAAACCTCAGACAATGGTGGGATAATGCCAAAACGCACATCAGACTGTTCTGCCAACAATATCGTGCGTATGGTGTTCAAGAGGAAAGAAAAACCACAACCTTACTTGAAGATGAAATCCTGGAATTACAGGAACAGCTTCAGGGAACTGCAAGTGTGAGCTACCAGGGAATGAGGCAACAAATCCATGGAAAAACGGCCTTACTGAATTCCATATCCGAAAGGCGAGCACAAAATGCTTTATTGCACCTGAAGATGAGGTACATACACGACCTTGATGCTCCAACCAAATTCTTCTTCAGCCTTAAAAGGGGGGCCTCTTCGTCAATGATTACACGCTTGCTCCATGATGGGGAACTCCTTTATGAAGATGGCAGAATCAGGGAATGTGCCCGGAAACATTTTAAACAACGGTTTATGCGGCATGACATTAACCAGGATGCAATATCGGAACTTGTTTCTAACCTTCCAACATTGGCGGAGGATCAGAAGCAGCAGTTGGAGGATCCTCTTAGGTTACCTGAGCTCACCGCTGCCTTGAAGGCCTTGGAACCTGATAAAGCCCCTGGACTGGATGGGCTGACTAGTGAATTTTTCCAGTTTTTTTGGGACGCCATTGGACCTCACCTATTGCGGGTATTGAATGAATGTTTAGAGGATGGACAACTGCCGTGGAGTTGCCGGAGAGCAGTCACCACCTTAATTCCTAAGAAAGCGGACACTCAACTTATAGAGAACTGGCGTCCTATTTCTGTTTTATGTACGGATTATAAAATTTTAGCCAAAGCCTTGTCTAATCGAATGAAACCTTTTATGAATGTACTAATAGGAGAACATCAATCCTTTTGTATTCCTGGACGTACTATTTTTAATAATATCTTTCTTATCCGTGATACCATTCGGTTTTGTAACAATTTTAATATGAATGTTGGTCTGTTTTTTATTGACCAAGGAAAAGCCTTTGACTGTATTGACCACATGTACCTTTTTAGAGTTTTAGAGAATTTTGGGTTTGGACCTATTTTTATCTCGTACGTTAAACTTTTGTATTGTAATATATCCAGTGTTCTTAAAATTAATCAAGTATTGTGTAGCCCCATTGCTGTACAACGGGGAGTACGGCAAGGTTGCCCGCTATCTGGACTTTTATACTCTCTTGCCATCGAACCTCTTCTGCTCCAATTACGTACGCACATTTCTGGCTTCACTGGATCAATTCTTACCACACCGCTAAAAGTCTCTGCCTATGCAGATGATGTCTGTATTTATATAAAAAATAGTGTTGACGTCACTGCGGTGGCTCAGGCACTAAAAACATATTGTCAGGCTTGTTCAGGCCAGGTAAACTGGAAGAAGAGTGAAGCCCTTTGGATAGGACCTGGAGATTGCCCGCCAATTGTCCTACCAGGAGGAGTGAACTGGCAGAAAAGTGGCATTAAATACCTCGGTATTTTCCTCGGAGACAACACCTTTGAGCAGCAGAACTGGGTGGGATTACCGGACAAGGTAATGGCAAAACTGGCCCGCTGGAAAGGACTTCTTTTTCAACTTTCGTACCACGGAAGAACTCTCGTCATTAACAATCTTGTCGCCTCTATGCTATGGCATAAGATGATATGCCTACAACTGCCCAGGAGCCTTCTTATTACACTGCAAAAGAGCATTGTCGACTTTTTCTGGAGCGGGAAACACTGGCTCCAACCCCCCGTGGCATACTTACCACTCACTGAAGGTGGCCAAGGTCTTATTGATATCCGCAGCCGGATTATGGTCTTCCGGCTTCATATCGTGCGCCAACTTGTATATGGAGATGAAGCCCTACTCTGGAGGCCTCTGGCTAACTGCATATTGCAGCTTACATGCAAGCTGGGTTACGGCCGAGAACTTTTCTTGATGAACCCTCATCAAATCGATTCATCCTTGCTGCCCACCTTTTACCAAGGGGTGATGAACGCCTGGCAAACCCTGTCCTTTTCCCGTGAAATGGCAACATACAACATGGAAATGTTGTTGAATGAGCCCCTATGCTACAACCCCTTCCTGGAAAACAGCTTGAATAATAGGGGACTCGTTCAACGTTTTGTTGATGCCAAGCTGCTGCGAGTGAAAGACCTCATGACAGAGTCTGGGAGCTGCCGGCTGAGTGCTGCCGCTGTGGCACAAAAAACCGGAATAAAATCTGTCAGGATCATCTCTCGGTTCCTTCAAGGGATATCCACAACGTATCGTAATACCTGCGAGGAACTTGGCCCTTCCCCCGAGGAAACAGCGGGTGACTTCCCCAAACTCCTAGTCTTCAGCCCGCCACTTAATCTGTCCCCTGGCCTGAACAGCCCTGATGATACTGCATTATCCCTTCCCGCCTTTCCAAAGAAAACTTTGTACAACGCGTACGTTAAAATTTTATACGCAAAAACATTTTCTGAGCACCCGAGGCTTCGATGGCGGGATGTTTTACCCCCAATACCACCCAATTGCCCCAATTGGCGAAGTTTTTATCTCTTGCCTACTCCAAACTATGTTGGAGATATTCAATGGAAACTTGTACACTGGATTTTACCTTATAATGTTTTACTGAACCGGTTTTCTACTGCTAACTCTAATCTATGCCCTTTCTGTGCATCCATTGAAACCCTACCGCATATATACCTTGAGTGTGAACGATTGCAACCTCTTTTTACATTCCTTCAGGAACGCTTTGTGAAGCTTGGTTCCCTCTTCAATCACAATGTTTTTATTTATGGTGTTTTAGGACCGTCTTCCCTTAGGAATGTGGTTTTAATGAATTTTTAAATTGGCCAGGCCAAGTTTGCAATTTATAAATCCAGGAAGAAAAAAATGGGAAACGCTTCTGACTCGTCATATGATGTACTGCTCACCCTTAAGGCTCTTGTAAATGCAAGACTAAAGCTAGAATACCGGTTTTTTTAAATGAACAAGAATTTAACATGTTTTAAAGAAAAGTGGGTTTTTAATGATGTCATATGCACACTTGATGATGATGATTTGATAATAACTTTTCCTTGAGACCATTTTTATTGTGTTTTGTTTCTTTATGACTGAACATAACTGATTTTCTGTACTCTTGTAATAAAAGGAAGAAACAGTCAGTCTCTCTCTCTCTCTCTCTCTCTCTCTCTCTCTGTCTCTCTGTCTCTCTGTCTCTCTGTGTCTCTCTCGAATTTTAAAGTGTTTGGTAATGGAACGTCTGATAATGTTTCGTAATGGTTAAGAATCTGGGGTAATGTAATAAAACCTCTGTAGATTAAGTTAAATCGTGAGCTACATGCATGAAATATTAATTATGTGATGCTGGACTGCCGGATTGAGTGACTTTTGAACACAATTGAAGTTGTACACCCACCATTGATAGTGGTACAGTACTGGTCTGAAAGGGTCAAAACCACGAAGAACGGAGCCCAACAGATGATCCGAGTAGTCATCAAATCAGTCAATTATTCATTCGGTCAGTAAATTTGCAGCAACTTAATACGATAAATCTTCTCATTGTGAGGTTTTTAGATAACAACAAATGCAATTGTTTTTATGATGCTCCAATTAATCAAATATATATCCTTAAATGGTTCATGTGTTACATTAATGGGGATCGAGTGATAAGATAAGGATATTAGTCACATTACAGTTGAATTATAGCATGTCAATTTTAATTAATTTAAATATACTGTATATATGTATATATATATATAAGTTATGTCGGTGGGGTAGTGATGACTTTAGACCAGGTAGATTTGTA
Source organism: Myxine glutinosa (assembly GCF_964187855.1). Classification (NCBI taxonomy): domain Eukaryota; kingdom Metazoa; phylum Chordata; class Myxini; order Myxiniformes; family Myxinidae; genus Myxine; species Myxine glutinosa. The sequence continues at coordinate 255,517,820 of NC_136262.1, read as the reverse complement.
TAGGTAGCCTGCTCCGATTGTCGTGTAGAAACCACCATGTAATAAGTACCTGTTTAGCCCGGATGTCGGATAAGTTGTATATCTGTCCCCGTCACGAGGGGGCGGGGCATGTTAACTAGCTTAGGGAATAAGGATAAATTATCCCTTGTACGTCTTACCCATGGTGATTTATCCTTTGTCCCATTTGGCACCGCACCATAGACACTAGTTCGGAAGTGCCCATTAAATTGCACTAAATAACAATAAAAACCAACTGGAAGGCAGGCATCAAGCACTAGGGCTGACAATCCCGACTGGCAGGGACACATCAGTAAAGACAGGCCGAGAGCCATGCCCAGAGGGACAGTGAATGGGTGGGAGTTGACCAACAGGAAGGCCGGGGTAAGAAGGGACTCGATTGGAAGAGAAGCGCCAATGACGTCAGCGCCGGGACGTAAAAACCACGTCCGACTGGCATTTTGTCCTCTTTGGCCTTTTTCTCCCTCTTCTGTTTCTCGTGCTGGATGTGGATAGAGACGGTTGGGCGCTGACGATTTTCCCTCTTGGCTCTTCTCCTTCTTGCTATTGGCCCTTCTTGTTCTCGTGCCTTCTTGTTCTCCTGATTATTTTGGCCTGCTCGTGTTCTGGGTGACGGTGGACGGCTGTGCGCTGACAATTCTACTCTCCTTTCTTGCCGTCCTGGACCTTGGTGCGAGCGGTTGTGTGCCAGCATCGTCTCCTCGTTCCCCTGTTTGTCTGGGATTGAGAGCTGCAGTTGACGGGAGAGGTGGCGTGTGGATGAGCGGACTGCGGACTTCTTCCCGCGAGGAACACCGCCGGGTCTGGACTGTGCACACGGGGCCTGGACGATTCCTGACGAGCCACCACGAGCTGATCATAGCTAAGTGCACGATAAACCACACGTTTTTATTTTATCCAGGTTATTATTCCCTTCATCTGTGTTCAAGTCTGGTGTGGGAGAGGTCCCGTTTGGAAACTTAGTTTACCATCGCGTTTTCTTGGTATCAGCATCCGTTTTAATAAACCGGTTTCTTTTTGTACATTTAAACCCCTTTTGTTTGAGTTTATTTTTCGCAGGTTCGGGAACTGCTGGTGATCGCGACAGTTAAGACCCTTCGGTTTTCCCTTCCCTTTCTTCCCCCATGTATAAAAATCCGCATTTGAACTGAATGCCTTGGAGTAACGCTCGATTGCCTTCCGTGACTCTCCCGGTGTTAACTGAGAGCAGTCACAAGACAATATATACAGTGCCTTCAGAAAGTATTCACACCCCTTGACGTTTTTCACATTTTGTTGTTACAGCCTCAATTTAAAATTGATTAAATTGAGATTTTTTTGGCACTGATCTACACATAATACTCCATAATGTCAAAGTGGAATATATATATATATATATATATATATATATATATATATATATATTCCCAACACTTCCCTCACACAATTAGTACACAATGAAGCATTCTATGTTCATGCTCCATCCAACTCTCTCCTGCTTTCATTATCTCCACAAATATTGTACTACATCCTTCAAAAGTCAAAAACGAGTGTTGTTTTGAGGTACAGGGAAACCTGAAGGAATTATCTATGTCGACAAAAATAACTTCTAGTTTGGAAAATTTATACTTAAAAGAGGGAAAAACAAACAAAAAGCCCCCAACATGGATCAATTGCCTGGAAGGTAAAACTCAGGCCTGATGTTTTGGTTACAGAGTAGTTTCTATCCATGACTATTGTTACGGATTCGTCACTTCCACCTTTGTTGTTATTCTATACTTGTAGGATTTTTATTTTCAGGTAATATTGTTGTTAAGATTTCTTTGTGAAATGGAGATGACTTTAGTAAAAGGTAAAAATAAATGTTTGTGTGTGGAGGAAAAAGAAAAACACGAGAAACCGGAAGAGGAGAGGAGGAATTGGCAGGGGAAAGAGACGGCCGTGAGTTGCATTGAGGCTGCGAGCGGACTTCCTCGATATTGGTTGCGAATGAATTGAGGCTTCCCGTGAAAGGGATTGCCCACGACATCGTCCTATATTGCGATTGCAATTAAACCTGCGTCTCAGGTTTTGGTACCAAGTGTGAACTATTGTTGGTGGGAAAGCAAGCGCCTCATTACAGGCCGATCTGCCATTTTTCCTCGAGGAGGCCGTCCGCCTGGTGCATCGTGTTTTGTCGTTGGGATTCCCATATCGACCTCTTCGTGTTGATCGCCATTGGTTTCCATATTGGCTTAATCATTGGTGGACGTGGGGCATGGATTGCACTCACGTTTTGGGGGATCGTTACCGTGCCGCCATCTGCCCGACCTCTCACCTCGTAACTCCTCGTCCGCATCCACGCCGATACCTGCCTGTTGTTCTTGCCGTTCTGCACGACTTCAACCTTCGCCCAGCGTGGGGATTCGTGCAGGGACTTTGGGATTGTTACATTCCACTCATGTTTGGTGTATTGTGAGTTTATTGATTGGAGAGTATTGGGGGAATGATGGTACCATCATATGTATTGTTTTCATGGTACTTTCTTTAAGAGTGTTATTATTGTGTATGTGAGAGTTCTTAATATAATTACTTGTTTTGTTCTACACAATTGCATTGGTGTGGTTTTACCATGGTTTAGAACACTCAAAATAACAAATCTTTCTGCCGCGTTCCCTCTCAAGACTATGAAGGGCACCATAACCGGACTTTGGCGTGGTAACACGTAACACTATACAGACAATGTGTACATCATCATCATCATCATCATCACCATGCTCTATACAGAGCGTCGCCTGAGCAGTTTCCTGGCTGGAGTTAAAATCCTGGACGGATTTCCACTCTGATGCATGATGCTCAACTGAGTGTGCCGGAAGTTGTAATTTGTTCAGGGTGTCAGCGATAGCTCACCTAATCCACGTGAAGGACATCGTGGGATCTTTAGCATCTAACAATGGTGGGCGGACAGGTCCCCTGGCTTAATGTCCACCAAAGGGATAGTTACACATTGATGCATCGCCATGCATGCAAAACACCAGGGTGGCAGTTTGTAGCTGGGCCAAGAATCAAAACAAGGCTAGACAGCTCAGAGATGAGCGTGACAATGTGTACCCTCGGAAAGAAATGGGGTGACTTGAGGACAACATATGCCCAACTTAGAAGGTGAGACCCATCGTTTTATCACTGCAATAATGCGGGCAATGATGAAAATGATGCATCTCACCTTATATCATGGGTATATTAATCCTCCTACCCCTCCATCTTTTCCTCCTCCTCCTACCCTTCCACTCTTCCCGTTTTGCTCTTCCTCCTCTTCGAGGGTATTTAACAGCTGACACATTTTTCCTGCATAGGACTGGATGAAGAATACACGATGGTCAAAACGTTAGGCATGAGCCTTGCTATACTAGGTCAAAATTACATAAGTTGATGATGCCATGTTTCACTTCTCCAGCTCTCTTTGGGTACTGATCCATGGCAATTACCTGTTGAGCTCTCTCCCTGCATCTATGTTCGTTTCGATTTAAGTTTGTTTTATTTTAATTAATTCACAAATTTACATCTATGTTTTATTAAATAAAATAATATTTAATTAAAAAAATTAAATATTATTTAAAAAAATTAATAACAATTAAAGTAGAACAGCACTTGGTAGAGCGCATACATCTGCCAAGCTGAACAGTTTGTTTTGTATCCCAATGTTAGGCAGGATATGGATTCGGACCTGAACCAAAATCGAATTAGCTTGTTCTGGTCACCGAACCAACTCATTCACATAGTTTTGTCATAAGTCATCATAACTTTTTTAAATATGTTATATATCGCTTTTCACCCTATCTCTCAATGGTGAAGAATCACTTAAAAATTAAATAATTCTAGTATCCGAATCCATATTCAGATGTTCACTAAAATCGAATTGAATAGTCCTTGTCACACACCCAATTGGTCCACCACGTTTCGTGCAAATCCGTCCACAACTTTTGAGATATCCTGTTATGTATCGTTTTTGGCCCTCTCTCCCAATGGTGAAGAATCACTTTAAAAATTATACTAGCAGGATCCGTATCCTGATCTTCACCAAAATCGAATCATGTCGTCCTTGTCACACATGTTACATCTTTGCCAAATTTCGTCCGAATCCGTCGACACTTTTTGAGATATCTTGTTCACAAACAAACAGACAGACAGATGAAAAATCGGTCAGAGACCGAGGACTTGCTGGAATGTACTTTTTTAAAAATCAGCCATTTTGGATCAAAATGGCGGGAAATCTATACATGTATAATAATTAAAACTAAGCATTTGTGACCATTTTATGCCACGTTATTTTTCGGGAATTGAATAATGAAGATTTTGGTGTTGGTTAGAAGGGAATCGGATAATGTTTGACAGAGTTATTAGTAAAACAACAATGTTTGACCTCGAGTTTGACCTTTCAAGGTCACTCAAGGTCAAAGGTCATGGTGCCAAATGAAATGTCGTATGTGACTTCCTATATGTCAGTAACAGTAAGTGTATGCATATCTCTTGTACTTCTAGAGTTAATAGTGGTTTGAAATATATTTTAAATGAAAACTCGACCCCCCCGACTTCACGTTTTGGGTGACCTTGAGCTTGACCTTGGGCCTAGAGAGTTAAAAATTGGGCACAGTCTATTCCAGGGCAAGACAAATATGTGTGTAAAGTATGGCGATGCTATGCGCAACGATGTAGACATAGTGCTGCGCACAAACAAACAGACAGACAGACAGACAAACCAACCAACATACTTGCCGGAATCTATTCTGGCAAGTAACAAACAGGGGTGAAAACATAACCACCTTTGGTGGCGGAGGTAATTATAAAATTAAAAAAATTTACATAATAATTTTATTCTTCAATAATTATTTAATTATTATTTAATAATTTAATTAAATAATTTAATTATTATTTAATAATTAAATTAATTATTTAAAATATCTATGTTCAAATTATTTAAATTAATCCACAATTGAACTCTTCTTCCATGTTCACTCGTTTTCTCACTTTCCCTTTCCTTTTCTTCTTTCCATCTCACCTAGTAAAGGTTTTTGTAGTTTTTCGAACTATTGTGTTCATCGTGTCCTGCAACTTTAATGGCTTGCATGACAGGATGATTATGTACAATTTTTGATTGTTTTGAAATTACCTGGATGTCATATTTTGATGGTCTCCCAACACGGCCTGTGCGGAAAGCGATGGCTCCCCCCATCCCAGGTGATGCCCCTTCCTCGCCAGGGCGAAACAAATGCAGGAAGCGAACGTTCTCAAGGTCGTAGCGGGATGTGCGTCGGGAAGAACCTCGTCCACGAACCGAACCCTGAGAACTTGCGAGATTTATATGGGGGTTGTAGAATAATACGATGATGGAATATTGTTGAATAAATCAAGAAACAATCATTTTAATCGATCAACCTCACAAAAAAAACATGATGAGAAAAATTAGGTCACTAAATGGACATCTATCATCCCATTGATTAGTTCTGCAGAACTGCCCACTCCTCAATGATTTCAGAAATGATTGCACACGCTCTTTTATCAAACTTTTTTTGAAAGCCTCTATTTATTTTATGTCATTGCTGAAATAATGCACACCTTGATGGACGTGATGGTGGTGGTGGTGGTGGTGGGGTTTTAGGTGTGGTTACAGGTGGCTGGAGTGGTGACTCTGAAGGTGATGGTGATCCACACTGGTTGGTGTTGGAGGGGGAGTGGAAGCTTGATACAGGCGTCGGGGGTGAAGGACAGCGAGAGTCCGAGGGGGAGAGGTCTGCGGGTGCTGGTGAGGTGGAAATGCGGTTTAGAGTTGCTTTCAAGAGGTCATCACGGGTAGTGGCTTCCAGAAGTCCAAACACACCGAGGAGGTCACTCAGGTCAGCAAGAGAGGCTGGAGGAATCAATATAAAAAATACAAAGAAGAACACACCATAAGTACTTTGTCTGGCAGTGATATAATGAGCAAACATCTGTCCAATGTAACTTCAGCAACATTTAAAAGAAGGTAGAAAAGTAAAACAATTTTTAAAATCCCCAAACCCAATAATAAAAATAACTAATGTACCAAATATGATAAATGTCATCAATAAGGAAAGAAACTCCCTGTCTATCCTGTCTAGAAACTACCTGAACCTATCTATCTTCTACCGACTCCTCTCCGGCCTTGCTCCCCCAGCTCTCTCTGGGCTCTGTCCCCCAAATATTCCTACAGGTCGCACAAGATCTACCTGCAGCCCTCTTATGGTTAAACTGCCAAATCAAGACTCTCTATTCACCTTCACTCCTTCATTCCTCTTTTTTCCCACCTCTGGAACAAATTTCCTCACTCTCTTCAATCCCACTCCTCCCTCCAGGTCTTTAAAACAGCTGTTCACCACCATCTCTTATCTTCCCCCATCCAAAACCTTGATCTTTTCTTCCCCGTTAATACAAATCCTGGAAGTTCTAGCAGTATCCATGTGTTTTATACCTCTCCCACCCCCCCCCCCCCCCCGCCTTCCCATGCCCCCTCCCCCCAAGCCCTCTCCCTCCCACAGATCTCCCGATGTCCGTTCTCTGCTGTTGTACTTGTGCGCCTCTCTCTCCCTCATCTTGTCTCCCGGTCTCTTTATTGTAAGTTTTGTGCGTTGGTTTTTGTTTTTGTGATTGATGTTAGCTCTTACACGAGCGTCGATCTTGTATCCCAAAAAAAAAAAAACTAGAGTGAGTTAAATCCTGAAAATCTGTGATTCTCAAACGTATGCAGAACACGTCTGTGGGGTAACATCGTTGGCCGAGGGCACGGATGTGCAGCTGATGCAATGCCCTCTGTAAGTTAGCGCAAGAATTTGGGCAAGGTGCCGGCGATAGCTCAGCCACTCTTTGGAAAAGTTCCATGTTGGTACACGGCAGCAGAGTATGAAAAAGTTAACTTTTTTCATACCAGCAGGGGGCAGTGCGTCCACCGAGGGATATTATAATCACACCTGAGCCATTGACCGTTTCACTCCTTGTCGTTTCTTTCTCGGTTTCTGCAACAGTGTCACTGCTGGTGCTGGAATGTTCTGCAGAAAGACACAATATACGTAAGCACAGCACCGCCACCACCAGCTACAGGTCTCGCAACCTTCACACCCACCATCATGCTCCCCATGCTCCATGATCGCAAACCCAACACCAGACGGTGTGATGTAACAGCACACTATTGCAAAACATTGCTGCGAGCACAACAGGAAGGTTAAGTTACCACCAAGCTCGTTTTTTGGGGCACTCGCTCTGCGGGTCTCATTGACGGTTCTGTCCAGTAAGCTACATGTGAGGACGGCAGGGCCTGACAGTCGTTCTGACAGGAATGTAAAGAACACCCTGTCTGCATTTGAGTCGTGGACGTTAAAGACCCCCTTGGTATCTCGTGATAAAGAGTGGGCCACTGTGTGCAGGTATCCTTGTCAAATTTCCTACCGGTAGATCATAATTCATAAGGGATATTGTTGTTGTGAGATAACGTGATCGTGATAGTATGGGTTAGTCCATGGACAATAAGTAATCCGATCGGATTTCTCGAAATTAACCACCATGAAAACCCTCTACACAAAGAGGGGGAAACAGGGGGAAACTAGAACGGCACTCAGTAGAGCGCACACCTCCGCCAGGCTGAACAGTTTATGCCTTGTATCCCAATATTAGGCCGGATCAGGATTCGGACCTGAACCAAAATCGAATCGGCTTGTTCTTATTACCGAACCAACTCTTTCACCTAGTTTAGTCATAAGTCGTCCATAACTTTTTGAAATATCCTGTAACATGTCGCTTTTCGCCTGATCTCTCAATGGTGAAGAATCATTTTTATTTTTTATTTTTTCCGCATTTTGGTTAAAAAAAAATATTGGGGGTTTTTTTTGTTTTGTTTTTTATTTTATTTTTATTTTAAAATCAAATTTAATGATTTGAATCCAAAAAAATCAAAATGATTAAAAATGTAAAAATTTTGGGGGGTTTTTTTGGTTTAAAAATTAAATAATTCTCGTATCACAATCCATATTCAGATCTTCTCCAAAATCGAATCGATTCGTCCTGGTCAAACACCCAATTGGTCCACCAAGTTTTGACCAAATCCATCCACAACTTTTTGAGATATCCTGCTATGCATTGTTTTTGGCCCCATCTCCTGATGGTGAAGAATCACTTTAAAAATTCTAGTAGCCGGATCCGAATCTGGATCTTCACCAAAATCGAATCATTTCGTCCTCGTCACATACGCTACCTCCCTGCCACATTTCGTCCGAATCTGTCCATAACTTTTTGAGATATTTTGTTCACAGACATTCAAACAAACGGACAGACAGGGGTGAAACCATAACCTCCATCCATCTTTGGTGGCAGAGGTATTACAAAGGAGGAGACAATGGACTTTTTGGATCTATAGGGAGGAATTTTTGAGATTCTCAAGTGTGTTCTTCTAAGAGTGGTTGACAAAAGATCAGTGTGTGTATGAATAAAAGTATCACATGAATTATTGACATTTATTCGAAAATTTTAAAATCAAGAATCAATGTCATGACCTGTATTTTTACCTGCGCTCCTGAAGGAGGACGTAGGTTATGTTTTCACCTGTGTTTGTCTGTGAGCCTGATATCTCAAAAGGTTATGGACAAGTTATGACAAACTAGGTGGATGAGTTGGTTAGGTGACAAGAACAAGCCGATTCCATTGCGTCACTGCTGCTGCTGTAGTGCCCCCTATAGGTTAGGGGAAGAATTTTGAATTTGTTTTGGGTCCGGTGAAAACTCACCGACTCTTCTTGGAAAACTACTGTGGAATCCTTCATCATCACCATCATCATGTACCATGGCCTATGTAGAACGTTAATGCTGCCGAAGCAGTAACAACTGGGGTTACAATTCTGCCGGGGCACCACACCGATATAGCTCACCTAACCCTTCACGAAGGACAACTGTGATCTTTAATGTCCACAAATAAATTTTAGCAGACAGGACACCCAGCTTAACATCAGTCAAGGGACGGCACACTTGGTGGTGCAACACACTACCTGTAAAACACCAATCTGACCATTTATAGTCAGATACAACAACACAACAACATGCATTTTAAGGCCATGTTCCCTGCTAGAGCGGGGGTTAGCCTTGCGGTCCCCATGACAATCTTCTCCATTTTGCCCTATTTTCTGCATCTCTCCTTGTTAACCCCCTTGCCCGCATTTCTTCTTCCACCATTTTTAGCCAAGTCTTTCTCGGTCTTCCCCGTCCTCTACTTCCTTCTACATTCATTTCCATCACTCTTTTCAACCAGTCACTTTCATCCTTCCTCAACACATGACCAAACCATCTCAACCTGTTCCTCTTCACAGCATCCATCACAGGCTCTATTCCCATCATCTTTCGCAATTCATCATTTGTCTTCCTCTCTCTCTCAACGATACTCCGCACATCCACCGAACCATTCGCATTTCCACCCTTTCCAGCCTTCGTTGCTGCTCTACGTTCATTACCCATGTCTCGCTACCATAAATCATAACACTTCTCACACATGCAGCATATTCCCAGTCTTTTCACCCATAGCCTACTTCCTTGTGTAAATCTCAACTCCAAAAAAAAAAAAAACTAAAATTCCCTTCTCTGTTCTCATTCGTTTATTCATTCTTATTCGTTCGTTCGTTCTTCGACCACGTGTTTCTCCCATTTCCCCAGATAGTTTTCACTGTTATTAACCTTCAATGTTTACACTTTCCCCTCGTTATGTATTTCGTCATATATTATAACACCTTTTTCTTCTTCTTCTTTAAAAGGCTGCTTTCGACTTGCTCACCAAATCAATTCATCCCAAAAAAAATATCCATCTCCTATAGTGCCTTTTTCTACATTCCCTAAACTCTCCTGCACTCCATCCTCCATCCAGCGTCCTTAAACGTATTTTTAACTCGAAGGTCACAAGAAACTCATTTTGCAATAAATGTTCGTTTCCCATAAATCGTACACTTTCTAAAATCCAATCTCACCCCTCCCCTCCAAATCTTCCCCATAACCCCTCCCCTCCAAATCTTCCCCATCACCCCTCCCCTCCAAATCTTCCCCATCACCCATCCCTTTCAAATCTCCCCCCTTGCCCCCTCCCTCCTAAACTACCCCCTCACCCCTCCCCACCAAGACGCCTCCTCGCCCCTCCCCTCCTAGACTCCTCCCTCACCCCTCCCCTCCAAATCTCCCCCATATGCCATCCCTTTCAAATCCCTCCCCTTGTCCCTTCCCTCCCAAACTCCCCCCTCGCCCCTCCCCTTCAAATCTCCCCACCCTCATTGCTTCTCAATTTCCCCCCTCTCACTCCCCGTCCTCAAAGCGTCCTCCCCGCTTCTTCCCCCTTCCAACTCTCACCTCCATCTCCCCCAACCTTCTGCCTCGCTCTTCCCCCTCCTCAAATAACACCTCATTGTGCCTCACCCAATCACCATCAAACCTTTTGTCCACCCCATCCTTCCCTTTCTCCGAGCTATTCTGAACTCTCTGACACACCTTCAACAGCTCTCCCTACCTCTTCCACCTCTTCCACATCTTACCCTACCCATCATCTCCCCTGTTCTGTATCTGATGCTCCCCCTTCCTCTTCATTAACGGTATGGACCTCAAACATCCGGGGCCTTCGTTCAAACTTAACTGATCTCTCCATACAGGTTGCTTCTGTCAAACCAGACGTGATCTGCTTAACAGAAACTTTCCTCCTTTATGATGTCTCTGATTCCTTAGTATCTCTCCCGGGCTACTCCCTCCTCCGGTATGATAGACCTGAGCCTCGTCCTGGAGGTGGGGTTGCTATCTTTATCAAAAACTCTCTTCCTCACTCGCCCTGCACTGCACTCTCTCCACCTCACCCCCAGGAATACCTCTGGTTACGGCTTCCCCTTCGCTCCAACCTCTTGTTCATATGTGTGTTGTACCGTCCACCAAACAGTGATGACTCCATCTGCATCTCTCTGTCTGATAATATGGACCAACTTCTATCTACTCATCCCAACTCTCTCTTCCTCATATGTGGTGATTTCAACTGTCATCATGCCAGTTGGCTGGGTGTGGGTACCTCTCTCACCAGCCATGGCTCCTCAGCAAAGGACTTCTGCGACTCACTGGGACTGACACAATCTGTCAATTTCCCGACCCGGATCTCAGTCAACGGAACATCTTCTCTTCTGGACTTGGTTATGACTAACTTCCCTGAAAATGTCTGCTGCTCTTCTTCTGCTCCAATTGGATCATCTGATCATGTCCTTGTTAAAGTGGACATCTCTCTGACCATCCTCAGGGAGCCTGCTCAGCGTCGACGAGTCTGGCATTTCACTCAGGCCAACTGGCACGGTCTACAAGCAGCCATCAATCATCTGGACTGGTCTCCCATCTCTACCACCTCTGACATCAACTCATCCTGGGAATTCTTCCAAAGTAAATTGCTCTCTCTCATGCACAGATTTATCCCATCTCGTCTTCAGTTGTCATACCCTTCCTCCCGTCCATGGTACACGGAATCTTGTGGTGAGGCTGTTGCCCAGAAACAACTTGCCTTCGTCTCCTGGAAAGCAAATCCAACGGAAGGAAATCTCATTTCCTTTCACAAAGTCCGAAACAAGTGTGTGTCCACCCTCAGGAGAGCCAGGAAACAATATCTCTCCGTTCTCAAGACCGAACTCTCTTATCTGTCTCCCTCTTCCAAATCCTGGTGGCATCTGGTCAAATCCGTTTCTGGTGTTTGTGCCCCCTCCATCCCCTCCCTTACCTCAAACGGCTACACAGCTGACTCCGCACATGAAAAAGCTGAATGCCTCAACTCTGTGTTTGCCTCTAAATCTTGTGTCCCAAACCCATCCCTCTCTGTACCCACCATACCCAGTCGTACCCTGCTGCTCCTGGACTCTGTGTCCTTTCCTCCTGACAAGGTGGAAAAGTTTCTGTCAACCCTCGAATCTGATTCTGCAACTGGAGCCGACGGCATCAGCCCACGGGTCCTAAAATCCTGCTCTGCCACTCTATCTCACCCTCTCTCTGTTCTCTTCACCCTCTCTTTTGCTCAAGGTCAACTGCCATCTGCTTGGAAATCAGCCAACATCACCGCTTTGCACAAAAAAGGTGCAAAAACAGATCCTAGCAACTACAGACCAATCAGCCTTCTCCCAATTATCAGCAAAGTCATGGAATCCATCATTGCTTCGGATATGAAATCTTTCCTCTTCTCCAATGGCTTGATCTCTGATCATCAATTTGGTTTCAGACCAGGTCACTCTACTCTGGACATGCTGCTTCTGCTGTCTCAACAATGGATGGAGGTCCTCAATGCCAAACAGGAAATTAGAGCTGTCTCCCTCGACATATCACGTGCCTTCGACACGGTCTGGCACCCCGCTCTGCTCACCAAACTCTCCTCCTTTGGTATCCATGGAAATCTCCACGCATGGCTGGCGGACTTCCTCTCTAGTCGTCGTCAACGTGTGGCCCTGAATGGGTTTCTCTCATCTCCTCTTCCTGTTCAGGCTGGAGTTCCCCAAGGCAGTGTTCTGGGCCCCGTGCTTTTTCTGGTCTTCATCAATGATCTCTCTGACTCTCTTGAAAATCCTCTCTATCTCTTTGCTGATGACTCCACTCTCTGCCGCTCCATTCCTCTTCCCTCAGATCGGCAGTCTGCAGCCTCTTCACTCTCTGAAGACTTGGACAAAATCACAGACTGGTCAAACAAGTGGAACATGTCTTTCAATCCTGACAAATCTCACACTCTTACTATGTCTCTCCGAAAAGATCGACTGGACAACCCTCCCATCTACTTTCTCAACAATCCTCTCCAAGAAGTTCTGTCGCTCAAGCTTTTGGGTCTCACAATCTGCCATGATCTTTCTTGGGAAAACCACATTTCCAAGCTGGCCTCCAAAGCCAGTCGCCGACTGGGCATCCTCCGTCGTGCGAAGTCCTTCCTCGGCACACCTGAGCTCCTCACCACATACAAGGCTTTCATCCGCAGCTCAATGGAATACTGTTCTCCCCTATGGGCCGGTGCTCCTGCCTCACACCTAGCTCGGCTTCGCGCTGTTGAAACCAAAGCTTTCAGAATTATTGGAATCTCCCGCGATGAAGCTATCTCTGAGGGCCTTTCACTCACTCACCGCAGGCAGGTAGGTGGTCTTTCTGTCTTCTACCGACTCCTCTCCGGCCTTGCACCCCCAGCTCTCTCTGTGCTCTGTCCCCCAAATATTCCTACAGGTCGCACAAGATCTGCCAGCAACCCTCTGATGGTTAAACTGCCGAAATCTCGGCTCTCTGCTCACCTTCACTCTTTCATCCCTCTTTTCTCCCACCTCTGGAACAAACTCCCTCACTCCCTTCAATCCCACTCCTCCCTCCAGGTCTTTAAAACAGCTGTTCACCACCATCTCTTATCTTCCCCCATCCAAAACCTTGATCTTTTCTACCCCCGCTAATTCACCCCAGATCCACCTTGTTTGAAATTCCAACTTCTTTCCTGGAAGTCCTGGCAGTGTCCATATGTTTTATACCTCTCCCACCGCCCCCTTCCCATGCCCCCCCCCCAAAGCTCTCGCCCTCTCTCAGATCTCTCGATGTCTCCATGTCTCTCGGTCCCTGCTCTCAAATGTTGTGTTTGTGTCCTTCCCCCTCTCTCCCCATCTTGTCTGCCGCTCCCGATGTTATGTTTTATGTGTCGGTTTGTCTTTCTGTGTGATTAATGTTCGCTCTTTCACGAGCCTCGATCTTGTATACAAAAAAAAAAAAAAAAAAAAAAAAAAAATACACCTTTCCCTTCAGCTTCAACGGCACTCCCCTCCTCATCAGCACGCCACTCAGTTCCCGAAACTTCTTCCATGCACATCTCACTCGAGCAACCGTTGCCGAGTCTGATCCACATTCTCCATTCAGCATGTCTCCGAGGTAGCAAAATGTTTTCACACCTTCCAGCTTCACGCCGTCTCCAACATCCAACTCAACATTTCCTCCATCTGCAGCTCCCTCTGTGCACACCTTACAGTTGAATGTAGCTGCCACACTGGTTAATGACCCTCTCAGACCACTACATTTTTGATGAACCCACTCAGCGCACATTGTACATTGAATGGAGTTCACTCCGACACCCTTCCTGCACACAGCACAGGGCCACTTCCCAGTTCTTCCACCTCACCACATGCTTTACCACTTGCCATCACCTTTGTCTTTCCGATATTCACCTTCAGACCTTTTGTCTCCATGCATTCCTTCCACTTGTTCATCTTTTCCTTCAGTCCATCCATACTTTCCGCAATCAACACCAGATCATCTGCATACAACAACTCCCACGGTAAACCCTCCTTTACGTTCTGAGCCAGCACCTCCATCACAGCTACAAATAGTAGTGGACTCAGTACCGACCCCTGATGCACTCCCACCTTCACCTCAAACTCACCACTGTTCCCGTCCTTTGTCCTTACAGCTGTGCGTGCTCTTTTGTACATTGCCATCACTACTCTGATCAGATCCTGATCCTATTCCTGCATTTATAATCAGATCTGGAATCAAATCTAGACTAGACGGCTTAAAGGTAAGTCCGTTACTTTCACAGTCAAAAGGCGAGGGAATGAATACTGATCATCATCATCATACATCAAAATCTGTGTCAGGTAAAGGGTAGAGCTTTCGACCTCATTACTACCTTGATCAAATATTATGTTTAGTTTGCAGCCGATAAACCTGCTCCTCCTCTTTGAATTTGCAGTTTGTGTCTTTAAATACATCCCTTTAACCCTTTTCTTTAAAATACATCCCTAAATACATCCCTTTAACCCTTTCTTTAAAATACATCCCTAAATACATCCCTTTAACCCTTTCTTTAAAATACATCCCTAAATACATCCCTTTAACCCTTTCTTTAAAATACATCCCTAAATACATCCCTTTAACCCTTTCTTTAAAATACATCCCTAAATACATCCCTTTAACCCCTTTCTTTAAAATACATCCCTAAATACATCCCTTTAACCCCTTTCTTTAAAATACATCCCTAAATACATCCCTTTAACCCTTTCTTTAAAATACATCCCTAAATACATCCCTTTAACCCTTTCTTTAAAATACATCCCTAAATACATCCCTTTCACCCATTTCTTTAAAATACATCCATAAATACATCCCTTTCACCCCTTTCTTTAAAATACATCCATAAATACATCCCTTTCACCCCTTTCTTTAAAATACATCCATAAATACATCCCTTTAACCCTTTCTTTAAAATACATCCCTAAATACATCCCTTTAACCCTTTCTTTAAAATACATCCCTAAATACATCCCATTAACCCTTTCTTTAAAATACATCCCTAAATACATCCCTTTAACCCTTTCTTTAAAATACATCCCTAAATACATCCCTTTAACCCTTTCTTTAAAATACATCCCTAAATACATCCCATTAACCCCTTCTTTAAAATACATCCATAAATACATCCCATTAACCCCTTCTTTAAAATACATCCATAAATACATCCCTTTCACCCCTTTCTTTAAAATACATCCCTAAATACATCCCTTTCACCCCTTTCTTTAAAATACATCCATAAATACATCCCATTAACCCCTTCTTTAAAATACATCCATAAATACATCCCTTTCACCCCTTTCTTTAAAATACATCCCTAAATACATCCCATTAACCCCTTCTTTAAAATACATCCATAAATACATCCCATTAACCCCTTCTTTAAAATACATCCCTAAATACATCCCATTAACCCCTTCTTTAAAATACATCCATAAATACATCCCTTTCACCCCTTTCTTTAAAATACATCCCTAAATACATCCCTTTAACCCTTTCTTTAAAATACATCCATAAATACATCCCTTTAACCCTTTCTTTAAAATACATCCCTAAATACATCCCTTTAACCCTTTCTTTAAAATACATCCCTAAATACATCCCTTTAACCCTTTCTTTAAAATACATCCCTAAATACATCCCTTTAACCCTTTCTTTAAAATACATCCCTAAATACATCCCTTTAACCCCTTTCTTTAAAATACATCCCGAAATACATCCCTTTAACCCTTTCTTTAAAATACATCCCTAAATACATCCCTTTAACCCTTTCTTTAAAATACATCCCTAAATACATCCCTTTAACCCTTTCTTTAAAATACATCCCTAAATACATCCCTTTCACCCCTTTCTTTAAAATACATCCCTAAATACATCCCTTTAACCCTTTCTTTAAAATACATCCCTAAATACATCCCTTTAACCCTTTCTTTAAAATACATCCCTAAATACATCGCATTAACCCCTTTCTTTAAAATACATCCCTAAATACATCCCATTAACCCCTTTCTTTAAAATACATCCCTAAATACATCCCTTTCACCCCTTTCTTTAAAATACATCCCTAAATACATCCCTTTCACCCCTTTCTTTAAAATACATCCCTAAATACATCCCTTTCACCCCTTTCTTTAAAATACATCCCTAAATACATCCCTTTAACCCCTTTCTTTAAAATACATCCCTAAATACATCCCATTAACCCCTTTCTTTAAAATACATCCCTAAATGCATCCCATTAACCCCTTTCTTTAAAATACATCCCTAAATACATCCCTTTAACCCTTTCTTTAAAATACATCCCTAAATACATCCCATTAACCCCTTTCTTTAAAATACATCCCTAAATACATCCCATTAACCCCTTTCTTTAAAATACATCCCTAAATACATCCCATTAACCCCTTTCTTTAAAATACATCCCTAAATACATCCCTTTAACCCTTTCTTTAAAATACATCCCTTTAACCCTTTCTTTAAAATACATCCCATTAACCCCTTTCTTTAAAATACATCCCTAAATACATCCGTTTAACCCCTTTCTTTAAAATACATCCCTAAATACATCCCTTTAACCCTTTCTTTAAAATACATCCCTAAATACATCCGTTTAACCCTTTCTTTAAAATACATCCCTAAATACATCCCTTTAACCCTTTCTTTAAAATACATCCCTAAATACATCCGTTTAACCCCTTTCTTTAAAATACATCCCTAAATACATCCCTAAATACATCCCTAAATACATCCCTTTAACCCTTTCTTTAAAATACATCCCTAAATACATCCCTTTAACCCTTTCTTTAAAATACATCCCTAAATACATCCCATTAACCCCTTCTTTAAAATACATCCCTAAATACATCCCTAAATACATCCCTTTAACCCTTTCTTTAAAATACATCCCTAAATACATCCCATTAACCCCTTCTTTAAAATACATCCCTAAATACATCCCTTTAACCCTTTCTTTAAAATACATCCCTAAATACATCCCATTAACCCTTTCTTTAAAATACATCCCTAAATACATCCCATTAACCCCTTCTTTAAAATACATCCCTAAATACATCCCATTAACCCCTTCTTTAAAATACATCCCTAAATACATCCCTTTAACCCTTTCTTTAAAATACATCCCTAAATACATCCCTAAATACATCCCTTTAACCCTTTCTTTAAAATACATCCCTAAATACATCCCATTAACCCCTTCTTTAAAATACATCCCTAAATACATCCCATTAACCCTTTCTTTAAAATACATCCCTAAATACATCCCTTTAACCCCTTTCTTTAAAATACATCCCTAAATACATCCCTTTAACCCTTTCTTTAAAATACATCCCTAAATACATCCCTAAATACATCCCTAAATACATCCCTTTAACCCTTTCTTTAAAATACATCCCTAAATACATCCCATTAACCCCTTCTTTAAAATACATCCCTAAATACATCCCTAAATACATCCCTTTAACCCTTTCTTTAAAATACATCCCTAAATACATCCCATTAACCCCTTCTTTAAAATACATCCCTAAATACATCCCTAAATACATCCCTTTCACCCCTTTCTTTAAAATACATCCCTAAATACATCCCTTCAACCCCTTTCTTTAAAATACATCCCTAAATACATCCCTTTATCCCCTTCTTTAAAATACATCCCTAAATACATCCCTAAATACATCCCTTTCACCCCTTTCTTTAAAATACATCCCTAAATACATCCCTTTAACCCCTTTCTTTAAAATACATCCCTAAATACATCCCATTAACCCCTTTCTTTAAAATACATCCCTAAATACATCCCATTAACCCCTTTCTTTAAAATACATCCCTAAATACATCCCATTAACCCCTATCTTTAAAATACATCCCTAAATACATCCCATTAACCCCTTTCTTTAAAATACATCCCTAAATACATCCCCTTAACCCCTTTCTTTAAAATACATCCCTAAATACATCCCTTTAACCCCTTTCTTTAAAATACATCCCTAAATACATCCCTTTAACCCCTTTCTTTAAAATACATCCCTAAATACATCCCATTAACCCCTTTCTTTAAAATACATCCCTTTAACCCTGTCTTTAAAATACATCCCTAAATACATCCCTTTAACCCCTTTCTTTAAAATACATCCCTAAATACATCCCATTAACCCCTTTCTTTAAAATACATCCCTAAATACATCCCATTAACCCCTTTCTTTAAAATACATCCCTAAATACATCCCTTTAACCCCTTTCTTTAAAATACATCCCTAAATACATCCCATTAACCCCTTTCTTTAAAATACATCCCTAAATACATCCCTTTAACCCCTTTCTTTAAAATACATCCCTAAATACATCCCATTAACCCCTTTCTTTAAAATACATCCCTAAATACATCCCTTTAACCCCTTTCTTTAAAATACATCCCTAAATACATCCCTTTAACCCCTTTCTTTAAAATACATCCCTAAATACATCCCATTAACCCCTTTCTTTAAAATACATCCCTAAATACATCCCTTTAACCCCTTTCTTTAAAATACATCCCTAAATACATCCCATTAACCCCTTTCTTTAAAATACATCCCTAAATACATCCCTTTAACCCTTTCTTTAAAATACATCCCTAAATACATCCCTTTCACCCCTTTCTTTAAAATACATCCCTAAATACATCCCTTTCACCCCTTTCTTTAAAATACATCCCTAAATACATCCCTTTCACCCCTTTCTTTAAAATACATCCCTAAATACATCCCTTTCACCCCTTTCTTTAAAATACATCCCTAAATACATCCCTTTCACCCCTTTCTTTAAAATACATCCCTAAATACATCCCATTAACCCCTTTCTTTAAAATACATCCCTAAATACATCCCTTTCACCCCTTTCTTTAAAATACATCCCTAAATACATCCCATTAACCCCTTCTTTAAAATACATCCCTAAATACATCCCTAAATACATCCCTTTCACCCCTTTCTTTAAAATACATCCCTAAATACATCCCTTTAACCCCTTTCTTTAAAATACATCCCTAAATACATCCCTTTATCCCCTTCTTTAAAATACATCCCTAAATACATCCCTTTCACCCCTTTCTTTAAAATACATCCCTAAATACATCCCTTTCACCCCTTTCTTTAAAATACATCCCTAAATACATCCCTTTCACCCCTTTCTTTAAAATACATCCCTAAATACATCCCTTTAACCCCTTTCTTTAAAATACATCCCTAAATACATCCCATTAACCCCTTTCTTTAAAATACATCCCTAAATACATCCCATTAACCCCTTTCTTTAAAATACATCCCTAAATACATCCCATTAACCCCTTTCTTTAAAATACATCCCTAAATACATCCCATTAACCCCTATCTTTAAAATACATCCCTAAATACATCCCATTAACCCCTTTCTTTAAAATACATCCCTAAATACATCCCTTTCACCCCTTTCTTTAAAATACATCCCTAAATACATCCCATTAACCCCTTTCTTTAAAATACATCCCTAAATACATCCCTTTCACCCCTTTCTTTAAAATACATCCCTAAATACATCCCATTAACCCCTTCTTTAAAATACATCCCTAAATACATCCCTAAATACATCCCTTTCACCCCTTTCTTTAAAATACATCCCTAAATACATCCCTTTAACCCCTTTCTTTAAAATACATCCCTAAATACATCCCTTTATCCCCTTCTTTAAAATACATCCCTAAATACATCCCTAAATACATCCCATTAACCCCTTTCTTTAAAATACATCCCTAAATACATCCCTTTAACCCCTTTCTTTAAAATACATCCCTAAATACATCCCTTTAACCCCTTTCTTTAAAATACATCCCTAAATACATCCCTTTCACCCCTTTCTTTAAAATACATCCCTAAATACATCCCATTAACCCCTTTCTTTAAAATACATCCCTAAATACATCCCTTTAACCCCTTTCTTTAAAATACATCCCTAAATACATCCCTTTAACCCCTTTTTTTAAAATACATCCCTAAATACATCCCATTAACCCCTTTCTTTAAAATACATCCCTAAATACATCCCTTTAACCCCTTTCTTTAAAATACATCCCTAAATACATCCCTTTCACCCCTTTCTTTAAAATACATCCCTAAATACATCCCATTAACCCCTTTCTTTAAAATACATCCCTAAATACATCCCTTTAACCCCTTTCTTTAAAATACATCCCTAAATACATCCCATTAACCCCTTTCTTTAAAATACATCCCTAAATACATCCCTTTAACCCCTTTCTTTAAAATACATCCCTAAATACATCCCTTTAACCCCTTTCTTTAAAATACATCCCTAAATACATCCCTTTAACCCCTTTCTTTAAAATACATCCCTAAATACATCCCATTAACCCCTTTCTTTAAAATACATCCCTAAATACATCCCTTTAACCCCTTTCTTTAAAATACATCCCTAAATACATCCCTTTAATCCCTTTCTTTAAAATACATCCCTAAATACATCCCTTTAACCCCTTTCTTTAAAATACATCCCTAAATACATCCCATTCACCCCTTTCTTTAAAATACATCCCTTTAACCCTGTCTTTAAAATACATCCCTAAATACATCCCATTAACCCCTTTCTTTAAAATACATCCCTAAATACATCCCATTAACCCCTTTCTTTAAAATACATCCCTAAATACATCCCTTTAACCCCTTTCTTTAAAATACATCCCTAAATACATCCCTTTAACCCCTTTCTTTAAAATACATCCCTAAATACATCCCATTAACCCCTTTCTTTAAAATACATCCCTAAATACATCCCATTAACCCCTTTCTTTAAAATACATCCCTAAATACATCCCTTTAACCCCTTTCTTTAAAATACATCCCTAAATACATCCCTTTAACCCCTTTCTTTAAAATACATCCCTAAATACATCCCATTAACCCCTTTCTTTAAAATACATCCCTAAATACATCCCATTAACCCCTTTCTTTAAAATACATCCCTAAATACATCCCATTAACCCCTTTCTTTAAAATACATCCCTAAATACATCCCATTAACCCCTTTCTTTAAAATACATCCCTAAATACATCCCTTTAACCCCTTTCTTTAAAATACATCCCTAAATACATCCCTTTAACCCCTTTCTTTAAAATACATCCCTAAATACATCCCATTAACCCCTTTCTTTAAAATACATCCCTTTAACCCTGTCTTTAAAATACATCCCTAAATACATCCCTTTCACCCCTTTCTTTAAAATGCATCCCTAAATACATCCCTAAATACATCCCTTTAAAGTTGTAGGAAGCTGTAAAGTTGCTGATGTGTGACATCTTATTTTATTTACAAAATTAAACATCAGACATCTATGAAACACAAACCATATCAGCAAAATAGTCATGTCACTTTTGTGGTGTAGGTTGTAGTGCAGATGCCACACCAGTTCGAGCACCACCAGAGGATGAGAAACAACAAAATGGGTGGTGGAACACCTTTACCTGCAAGCTGTTCCTCTGGTTCGTATGTGTCCTCTGGTGGTGTGATACAGTCCAGTGAATCTGCAGATCTCTGTTCGGTCCCATCACAGTCTCCATTGGCCCATTTCTCTATGGCGACTCGTCTCCACTGGTCAACAGGTGCTTCTTCAGCCTCAGGGTCCTCCCGATCACGCCACAGTCGGTCACAAATTGCCGACAATTTCATACCACCCTTGCGCCTTGCAGCCATTCCCCAGGAGTCATAGGGAGTGTCCTGAGGGATTACCGATAATTAAGAAACAGGTCACAATTAGACTTGTGAACCAAGAAAAGCCAACTTCCAACAACCAAATATCAGATTATAAAAGATCATAAAATTTTGAAACAAAACAGGATAAAATGAAAGGTCATCATTATCCCATGAAATACGAGGACATCACTGACTCCGCAAGAGACAAGCCAAATTATCATTTGACCAAACTGTCTATAAACAAATTATCATTTGACCAAACTGTCTATAAACAAATTATCATGTAACCAAACAGTCTATAAACAGACAGGTTTGACCATCGTATTTGTTGTATTAGTACTATTAAAATCGTAACTTTGGCACAACAATTTCTTCTAAAAAAATTTCCCTAACAGCACTAGAAATTCCAGTTTCACATGCAGGTGGGCTGTCTGACTTGAAGTCTCAAATGAGTTCTGACGGCCGAAGGTAAAACCATACAAATCAGCCAAAAACCTCCAACATTACTTTTTCCATTCAGACATACAATAGTTTTTCTTAGTTTTTTTTAAAGGAGAACCTCCATTGATTCCTTAATTCAGATTTAATAATTTTTTGTTTTTTTATTAAAGGAAATCCTCCATTGATTCTTTAATTCAGACACAGTCATTTTTTGATTTTTTTAATGGAGATCCTCCATTGATTCTTTCATTCAGACACAGTCATTTTTTGATTTTTTAAATGGAGATCCTCCATTGATTCTTTCATTCAGACACGCACTAATTTTTTGATATTTTTTAGAGGAAATCCTCAATTGATTCCTTAATTCAGACACACTAATTTTTAGATTTTTTAAAATGAGATCCTCCAATGATTCTTTATTTCAGACACACAATAATTTTTTATTTTTAATAAGATCCCCCATTGATTCTTTTATTCAGATACACAATAATTTTTTATTTTTAAAGATCCTCCATTGATTCTTTAATTCAGACACACACTAATTTTTTGATATTTTTTAAAGGAGATCCTCTATTGATTCTTTAATTCAGACAGACACTAATTTTTTGATATTTTTAAAAGGAGATCCTCCAATGATTCTTCATTTCAGACACACAATAATTATTTTTTTAAAATAAGAACCCCCATTGATTCTTTAATTGAGACACACACTAATTTTTTGATATTTTTAAAGATCCTCCATTGATTCTTCATTTGAGACAAACAATAATTTTTTATTTTTTATGAGATCCCCCATTGATTCTTTCATTCAGACACACACTAATTTTTTCCTTTTTTATTTTAAGGAGATCCTCCATTGATTCTTCATTTGAGACAAACAATAATTTTTTATTTTTAATGAGATCCCCCATTGATTCTTTAATTCAGACACACTAATTTTTTGATTTTTTTAAAGGAGATCCCCCATTGATTATTTAATTCAGACACACTAATTTTTTGATTTTTGTTAAAGGAGATGCTCCATTGATTCTTTCATTCAGACACACACTAATTTTTTGATTTTTTTTAAAGAAGATCCTCCAATGATTCTTTAATTCAGACACACAATAATTTTTTGATATTTTTAAAAAAGAGATCCTCCATTGATTCTTTAATTCAGACACACAATAAAAAAAATTTTTTTAAAGTACCCCCATTGATTCTTTAATTCACACACACTAATTTTTTGATATTTTTAAAGATCCTCCATTGATTCTTCATTTCAGACACACAAAAATTTTTTTTTTTTTTTTTTTTAATGAGATCCCCCATTGATTCTTTAATTCAGACACACACTAATTTTTTGATTTTTTTAAGGAGATCCTCCATTGATTCTTTCATTCAGACACACACTAATTTTTTATTTTTTATTTCTAATGACAGCCCCCATTGATTCTTTCATTCAGACACACAATAATTTTTTCCTTTTTTCTTTTAAGGAGATCCCCCATTTATTCTTCAATTTCATTTGATGTCAGTGACGACATTGCTGACCTTTCAAGCATGTTAATTATAAATATTTAATGTTTAAAAGTGACTCACATAAGTTGGTGTTTTAAAAACAAGTCAAAGTTTGACTCATGATACATTTATAACCTGCATCGCCAGTGAGTTTGGCAGTAACTTTTTTAATTCACAAAACATTTCGGTCTCCTTTCTGCGCAGCTGACTTGAATCCGAACAAACAGACAATCAAGCAAGTCACGTGATCACCGTAACAAGAGATGTATTTTTCTCATTTTTTGGGGCGAGTCACCACAAAAATCACACACAGATGGCTGTAAAAGTCCGGTATGAAACCACAATCGGTACCACCTAGTTCCTGGTCACAAACTAGCTACTCCCAACAGTATTTGTCAGGGGGGTTAGCGAGAGCGGGTTACCTGCTGCCTCTATGTTTATCAGTGTAGGTGCATGAATGGGAAGTTCCTTTTTCATAAATGGTCCGTTAAAATATTTATACAATAAAACTGCTCCAAAATACCCGAAAAAAAAACCAATAAAAGCAGGAAACGCATTTTCTCGGATGTTGATAAATAATTGACGAAGGCTCATCGGAAATCGCTCTTTTTTATAGCTGTATCCATGGCAACCAGCAATTGTGAGGCTTCACCTGCTCGGCCTACTTAGCTAATGCTCTTCCAATTATAATAAGTTTTTTTTTTTTTAAATCACTTTGGATGCGATTCACATATTTTGAGTTGCTTACAATCAATACATTAGCAGAATGCATTGCAAATGGTTAGGACAAACAAGGAGAGTATTAAACATGATAGCCTAGTGGGTTGGGTGTGCAGTTTGGCTGGAAAGGATCTTGGTTCTCCAAACAACGCCTTTATCTTTGGTAATCCACAGCGTACTTCCAACAGAGCAATGGAAGAACTGTGCAGACAGGCACCTGATAATTTAACTCGCAGTGGCTGCCCACTGATCACTTTTCTCAAAAGGGCTTTACCCTAACATCCTCTTTCATGATCACTAAAGTCAAACTTCATTACATTTATTTGACCCCTCGGAGTACTAAACCGACTTTTAAGGATTTTTTTTCTGTCAATTTCCGAGCTGTATCTCGGATCAGGCTGAGACTTTCAGAATGCAATTTTCCATCAATAATGGGAATAAAAAGGATGCGGAGTTGACCTAATTTTCTGACATTGACCTAATTTTAAGGTCATGACCTAATTATAGACACTTTAACATTTTTCACCATAGACTGAGTAAAGTTTGTCCGATCAGAACGAAATTGCCCTCTCTAGATAGTCTAGCGTAAGCCACATTTACCCTTCATTTACATCAGGGGTTCTCAACCTAATGAAGCTCAAGGCCCACTTGAATATATGTCATAAAGGTCAGGGCCCACATAATAAATAATAACAACTTTTAAAAAAACAGGGTGCTCTGAACTTAGTTATATGTAGCTGTCTGCTCCAATATATTAAATAAAATATAATAACAATAATAATAATAATAATAATAATATAAATAACAACTTTATTTTGTTCCTTATTTAAGACATTTAAGCCTTAAATATTGAGTAGGCCTACTGCTTACGTCAATGGGATACTTGGGCTTGCTTCTGAAAAGCAATCAGATCAAGCTGAGGTGGGATGGGTGAGAGGTGGGATGGGTGAGAGGTGGGATGGGTGAGAGGTGGGATGGGTGAGAGGCGCGATGGGTGAGAGGCGGGATGGGTGAGAGGCGGGATGGGTGAGAGGTGGGAGGAGTGAAAGGCGGGAGGTGTGAGAGGCGGGAGGGGTGAGAGGTGGGATGGGTGAGAGGCGGGAGGGGTGAGAGGTGGGATGGGTGAGAGGTGAGAGGCGGGAGGGGTGAGAGGCGGGATAAGTGAGAGACGGGATGGGTGAGAAGTGGGATAAGTGAGAGGCGGGATGGGTGAGAGGCGGGATGGGTGAGAGGCGGGATAAGTGAGAGGTTGGATAAGTGAAAGGTGGGATGGGTGAGAGGTGGGATGGGTGAGAAGTGGGAGGGGTGAGAGGTGGGATGGGTGAGAGACGGGATGGGTGAGAAGTGGGATAAGTGAGAGGCGGGATGGGTGAGAGGCAGGAGGGGTGAGAGGCGGGATGGGTGAGAGGCGGGATAAGTGAGAGGTTGGATAAGTGAAAGGTGGGATGGGTGAGAGGTGGGATGGGTGAGAAGTGGGAGGGGTGAGAGGTGGGATGGGTGAGAGGCGGGATAAGTGAGAGGTGGGATGGGTGAGAGGTGGGATGGGTGAGAAGTGGGATGGGTGAGAGGCGGGAGGGGTGAGAGGCAGGATGGGTGAGAGGCGGGATGGGTGAGAGGTGGGATTGTTGAGAGGCGGGAAGGGTGAGAGGCGGGAGGGGTGAGAGGCGGGATGGGTGAGAGGCGGGATTGGTGAGAGGCGGGATTGGTGAGAGGCGGGAAGTGTGAGAGGCGGGATGGGTGAAAGGCGGGATGGGTGAAAGGCGGGATGGGTGAGAGGTGGGATTGTTGAGAGGCGGGAAGGGTGAGAGGCGGGATGGGTGAGACGCGGGATGGGTGAGAGGCGGGATTGGTGAGAGGCGGGATTGGTGAGAGGCGGGAAGTGTGAGAGGCGGGATGGGTGAAAGGCGGGATGGGTGAAAGGCGGGATGGGTGAGAGGCGGGATGGGTGAGAGGCGGGATGGGTGAGAAGTGGGATGGGTTAGAGGTGGGATGGGTGAGGGGTGGGAAGGGTGAGAGGCGGGATGGGTGAGAGGTGGGATGGGTTAGAGGTAGGATGCGTGAGAGGTGGGATGAGATAGAGGTAGGATGGGTGAGAGGTGGGGTGGGTTAGAGGTAGGATGGGTGAGAAGTGGGATGGGTTAGAGGTGGGATGGGTGAGAGGTGGAATGTGTGAGAGGTGGTATGGGTTCGAGGTGGGATGGGTTAGAGGTGGGATGGGTTAGAGGTGGGAAGGGTGAGAGGTGGGATGGGTTAGAGGTAGGATGCGTGAGAGGTGGGATGGGATAGAGGTAGGATGGGTGAGAGGCAGGATGGGTGAGAGGCAGGATGGGTGAGAGGTGGGATGGGTGAGAAGTGGGATGGGTTAGAGGTGGGATGGGTGAGGGGTGGAAAGGGTGAGAGGCGGGTTGGGTGAGAGGTGGGATGGGTTAGAGATTGGATGGGTGAGAGGTGGGATGGGTGAGAAGTGGGATGGGTGAGAGTTGGGATGGGTTAGAGGTGGGATGGGTGAGAAGTGGGATGGGTGAGAGGTGGGATGGGTGAGAAGTGGGATGGGTGAGAGTTGGGATGGGTTAGAGGTGGGATGGGTGAGAAGTGGGATGGGTTAGAGGTTGGATGGGTGAGAGGTGGGATGGGTGAGAGGTGGGATGGGTTGGATGACTCCCACAGTAGCATTCAAAGTTGCTTTCAGTTTATTCCTGGTCTTAGATTTTGTTCCAGTCACAATTGAAAACCCTGATTTACACAGGTATGTGGCGGTGAAAGGTAACAGGAACTTCATTGCCTGCTCTGATTGAATCCCCTGTCATTGTAAATCCAAACTTAATATATTCTTCGTCGTATTTTCTGACGATGCATTTCACCACTTTTTTTAGCAACTCCTGAAGTCTCACCACCATCATCGGTTTTCTTTTCAGGAAACGGTCCATATTTGCCAAAATAAAATACAGGAAATTAAAATACAGCAGTTAGCACCTTTTTGTGTGAAGATGAGACGTTCTCCGTACCGAAAACACCTTCGATCAACCAAATACGGTCAATGGCGAAACTGCAAATACCGAATCCGCGAATGTCACGGGTGGAAACCCTCGCGCCATTTCCTAATTCTCCTTTAAACTCAATGTCTCTATGTTTTCATTCCAAACAGCATCATTCCAATCACAAATTAATACAATAGCATTAATAACTTTTTTTTCATGAGGTACATTTTGCGCACACTCGTGAGGTAAACGAATAACCTGCCTTCTCAGGTTGGTATGATCTCCGCGGACCAGCAGGTTGCACCTTGCGGCCCACTGATAGGTTGCAACCCACCGGTTGGGAACCCCTGATGTACATCACACCCCTCCAGGTGAAAGATCAAGGTCAAATTGCGGTCTGAAATTGTATTTTTTTTGCCATCGCTCAATTTTGCCAGTTCGTATAATCTCAAAGACCACTTGGCCGGCCTTCCAAGATGTCCTTTCATCACAATAGTGCACCGACATTGAAGTTGTACACCTGATATTTGATTTGTGTCCTTCATCTACTTTTTTTCGGATTGTGACCTAATTACCAAAAAACACCTTTTCGATCATAACTTGAATAATTTTCCTCCGATTGTCATGATGTTGAGTTTTTTTGGATGGATTGTAGACGAGGACACATTTTCTTAACCTACACTCTATCCTTACATGTTGAAGGTCAAGGTCATATGCTGGTCTGAAAATAATATGGCAATCGATGGATCGCGGGCGCCAGGAGAGGCTTACCCTAAATCGCCAGATTTAGGGCAGGGCAGACTGGGCAGTTGCCCAGGGGCCTCCACAATATGAGGGCCTCCACAATATTGGGGCATCCACAATATGGGGGCATCCACAATATGGAGGCCTCCAAAATATGGGGGCATCCACAATATGGGGGCCTCCACAATATGGGGGCATCCACAATATGGGGGCCTCCACAATATGGAGGCATCCACAATATGGGGGCCTCCACAATATGGGGGCATCCACAATATGGGGGCCTCTACAATATGGGGGCCTCTACAATATGGGGGCCTCCACAATATGGGGGCATCCACGATATGGGGGCATCCACAATATGGAGGCCTCCACAATATGGGGGCATCCACAATATGGGGGCCTCCACAATATGGGGGCATCCACAATATGGGGGCCTCCACAATATGGGGGCATCCACAATATGGGGGCATCCACAATATGGGGGCCTCCACAATATGGGGGCATCCACAATATGGGGGCATCCATAATATTGGGGCATCCACAATATGGGGGCATCCACAATATGGGGGCCTCCACAAAACTGTATTTTACAAGGGTTTATGCTTTCGGCACAGAACCTCGCCCCAATCCCCACCCTCCCCAGCCCCCAAATTGAAATTACATTCGGTGAGATATTTTTCAATTTTCAATTGTATTTTTTGTCCAAAAATTTTGTCCAACCCATCCCCAAAAAAAACAAATTGTATTTTCAATGATCGCGGATATTCCACAAGAAAAGACTGATGCCTTGCATTGTCCTGATATTTAGTGGATAGTGGTGGACAGGACAGTGGTCCTGATATTTAGTGCCTGATATTTGTCATTGATAGTTAATTGTCCCCATTGACATTAGCAAAGAACAGCTCTTGTACAAGTTGATAATAGTTAAGCATGTTAAGGATGTATTTCCTAATGTATAATTAGTACTTCGTATGTATCTTGTGCTGATTGCCACCAACTGCAGTGCCGAGCGTTCGCTTTCCAAAATGAACCACATCAAGAATAGTCTTCACACAACCATGACACAACAACGGCTCAACTATCCAACACTAATGAGTATATAATATGACATTTGGCGTGAGGTCGACTTGGCCGAGCTCATCAATGGCTTTGCTAGTCACAAGGTGCCTGCTCTTTTACTTGATTGACAGTACGGTATACTGTCATATAAACTGTAGTCACTGTACAGTGTACATACACTGCGAAAAAGGGTAGTGTTGTTCCCTCAGTTGTCTGTCATGCTCTTCTTCAGTTTGTATGTTACTTCTGTATCTTTTTTTTTTTTGTATACAAGATCAAGGCTCGTGAAAGAGCTAACATTAATCACACAAAAAGACAAACCAACACATAAACCACAAAAAACAAGGGGAGCGGCAGACAAGATGGGGAGAGAAGGGGAAGGACACAAACACAACATTTGAGAGCAGGGACATCGGGAGGACTTGGGGGGAGGTGGGAGAGGAATAAAACATATGAACACTGCAAGGACTCTGGGGTGAATTACCGGGGGTAGAAAAGATCAAGGTTTTCGATGGGGGAAGATAAGAGATGGTGGTGAACAGCTGTTTTAAAGACCTGGAGGGAGGAGTGGGATTGAAGGGAGTGGGGGAGTTTGTTCCAGAGGCGGGAGAAAAGGGGAATGAAAGAGTGAAGGTGAGCAGAGAGTCTTGATTTTGGCAGTTTAACCATAAGAGGGTTGCAGGCAGATCTTGTGCGACCTGAAGGAATATTGGGGGGACAGAGCACAGAGAGAGCTGGGGGAGCAAGGCCGGAGAGGAGTCGGTAGAAGACAGAAAGACCACCAACCTGCCTGCGGTGAGTGAGTGAAAGGCCCTCGGAGTTAGCTTCATCGCAGGAGATTCCAATGATTCTGAAAGCTTTGGCCTCAACAGCGTAAGCCGAGCAAGGTGTGAGGCAGGAGCACCAGCCCAGAGGGGGGAACAGTATTCCATTGAGCTGCGGATGAAAGCCTTGTATGTGGTACAAAGCCAGCCTTGTATCTGCAGGCATTTCATACTAAAATACTCAATACAATTGTTATATGATGCAGATTTGTGTTCTAAATGATAAAAAGTTGTGGTATGCTCAGAATTCCAAACTGTAGTAGGTAGAAAGGAGTTAGAACTATTGTCATAGGATGACCGGTCAATCACTGTGCATGGGCCTCCACAGTCATAAATCCGGTGCTGTGCAGATATCTCTTTATATAATTATTATTATAAATACAAAGTAACAGATTACAATGAACAGACTGATATTGAGCAAAACAGATTACAAAGAACATTGATATAAAGGAAAGCTACGAATGTAATACAAGGGCCATCATCCATCATATTAATAAGTCATTGACAGAATTTAAAGAAAGGGAGTTCAGAAGAATGCCAATTGCAGGAGTGAAGAAGAGGACACATCACTGAGGGAAGAGAGGGCCCATGATATATATATTGTTACGGACCGCGGATAAGATGTTAATTTGCCGAGCAGATGGCGCCGCGGCCCGAACTGTTTTTACAATGACTAGACCCGATCCCTTAAACGTGGGCCAAATCGTGCCACAGATATTCAATGGGGAAAAGACAAAGGCGACACAGATGTGAAGAAGAAGAAGAAGACAAAAAAAGGTTTTAAATACGATTATTATTTACTAGGGCATGCCCGTACTATATCTATATCTAAAATTATATCCCCCCCCTCTATTTACATGAAATGGTTTGGTCCAAAGCGAACGGCTTGCGAGTACGGTGACAATCCCCCCCCTCTATTTACATGAAATGGTTTGGTCCAAAGCGAACGGCTTGCGGAGTTTGGTAAAGAAATCGCCATAGCGTGCACAAACGCGCAGGAAAGCGAAAAGAATCGTAAATTAGTTTTTATTAGTTTTAAAACATAGTTTAACGCCAACATAGCGCCAACATAGTTGTGTAATAAATGAATACGCTCTCAAATGTGCCGTCCGAGGCAGAGTCTGTTCGCCACGTTCGGCACACGTGATAGCTCGCTGCTCTCTGATTGGTTGAATCGTTTTTTGGACATAGCTCGGTAACTACTTGTCCGATTAATTTCAAACCTTGAAAAGGCACATCCTCGGGTCCCCAGCAATATACCTGGCAAGTTGCAAGTATATCGGACCCGTGGTTGTCGAGAAACAGCAGTCACAGACAAACAAACAAACACACACACAGACACACACACACACACACACACACACACACACACACACACACACACACACACACACACACAGAGATTACTGGAATTATAGATAGATAAGACAGTGGGAAGATACAATCGAGACAGTAAGTCGGCACTTTCGTAAGGCCGGAAGTGAAGTCTTCACTGTCCGGAAGTTCGCATATCGCATATCTATCTATCTATCTATTAATGCCCAATTATTCAATTATCGCCAACGTATTTTGGCTTTTTGCAATTTAATCGCAAGGAAAAGTAGAAAGAGAAGAGGGAAAAAAATGAAAAGGAAAAACATTCCAAACCGCGAGGGAAAACAACACGGCACGTCGACACAACAACGTGTCCTGTGATTGGCCGTACGTGGCTGCCAGTAGCTGCCCCCAAAAAAAAGCTTTCACCGTCCGGCGACTGAATTTTAGGGGAAAAATAAAACGCTCTTCGCTTAAAACAACGCCCTTCGCTCTGACTGAATTGGGACAATGTTTTAATGTTTTTAAGTGAATTACTATCCGTAATGGCGCACGCTCTCACAGGAGCTCCGGAAGGTCGCATATCGCAGTTACGATGAATCGCAAATTAGTTTTTATTAGTTTTAAAACATAGTTTAACGCCAACATAGTTTGCAAACGTGAAATAAATGAATACGCTTTCAAATGTGCCGTCCGAGGCAGAGTCTGTTCGCCACGTTCGGCACACGTGATAGCTCACTGCTCTCTGATTGGTTGAATCGTTTTTTGGACATAGCTCGGTAACTACTTGTCCGATTAATTTCAAACCTTGAAAAGGCACATCCTCGGGTCCCCAGCAATATACCTGGCAAGTTTAAAGTATATCGGACCCGTGGTTGTCGAGAAACAGCGGTCACAGACAAACAAACAAACACACACACAGACACACACACACACACACACACACACACACACACAGAGAGATTACTGGAATTATAGATAGATTACTATTTACAGGACCAAAAGAAACCAAGGAAGAAGGAAAGATAATAAAATAAAGACAGAAGGAATCAAGGACACAGTGAAAATTCTAGCTTATCTAAACAGGCTTAACTTATACCCTGGACAGAACAAACAAAAGACGGACTCACACGAATGGGGAATTTGCAGGCAGGAATGACAGGAGGTGGGTGGCTGGAGGGGGAGGAAGGCACAGAGCTGGCTGGAGCTTGATCCCGCACGGGACGTCGGGCTGGACCTCGACGGCCGCCGATGCCACCGATCCTGTGGTGTGCGCGGGGTAACGGGTCGGAGCTGCCTGGTGGAGCCAACGCTGCTGGTGGGGGGTCTGGCGTGACGGGTTCTCTCTCCCTCTCTCACAAACTCGCAGGACTCTCTTTCGGCTTGTCTGTGATCTGATCTCCTCCCTCCTCGACTCTCCTGGGGGCGTCTTCCTCGGGTTATATAAGCCCCACCCTTGACCCTTTTGCGAACCTCCCCCAAACGTTCTCTCTCCGCCCTCTAAAGCCAACCCCTCGTTCTGGGTTGGTCGGCAAGGGCTGGTTCACTCCTCCCCTCGATGACGAGGTGGAGACACGCCCTTCTTCCCCGACCTTACCTCGTGGCCAATGGTGGTTTTGGGGCGATTCGAGCTAGCCCCAGCCAAAGGGCAGCAATGGCGAATGAAGAAAACCGCCCAAATGCAGTTGGCAATTGAAGCAAACCTGGCACTTTGAAGATGCCATGTCGGAGGGATCTACTTTATTTAATGCAGTGCAATGGAGTGTCAAATTAATGGAAGACAAATCCTTAGCCTAATACACAGAATAAGGAAATAACTGTCAACAAGGGGGGAAATCTATGATTGGCTAACGTGAGTGCTTATGAACTAATTACGGGACGCACTTTGACCTTTATACATAACTGGAGCAAGGAGGGCGATATTTTTACAACAATTTACACAACAACAACAAAAAAAAAACACCATTCTCATATCCACAACAATATATATATATATATATATATATATATATATATATATATATATATATATATATATATATATATATATATATATATATATACTGTCTATATATATATCCCAAGTTGAGCATCCCAATTTCAGTGTGCTATCTGGGTTAGCTTCCTATATATATATATATATCTATATCTATCTGTGTAGTGTCTGTGTTGTCTTGTCTTGTCTTGTCACTGAACTACTCCCTCAAACTTTTGTGAAATCGTACCAAACTTCTGGTATGCACATATCTCTCCCGTGGGTATGTCCTAAGCGTATTTGTTTTGAAATTTCTTGAAAAAAAAAAACTTGAAAAATTTTTGCTTTTTTTTTAAACTTAAATCTTCAACTTCAATTGTTTATAAAATGTAATATCACGTATATTACAAATACATTGTGCAAAATAATTGTTTGTGTTATGATTGGTGTAAACCATGACAACACAGCAACTCAGGTACAGTCATCTATATATCTACATATGTGGACAGTGTCTGTGTTGTCACTAAAATACTCCCTCAAACTTTTGTTTCTGTGGTTGTGAAGTGTTTTTAATAACGTTGTTGGTGAGGTGTTTTGAATCACATGGTGGTGAGGTGTTTTTAATTATGTGGTGGTGAGGTGTTTTGAAATATGTGGTGGTGAGGTGTTTTGAAATATGTGGTGGTGAGGTGTTTTGAAATATGTGGTGGTGAGGTGTTTTGAATTACATGGAGGTGAGGTGTTTTGAAATATGTGGTGGTGAGGTGTTTTGAATTACATGGTGGTGAGGTGTTTTGAATTACATGGAGGTGAGGTGTTTTGAAATATGTGGTGGTGAGGTGTTTTGAATTACATGGTGGTGAGGTGTTTTGAATTACACTACCGGTCAAAAGTTTTAGAACACCTCAATTTTTCCACTTTTTATTGAAATTTACGCAGTTTAATGTCTCAATGTTCTCTGAAAATAAGCATCGAACAAATAAACAATTGGAGATAAAAAAAGAAATCATAGAATCATTTTGTTTAACAAAATTTAATTTAAATTTTTGACTCGGCAAAGTAGCCACCTTTTGCAGATATAACCGCCGAACACACACGTGGCATTCTTTCTACAACGGAAATCAAATATTGTTCGAGAAGTTGATGCAAACAATAATTATTCCTACAGGTGTCCCAACCTCTGCTGATTACTTGATTGCAAATCCCCTGTCTGTATTGGAACAGTATTGGAACAGACTGTTATTACACCCTCTGAAGCATTATTTGGACAATATTGCACAGCAGGAAGTAGTATATTACGATCATAATGGTGAGGAAAAGGCAATTAACAAAGGTAGACAGACAGACCATTTTAGCCCTTAAAAGTGTAGGTTTTTCCTTTGGAGAAATTGCAAAGAAAGCCAAAGTGTCAGCGAGTACAGTTTCCTACACCATCAAAAGGCACTTGGAAACTGGAGGAAACTCTGACAGGAAGAGGTCTGCAGACCCAACGCCACAACAGAATCAGAAGACAAGTTTCTGAGACTTAACAGCTTGCGTGATAGGCGGCTCACAGGACAACAGCTTCAAGCACAGCTTAACACTGGTCGAAGTAAGGAAGTCTCAGTTTCAACTGTGAAGAGAAGACTTCGAGCTGCAGGTTTTACAGGTCGAGTGGCAGTAAGAAAGCCATTGCTAAGATGGCAAAATAAGAAAAAGAGGCTTGCCTGGGCCATGAAGCACTGCCAGTGGACTACTGAAGACTGGAAGAAGGTCTTATGGACCGATGAATCAAAATCTGAAATCTTTGGTTCATCACGCAGGGTTTTTGAACGCTGTCGAGTAGGCAAAAGGATGGTTCCTCAGTGTGTGACACCAACTGTCAAACATGGAGGAGAAAGCGTGATGGTCTGGGGCTCTTTTGCTGGATCCAGAGTCGGCGACTTGCACAGAGTGACTGGCACCCTGAACCAAAATGGCTACCACAGCATTTTGCAGCACCATGCAATACCCTCTGGTATACGCCTCGTTGGTCATGGGTTCATGCTACAGCAACATAATGACCCTAAACACACCTCCAGGCTATGTCAAAACTACCTTCGAGGAAAAGAACAAGACGGTAGGCTTCAAATCAGGGAATGGCCAGCACAGTCTCCAGACTTAAACCCCATTGAGCTGGTTTGGAATGAACTGGACAGAAGTTTGAAAGCAAAGCAACATACAAAAGCAACACATTTGTGGGAACTTCTGCAACAATGTTGGGAAAAACTTCCCGAACAATCTTTTATTTCCATTGTAGAAAGAATGCCACGAGTGTGTTTGGCGGTTATATCTGCAAAAGGTGGCTACTTTGCTGAGTCAAAATTCTAAATTAAATTTTGTTAAACAAAATGATTCTATGATTTATTTTTTTATCTCCAATTGTTTATTTGTTCTCTGCTTAATTTCAGAGTACATTGAGACATTAAACTGTGTAAATTTCAATAAAAACTGGAAAAATTGAGGTGTTCTAAAACTTTTAACCGGTGGTGTACGTGGCGGTGAGGTGTTTTGAATTACGTGGTGGTGATGTGTTTTTAATTATGTGGTGGTGAGGTGTTTTGAAATATGTGGTGGTGAGGTGTTTTGAAGTACATGGCGGTGAGGTGTTTTGAATTACATGGTGGTGAGGTGTTTTGAAATATATGGTGGTGAGGTGTTTTGAATTACATGGCGGTGAGGTGTTTTGAATTACGTGGTGGTGAGGTGTTTTGAATTACATGGCGGTGAGGTGTTTTGAATTACATGGCGGTGAGGTGTTTTGAATTACGTGGTGGTGAGGTGTTTTGAAATATGTGGTGGTGAGGTGTTTTGAATTACATGGCGGTGAGGTGTTTTGAATTACGTGGTGGTGAGGTGTTTTGAATTACATGGCGGTGAGGTGTTTTGAATTACATGGCGGTGAGGTGTTTTGAGTTACGTGGTGGTGAGGTGATTTGAATTAGTTGGTGGTGAGGTGTTTTGTGTTACGTGGTGGTAAGGTGTTTTGAATTAGTTGGTGGTGAGGTGTTTTGTGTTACGTGGTGGTAAGGTGTTTTGAATTACGTGGTCGTGAGGTGTTTTGAATTACGTGGTCGTGAGGTGTTTTGAATTACGTGGTCAAGAGGTGTTTTGAATTACGTGGTCGTGAGGTGTTTTGAGTTACGTGGTGGTGAGGTGTTTTGAATTAGTTGGTGGTGAGGTGTTTTGTGTTACGTGGTGGTAAGGAGTTTTGAATTACGTGGTCGTGAGGTGTTTTGAATTACGTGGTTGTGAGGTGTTTTGAATTACGTGGTCAAGAGGTGTTTTGAATTACGTGGTCGTGAGGTGTTTTGAATCACGTGGTCGTGGGCTGTTTTGAATTACATGGGGGTGAGGTGTTTTGAATTACATGGCGGTGAGGTGTTTTGAATTACGTGGTGGTGAGGTGTTTTGAATTATGTGATGGTGAGGTGTTTTGAATTACATGGCGGTGAGGTGTTTTCAATTACATGGTGGTGAGGTGTTTTGAATTACATGGCGGTGAGGTGTTTTGAATTACGTGGCGGTGAGGTGTTTTGAATTACGTGGTGGTGAGGTGTTTTGAATTACATGGCAGTGAGGTGTTTTGAATTATGTGATGGTGAGGTGTTTTGAATTGCATGGCGGTGAGGTGTTTTGAATTATGTGATGGTGAGGTGTTTTGAATTACATGGCGGTGAGGTGTTTTGAATTACATGGTGGTGAGGTGTTTTGAATTACATGGCGGTGAGCTGTTTTGAATTATGTGATGGTGAGGTGTTTTGAATTACATGGCGGTGAGGTGTTTTGAATTACATGGTGGTGAGGTGTTTTGAATTACATGGCGGTGAGCTGTTTTGAATTATATGGCGGTGAGGTGTTTTGAATTACGTGGTGGTAAGGTGTTTTGAATTACGTGCTCGTGAGGTGTTTTGAGTTACGTGGTGGTGAGGTGTTTTGAATTAGTTGGTGGTGAGGTGTTTTGAGTTACGTGGTGGTGAGGTGTTTTGAATTACGTGGTCGTGAGGTGTTTTGAATTACGTGGTCGTGAGGTGTTTTGAATTACGTGGTCGTGAGGTGTTTTGAATTACATGGCGGTGAGGTGTTTTGAATTACGTGGTGGTGAGGTGTTTTGAATTACATGGCGGTGAGGTGTTTTGAATTACGTGGTGGTGAGGTGTTTTGAATTACGTGGTGGTGAGGTGTTTTGAATTACGTGGTGGTGAGGTGTAATCGTCCCAAACTTTCAGTCTGCACCGACCCCTCCTGTATGTATGTGTTGAGGGGTTCTTTTTTTTCAACCTAAATTGCTTAAAAATGGAGTATAACAAACATTACAAATAAAAATGTGCAAAATAATTGTTTGTATTATGATTGGTGTAAATCAGGACAAAACAGCAACTGAGGTACAGTCATTATCCTCAGCTAAAATAAGCTCCTTCCTGTGTAACGACGCGTGGTGAGGCGAGCGCAGCGAGCTGAGCCAAGCTAATATATATATATATATGGGAAGCTAAGCCAGAGAGCACACCGAAATTGGGCCAACGTTGGCAGTAGAATGGCGAAGGTCGGAACGATCACAAGCGGATTTCCAACATTGGCCCACATTGGCAATATGGTGGAGAAGCGACATCCATTTGCCAACCTCTGTGTATTACCTAAGAAACGATGTCCACAAAATAAACAAATAATGAAAAGTAATATTTAAAAATATCATTGTTGCAACATTTGTGCTTATTAATCCCAAATCATTTGCCAATAATCTATCACTCATAAAACTGCAATATTTCCCTGCATAAAATGCTTGAGGGCTTAACTTGACAATAAGTGGATTTCACCTGTAAGGCTTATTCCCCAAATCTGATGTTAAGCATTCCATATGCTCACACAGACCAATTGAGCCTGCAAAACGCAATCTGAGCCTTTTGCTGCTTAAACTTGCATAAAACAAAATTCATGTCTGTATCGAACTACGATTCCATCAAACTAAGGACACATGCTAGAAATACAAACAAAAACAGAAATTATATATATATCTATCTATAATTCCAGTAATCTCTGTGTGTGTGTGTGTGTGTGTGTGTGTGTGTGTGTGTGTGTGTGTGTGTGTGTGTGTGTGTGTGTGTGTGTATGCGACCGCTGTTTCTCGACAACTACCGGTCCGATATACTTGAAACTTGCCAGGTATATTGCTGGGGACCCGAGGATGTGCCTTTTCAAGGTTTCATATTAATCGGACAAGTAGTTACCGACCTATGGCGATTTCTTTACCAAACTCCGCAAGCCGTTCGCTTTGGACCAAACCATTTCATGTAAATAGAGGGGGGGGATTGTCACCGTACTCGCAAGCCGTTCGCTTTGGACCAAACCATTTCATGTAAATAGAGGGGGGGGATATAATTTTAGATATATATATAGTACGGGCATGCCCTAGTATATATAATGGCAACAGAAACAAAAATAGGAGCAAAATCCAATTTCCTAGAGTAACAGGCCTGGAATATAATTGGGATTACCACAAGGAGGCCTACATACACATACATACATACACACACACATACCACAAGGAGGCCTACATACACACACATACATACATACACACATACATACATACACACACACATACATACTTACACAACTTACACTTACACATAACTACTTACACATACATACACATACATACTTACACATACATACAAACATACAACTTACACAAAACTTACAAACATACATACAAAACTTACAAACATACAAAATTTACAGACAAACATACAAACTTACAAACATACAAACTTACAAACATACAAACTTACAAAACATACAAAACTTACAAACATACAAAATTTACAGACAAACATATAAAACTTACAAACATACAAAATTTACAGACAAACATACAAACTTACAAACATACAAACCTTACAAAACATACAAAACTTACAAACATACAAACTTACAAACATACAAACTTACAAAACATACAAAACTTACACATACACAAAACTTACAAACATACAAAACTTACAAACATACATACAAAACTTACAAACATACAAAATTTACAGACAAACATACAAACTTACAAACATACAAACCTTACAAAACATACAAAACATACAAGCTTACAAACTTACAAACATACAAACTTACAAAACATACAAAAACTTACAAACATACAAACTTACAAAACATACAAAACTTACACATACATACAAACATATATGCATACATACATACATACATAAATATGTACATACAAACATATATACATTCATACAAACATACATACAAACATGCACACATACATATGTATATATACTTATGTATATATACATACAAACATACACACATACATACACTTGCTCCATTATATATACTAGGGCATTGCCCGTACTATATCTATATCTAAAATTATATCCCCCCCCTCTATTTACATGAAATGGTTTGGTCCAAAGCGAACGGCTTGCGAGTACGGTGACAATCCCCCCCCTCTATTTACATGCAATGGTTTGGTCCAAAGCGAACGGCTTGCGAGTACGGTGACAATCCCCCCCCTCTATTTACATGAAATGGTTTGGTCCAAAGCGAACGGCTTCCGGAGTTTGGTAAAGAAATCGCCATCGCGTGCACAAACGCGCAGGAAAGCGAATGAATCGCAAATTCGTTTTTATTAGTTTTAAAACATAGTTTAACGCCAACATAGTTTGCAAACGTGAAATAAATGAATACGCTCTCAAATGTGCCATCCGAGGCAGAGTGTGTCCGCCACGTTCGGCACACGCGATAGTTCGCTGCTCTCTGATTGGTTGAATCGTTTTTTGGACATAGCTCGGTAAGTAATTGTCCGATTAATATGAAACCTTGAAAAGGCACATCCTCGGGTCCCCAGCAATATACCTGGCAAGTTAAAAGTATATCGGACCCGTGGTTGTCGAGAAACAGCGGTCACAGACAAACGTACAAACGTACAGAGATTACTGGAATTATAGATAGACTAGGGCATGCCCGTACTATATATATGCCCGTACTATATATCTATCTAAAATTATATCCCCCCCCTCTATTTACATGAAATGGTTTGGTCCATTCGCAACGCCAAAGCGAACGGCGAACGGCTTGCGAGTACAGTGACAATCCCCCCCCTCTATTTACATGAAATGGTTTCGTCCATTCGCAACGACCACAGAACCCCCCCCCCCCCCCCTCTATTTACATGGAATGGTTTGGTCCATTCGCAACGCCGGCACACGCGATCGTTCGCTGCTCTCTGATTGGTTGAATCGTTTTTTGGACATAGCTCGGTAAGTAATTGTCCGATTAATATGAAACCTTGAAAAGGCACATCCTCGGGTCCCCAGCAATATACCTGGCAAGTTAAAAGTATATCGGACCCGTGGTTGTCGAGAAACAGCGGTCACAGACAAACGTACAGACAGACAGAGATTACTGGAATTATATATACTAGGGCATGCCCGTACTATATATATATCTAAAATTATATCCCCCCCCCTATTTACATGAAATGGTTTGGTCCAAAGCGAACGGCTTGCGAGTGGTGACAATCCCCCCCCTCTATTTACATGCAATGGTTCGGTCCAAAGCGAACGGCTTCCGGAGTTTGGTAAAGAAATCGCCATCGCGTACACAAACGCGCAGGAAAGCGAATGAATCGCAAATTCGTTTTTATTAGTTGTAAAACATAATGCCCAATTATTCAATTAGCGCCAACGTATTTTGGCTGTTTGCAATTTAATCGCAAGGCAAAGTAGAAAGAGAAGAGGGAAAAAAAGAAAAGCCTTGCCTTGCTGCAAACAGCTGCTGCAAACAACAACAACAGGGAAGGCTGCACTGTCCGGAAGTTGGCATATCGCAGTTACGATTATTTTAGTGTTAATGGCCAATTATTCAATTAGCGCCAACGTATTTTGGCTGTTTGCAATTTAATCGCAAGGAAAAGTAGAAAGAGAAGAGGGAAAAAAAGAAAAGCCTTGCATTAACGCATTAACGCTTGCATTGCATTAACGGTTCGGCACACGTGATAGCTCGCTGCTCTCTGATTGGTTGAAGCGTTTTTTGGACATAGCTCGGTAGGTACTTGTCCGATTAATTTCAAACCTTGAAAAGGCACATCCTCGGGTCCCCAGCAATATACCTGGCAAGTTTCAAGTATATCGGACCCGTGGTTGTCGAGAAACAGCGGTCACAGACAAACACACAGACACACAGACACACAGACACACAGACACACAGACAGACACACAGAGATTGCTGGAATTATAGATATATATATATATATATATATATATATATATATATATATATATATATATATATATATATATATATATATATATATATATACACAAAGAATTAAGTTAAGCACCCCCCCGTTTTTTTACAACCTCGCACATTACAAGTTTGTTGTCGTCAAAACAGTGTAATATACCCATGATATTGCTATATTTTCTGGAGAAGTGATATTATGGTCACATAAAAACATAACAATCATGCCGTTTTCAATATTTTATTCTGAATAATTTAAGGTGAAATTTGTTGGGAATTTTAGGCATATTTTCACCTCAATTTAAGTATGGAGCTATAGGTCCATCACGGACAGTGTGGATGACGTTTATGTTTTCTAACGTACAGTCATTGTTCTGAGAAGACCTCTAGCGATCTTTGCGTCAATAACGTGTGTAGGACCCACGTGATCGGATCACTGACTCAACCCTACGTCTCATAGACCCTGTAAGCCGTCGTATGCGTTGCTGTGGCAGGTTGTTCCATTCCCGATGTAATGCACGTTCCAATTCATCCAGATTGGCTATTGGAGGGACCATCTTCGCAATTTGTCGTCCCAACATGTCCCAAACGTGCTCGAGGGGGTTCAGGTCAGGACTGTACGCAGGCCAGGGGATGGTTGTCACAGCACCTTGCTCCATCCGATCACGTGGGTCCTACACACGTTATTGACGCAAAGATCGCTAGAGGTCTTCTCAGAACAATGACTGTACGTTAGAAAACATAAACGTCATCCACACTGTCCGTGATGGACCTATAGCTCCATACTTAAATTGAGGTGAAAATATGCCTAAAATTCCCAACAAATTTCACCTTAAATTATTCAGAATAAAATATTGAAAACGGCATGATTGTTATGTTTTTATGTGACCATAATATCACTTCTCCAGAAAATATAGCAATATCATGGGTATATTACACTGTTTTGACGACAACAAACTTGTAATGTGCGAGGTTGTAAAAAAACGGGGGGGTGCTTAACTTAATTCTTTGTGTATATATATTAATGTTCAATGAAACATCAAGGGTGTGCAGCATACTTTTTCAATTGATTTTTTTGTGTTTATAAAAAATGACGAGTTTCCGTGTAAGGAAAACATTTGCGTCGAATTTGTTTTTGCAGCTTAAGGAAAGAAGCTACGTTTCTCAGCATCACAAATGATATCTGGCTCAATCATCACCCCTCATTTTGCTCGGAGGAAGTGATATGATCTGATGAGTCTCCAGCATTAAAATACATAAAACAGCCACGTATATCCAAATATTACACTTGCAATGTTAAGATATCCGTGTACATCACATGGTGTTAACAATCTACACACCCTTTGGCTTTAGCTCGAGATCACACTGGGTGGCTCATGGTTTCCCTCGCACGCTCCGAACTCGTGTGGCTATGTCTGACGAAACGGAATCGACGAGTCAGCAATCTCTATTGCTTTTCCCATCAGTCTCCATTCACCGAATGTTGATGGCTCATTCCTGTGGATCCATGTAGACCCATCACTCGACATGTCTTTTTTCAAAACTTGATGCAATCAAACGAAAACTTGCACATGTATAACTGTACGGTGCCCTCATTAATCCCTGAAAGTTTCAGTTTCCTCCGTTAAATCATCTTGGAGAAGGAGATTATACAAACATACATACACACATATGAAGGAACTGCGCTCCAACGCGAGTCGAAAGAATTGACGCGACCAAAGACGGAATTCGTCCGAGTTGCTTTATTGAAACAAAACAGCTCAGGTATTCTCACAAGCCCGTTTATCGGGCAGCAATATATATACACATTTATGTCGGGAAGTTTGCCCGGCAAAAGCTATACCGGGCATGCCCGGGTGTCAAGGGCGAGCCTTGGAAAGGCGAGTCTGGACCTGCCCGGGCGTGTTTGGCTGCGGCCTGGCAAGTCGAGGCTGGGCGTGCCCGGGCGCTCTGGGCGAGCCCTGGAAAGGCGATAGCGGGCATGCCCAGACGCTCTGGGCGAGCCCTGGAAAGGCGATAGCGGGCATGCCCGGACGCCCTGGGCGAGCCCTGAAAAGGCGATAGCGGGCATGCCCGGACGCTCTGGGCGAGCCCTGGAAAGGCGAGAGCGGGCATGCCCGGGAAAGACGAGACCGGGCGTGCCCGGGAGGTTCGGGCGTGCCCGGGAACAGTGAGTCCGGGCATGCCCGGGAGAGGCGCGTCTGGCCGTGTTCTGGCCGGTGCAAGGCGATTGTGTGCATCCAGCGGTAACCGCTACACACGCCCCTCCAGAATCGACCTGCACCAGCAGGGTCAATTTAAGGGGGGTCCGGATGACCCGGCCGAAGCGACCCCTGGAGGGTCGTGGGGAGGGGTCTGACATGGTGGTGGGTGGTCGAGCGGGGGGAACTGTG
Source organism: Myxine glutinosa (assembly GCF_964187855.1). Lineage (NCBI taxonomy): Eukaryota > Metazoa > Chordata > Myxini > Myxiniformes > Myxinidae > Myxine > Myxine glutinosa. Next base: position 255,473,537 of record NC_136262.1, on the reverse strand, counting down.
GACGGGGGGCGGCCTCGCCGCGGAGGAAGGGCCAACCATGGTGGTCGGTCGACGTCCATGTGCGCCGGTTTGAGGCGGTCCACAGAAATCCGGTCCGGCCGGCCGCCGAAGTCGACGATGAAAGACTTGTCGCCCCGTCGCAGGACCGGAAGGGCCCGTCGTACGGCGGCCAGAGTGGCCCCCGGTGCGCGTCATGACGCACAAAGACCTACTCCGCTGTGCGAAGCGCCGGGGGGACGTAGGACTGGGGGCCACCGTGGCGGGACGTCGGCACGGGGGCAAACCGTCGGGCGGCCTCCTGGAGGTCCGAGCGCTGGTGAGCTGCGGACCAGGGACTGGTAGCGTCGGGCACGAATTCGCCCGGGACGCGGAGCGGCTGGACGTAGACGAGCTCGGCGGCGGACGCCTGGAGGTCTTCCTTGGGGGCCGTGCGAAGGCCCAAAAGGACCCACGGCAGCCGGTCGGCCCAACCGTCGTCCTGAAGGCCGGCCATGAGTGCGGCCTTCATGGAGCGGTGAAACCGCTCGCACAACCCGTTGGCTTGGGGGTGGTAGGCCGTGGTGCGGTGCAGCGTGACCCCCAACGAACAGGCGACCGCGCCCCAAAGTTCGGACGTGAACTGTGGGCCGCGGTCGGACGAGATGTCCGCTGGTGCGCCGAAGCGCGCGACCCAGGTGGCGATGAACGCCTGCGCCACGTCGGCGGTGGTGGTGGAGGCGAGGGGCACAGCCTCCGGCCACCTGGTGGTCCTGTCCACCATGGTGAGCAGGTGGGTGAACCCCCGCGAGGGGGGCAGGGGACCCACCAGGTCCACGTGGACGTGGTCGAAACGCCGTTCAGGCATGGCGAAAGGTGCCAGCGGGGCCTGGGTGTGGCGGTGGACCTTGACCCGCTGGCAGGCCGTGCAGGCGTTGGCCCAGTCGCGGATGTTTCGTCGAAGGCCGTGCCAGACGAAACGCGCCGACACCAGCTTCTGAGAAGCTTTCCGGCCCGGGTGAGAAAGGCCGTGGATGGAGGCGAAGATGCGGCGCTGCCAGGAAACGGGCACGATGGGGCGAGGCTGGCCCTGGGAGACGTCGCAGAGCAGGACGGTGCCCGCGAAGGGAATGTCGGCCAGGCGGAGGCCCGTGTCTGCCGCACGGAGTGCCTGCACCGAGGCGTCGGTGGTCTGGTCAGCCGCCATGAGCGCGAAGTCCACGCCGAGGTGGACCGCGTTCGCGCTGGCCCGAGAAAGACAGTCGGCCACGGCGTTGTCTTTGCCGGCGACGTGCCGGATGTCCGTGGTGAACTCCGACACGGCGGAGAGGTGGCGCTGCTGGCGGGCCGACCACGGCTCCGTGACCTTAGCCATTGCGTAGACCAACGGCTTGTGGTCGACGAAAGCCGTGAACGGGCGGCCCTCCAGGAGGTGTCGGAAATGGCGAACGGCCAGGAATAGCCCGAGCAGCTCGCGGTCGAACGTGCTGTAGTTTAACTCGTTCGGCCGGAGTTGCCGGCTGAAAAAAGCGAGTGGCTGCCAAACCCCGTCCACCCATTGCTCATGGACGGCGCCCACCGCGTAGTTGGAGGCGTCCGTAGTGAGGGCGATGGGCGCGTTGAGCACCGGGTGAGCCAGCAGCGTTGCGTCGGCGAGGGCCCGTTTGGCGCTGGCGAAGGCCGCGTCCATGGCCGCGGACCAAACAATGTCATGCTTGGCCGGCTTGCCCCGGAGGGCCTCGTAAAGGGGCCGCATGAGCTGAGCAGCGCGGGGCACGAATCGGTGATAAAAATTCACCATGCCGAGGAACTCTTGGAGGGCCTTGATGGAACGGGGACGCGGGAACGTGGTGATGGCCTCGACCTTGGTCGGCAGCAGCACGGCCCCGGTCTTGGTGATGCGGTGGCCCAAAAAGTCAACGGTCGTCGCGCCAAAGTGGCATTTGACCGGGTTGACAATTAAGCCGTGCTCGCTGAGGCGACCGAACAGTGTTCGGAGGTGGAGGAGGTGCTCGGCGTGGGACGTGCTGGCGACGAGGATATCGTCCAGATAGACGAAAAGAAACGGCAGGTCGCGCAGCACGCCATCCATCAAGCGCTGGAACGCCTGGGCCGCGTTCTTGAGGCCAAACGGCATCCGCAAAAATTCGAACAGGCCGAACGGCGTGATGACTGCCGTCTTCGGGACGTCGGCCGCCCGGACAGGTACCTGGTGGTAGCCCCGTATCAGGTCAATTTTCGAAAAGATGACCCGTCCCGCAAAACGGGCAGAAAAGTCCTGAATATGCGGGATCGGGTACCTGTCGGGGGTGGTAGCATCGTTGAGACGGCGGTAGTCGCCACACGGGCGCCATCCACCCCCCGGCTTTGGCACGATGTGCAGTGGCGAGGCCCACGCGCTATCGGAGCGCCGCACGATGCCGAGGTGCTCCAACACGTCGAACTCGGCCTTCGCCACGGCGAGCTTGGCCGGGTCGAGGCGGCGGGCCCTGGCGTAGACCGGCGGGCCCGTAGTGGGTATGTGGTGCTCGATCCCGTGTCGCACCGCGACGGCCGAAAACGTCGGCCGCGTGAGGGCCAGGAATTCCGCGAGCAGGCGAGCGAACTCGTTCGCTGCCGGGAGGGCGCACGCCAGTTCGGTCGGCGTGGAGCTGCTCATTGTGCACGCCAGGGAGCTGAAGGTCTCGGTGTTGACAAGGCGACGACGTTTGACGTCGACCAGCAGCCCGTGCGCGCAGAGGAAGTCGGCGCCCAGCAAAGCCATGGGGACGCAGGCGGTCACAAAAGTCCATTGAAAACGCTGGCTGCCGAAGCAGAGGGTGACGACGCGTGGGCCGAAAGTGCGTATGGCCGAGCCATTAGCAGCGACCAAAGAGGGGCCGCAAACGGCGTCCCGCCTGTCCTGCTCGGAGGCGGGTATGACGCTCAGTTGGGCGCTGGTGTCACACAGGAAACGCCGCCCAGACGCTTTGTCCCGAATAAACAGCAAGTTGCCCGAGTGGCCGGCGCTCATGGCTGGGAATGAACGCCGGCCCGGCCGTTTCCCGACCTGCCGAAAGTGCACGGGGGCCGGCACGTCCGAGCCTTGTGTCCGAACCTGGCGTGGTAATAACACCACGCCCGGTCAGGTGGAGGCCCCGGCCGTCGTGTCAGAAGCGGGCGGTGCGGCGTGGCGGCCGCCAGTTGCACCGGCAGTTCGGCCTCCAACCGCGCAGGGCGCTCGGGCGTCGTGGGCGTCGCCTCGGACGGCGGCGGGCTCCAGGTAACCGCGCCGATGTGCTGGCCCGCCGAGGAGATCTTATCGGCTTCCCTGGCGAGGGCGCGGGAATCCGTGATCAACGTGCCAGCCAGGGCGAGGCGTACTGGGTGAGGCAGCTGGCAAAGGAACAGCTCACGGAACAGAAAATCCGGAGAGTGCTCACCGAGCAACGAGAGCATATAGTCCATGCGCTCTGACGGGCGCGTGTCGCCGAGCTCGGGCAGAGCGAGCAGGCGCCGTGCGCGTGCTGCCGGTGAGAGGGCGAAAGCGTCGAGGAGGAGTGTCTTCAGCGCGTCGTATTTGTCAGCAGCCGGCGGGTGCTCGAGGAGGCTCAAGGCGCGGGCCGCGGTGGCGGAACCGAGCGCCGCCACAACATGGTGGAAGCGGGTGTCGTCCGCGGTGATGCCTCACAGGGCGAACTGAGAGTCCGCCTGAGCGAACCAAACAGCCGCGTGAGCCTCCCAGAAGGTAGGCAGTTTAAGCGTCACTGCCGTATCCATGTCGGTAGGTCACCAATGAAGGAACTGCGCTCCAACGCGAGTCGAAAGAATTGATGCGACCAAAGACGGAATTCGTCCGAGTTGCTTTATTGAAACAAAACAGCTCAGGTATTCTCACAAGCCCGTTTATCGGGCAGCAATATATATACACATTTATGTCGGGAAGTTTGCCCGGCAAAAGCTATACCGGGCATGCCCGGGTGTCAAGGGCGAGCCTTGGAAAGGCGAGTCTGGACCTACCCGGGCGTGTTTGGCTGCGGCCTGGCAAGTCGAGGCTGGGCGTGCCCGGGCGCTCTGGGCGAGCCCTGGAAAGGCGATAGCGGGCATGCCCGGACGCTCTGGGCGAGCCCTGGAAAGGCGATAGCGGGCATGCCCGGACGCCCTGGGCGAGCCCTGAAAAGGCGATAGCGGGCATGCCCGGACGCTCTGGGCGAGCCCTGGAAAGGCGAGAGCGGGCATGCCCGGGAAAGACGAGACCGGGCGTGCCCGGGAGGTTCGGGCGTGCCCGGGAACAGTGAGTCCGGGCATGCCCGGGAGAGGCGCGTCTGGCCGTGTTCTGGCCGGTGCAAGGCGATTGTGTGCATCCAGCGGTAACCGCTACACATACATATATACATACAAACATACATACACACATACATATATACATACATAAATACAGACACACATACACACAAACACACACATATATATATATATATATATATATATATATATATATATATATATATATATATATATATATATATATATATATATAACTGTAAGAAATAGTAGAAACTCCAAAGTACGAGCAGGGCGTCTCATTTGTATTGAATATATAATCGTTAGATTAAATAAGACGCGGACGTAGCTTCAGGACGTCGATCTTTAATTGTCGACAAGCTTTCGACCAACAAAGGTCTTCTTCTGAGTCTACAAAAACAGCAGGCATGTATATCAGTCAAGTGTGTATGGTGAGATGTGTGATGTGTGTAGAAAATGCATACAGAAGGAAGAGCCACGCCAAAGTTCACTCACCAGCCCCAAGTTCAACGGAAGTGACCGTTTGCGTTACGGTCACTTCCGTTAGGGTGCACGTGCGTATACAAATATAGAGATATACATACATAAACACACAAGCATATATTCATATCCCATTTATATTCATATAATATATTTATATATTTATATAAATGACATATAAAGGTAGAATGAATGAATGAATGAATGATGAATGAATGAATGAATGAATGGGTTACGGTTAACAATTTGATTGGGTTGATGTGGGAACATGCTTTAGTCATCAAAATCTATGCCATGAGGGACTTTTGTCCGAAGTTTGTGTATCCAAAAGGACTCACGTTTCAGAATCGTGGTGTGTGATCGCTTTGTGATTGATTCAATGGCAGAGATCTGAATGTCATTTATAGAGTGAACAGTGAGTTATAGAGTGTTTATAGAGTTTATAGAGTGAACAGAACAGTGAACAATCTCTACCTTACACGATACACTTTAATCAACCGGATCACTCTATAAATGACATTCAGATCTCTGCCATTGAATCAATCACAAATCGATCACACACCACGATTCTGAAACGTGAGTCCTTTTGGATACACAAACTTCGGACAAAAGTCCCTCATGGCATAAATTTTGATGACTAAAGCATGTTCCCACATCAACCCAATCAAATTGTTAACCGTAACCCATTCATTCATTCATTCATTCATTCATCATTCATTCATTCATTCATTCTACCTTTATATGTCATTTATATAAATATATAAGTATATTATATGAATATAAATGGGATATGAATATATGCTTGTGTGTTTATGTATGTATATCTCTATATTTGTATATGCACGTGCACCCTAACGGAAGTGACCGTAACGCAAACGGTCACTTCCGTTGAACTTGGGGCTGGTGAGTGAACTTTGGTGTGGCTCTTCCTTCTGTATGCATTTTCTACACACATCACACATCTCACACACATATCACCATACACACTTGACTGATATACATGCCTGCTGTTTTTGTAGACTCAGAAGAAGACCTTTGTTGGTCGAAAGCTTGTCGACAATTAAAGATCGACGTCCTGAAGCTACGTCCGCGTCTTATTTAATCTAACGATTATATATATATATATATATATATATATATATATATATATATATATATATATATATACTAGCAGAAGTACCCGGCATTGCCGGGCGGGGGAGGGGAGGGGAGGGGAGCGGGGGAGGGGAGGGGAGGGGAGCGGGGGAGGGGAGGGGAGGGGAACGGGGGGGGGGGAGGGGAACGGGGGGGGGGGGAGCGAGCCCCTTGGCAAAGCGAGCGATTTTTTTTTCATAGCGTTCATAGCGTTTCATAGCGTCATAGCGTTCATAGCGTTTCATAGCGTCATAGCGATTTTTTTTTCATAGCGTCATAGCGTTCATAGCGTTATATCGTTCATAGCGTTTCATAGCGTCATAG